>NW_012148508.1:2528243-2570383 GCF_000956105.1 Propithecus coquereli
TAATTATAAATTACTGACATCGTTTTTAAAAAGTATTTATTAAGCAGTAAGGAATTGTTTTTGTTACTAGGGAATCTCAAGATTTTTTTAGGAAATTTCCCTGATTTATGAATAGAACTTCTCTTTGACTTTTATTATAACAAATGCATTTATTTATGGTATTTTAGAATTCAATATTAAAAAGTATTTTTGTTTAAATCTTACATCTTGTGTGACTATTTTTCTTTTTATAAGTAATTACAACATTTTTCTGAAGCATTTTAGAGAGGTTTAAGGAACAAATATATTCAGCTTTGGCCTTATTATGGATAAGAGCTTCAAATTAAAGTTTTATTAGAAAAGGTCTCATCTTTCTTGGAAGTCCTCTTCACTTTGGCATTTCACTGATTCAGAAAAACAAAAAGTACTTTGATTACTTCTTATTTTATTAGCCTAATCATTAGGATAAACTGACTGACTAAAACTAATTTCTCTTTTGGAAAACAGTACACTTGACAAAGTGGATAGTATTCTCAGTCGAAAGCAAACTGTTATTATTCCCTAATTTAAGAGGTGTGATTGCTCTCTCTAGCAGCTCTGACTCTTCCAAGTAAAATGGATAACATCCACTAAAACCATCTTAACACCAGCTATTGCAAGATGGATACTGAGACATAACTACTGATCCTGTTTTTGTTGTTGATTTGTTTTAAAGCATATGATTTGACTAATCTAGTAGCTGCTCAAAACCTAAAGTCAGTGGTTTTTTAAATACTTGAACATGAGCATCAAGGAGTTAAAAGAGTTTAGTGATGGCCCCCTACATTATTCGTGTGGGAATTATATAATTTGGAATAAATATGTCTGTCTGTCTGATCTGCTCTAATCATCCTCAGATATGAGTTTTCTGAGAAGCCTGCAATGTAAGTGATGTACATCTAATTTATCATCGGTTTATGGGCTTGAGGCCCCCAAGCTACCATGACCTTATAGTAGGTTTGGGTCCTCAAAATAAAGTTTTATTTGTACCAGTAAAAATAGAATTTGATGTAGCTGACATTTTCTGGAAAATTTTTATGATGTAACTCTACTTGGGTATCCTGACATTGCAGAAGTTTTATTTTATTAATTGCATTTACATGTTCTTCATTATGTGTGTTTTAAGTAGACTAATAATTCTGGCTAAGTGGTGAGCTTTTAGGGAATGTATCTAGCCTAAAAGGAAAATCCAATTAATATTTTAAAATACTTCGCATCAGATTAGATATTTAAATGGAAACAACGTTGCTTACATCTTAAAAGTTGCAGATTGCATGGCCAGGATAGTAATGGCTTGTGTGATTCTCAAAGCGGGTGTTACTAATTGCCCACTGCAGCCATAGAAATGTTTTAATAAAGCTTTTTTGGTAACCAAATAAGTAAATAGAAATAATGATTTCAATAGTACAAAATTTCACTTTAAGTGAAAGCCACCAATAAACACAATTATCAGAAATAAGTCCAATTATTTTTCTAAACAGCAATTCCCCTTAAATCTCTGATTAACACAATTATATTAGGAAAAATTTCTCTTGACTTCTCTACTGTCTTAATTCAAAAAATTTGAAGATAGAATATAACCTCATAATACTATAAATGTATTAGTGGTGGAGTTACACATTGACTTGTCCAAAGTTTAGTACAGCATTACCTTATCTAATGAGTATATCAAAGTGTATCAGATTAATTTTCAGTGGCTAAATTGATTTATTTATGCTATATCAGCATGTCAAAAAATAAAGTTGGCCTATTCAGCCAATATTTCTGTGCTTTTGTTTAAAAGAAGAAAACACCAAAGTATAGACTTGCCTCTTCCAGCTGCATGGTACGTACTCAAAATTAAATTAATTCACACTTATTCTATTATATATGTATTCTACCAGTTTTGGGTCTAGTTTTTAGAGAGATTGATGTACAAATTGTAAAGGGATTTTTGTTGTTGTTGTTAAATTTTAGACTTCCTTACCTGCGCTGCACTGAATCATCCCTGTCTTCTATCCATGCTGTCTGACTTGCTTCTATACTACTGAAAACGCAAATGATCTATCGCCTCTACGAATTAATGGTATTTTACTCAAACTCTGCTTTCAGACGTTTTATTATCCCTATATGATCTTCATTCTCATACATTTAGTAGTGGGTAAGGACACCAGTTATTTTTGGCCACTCGAAATTTTTGAACACCCTGTTTGCATTTTGATTGTTTCTCAGAATGCCTTCAAACTAACAACAAACAAACAAATAGACAAACAAAACCGTTTGTTTCCTATCTTCTTTTTCCATTAGGAACCAGATATAGCACCATGTGATTTAAGTTCTCTCATTCAGATACAATCAGAGATACTATTCACAGTAAAATTATACCAGAGGAAAAGAAAGACATGTGGCTTTTTTCTGCTGTCACTGGGTAGCAGAGGCAGTGTCCTCATGAACTAAGTAGTGGTGGCAGCTGTTTTCTGACTCTGACTAAGGTACTGTGGTTCTAGGTCTCCTTCTAGCACCTTTACCAAAGCTGTTCCTGGAAGCTCAGCCTAGAGTCAGTTTTTCTAGCCTTTATTACTCAATGCTGTATAATAAGTCCCTTCCTGCTTAAATTAGCTAGATGGAATTCATTGTCTGTTCTCAAGGTTGGACAGGAGCAAGGTCAATTATGAACATACTGATTCTTTTTCAATGTGTGTCACTAATTTCACTTTGTCTGCTTTTCAGAATCTTGACGTTCTCCAGACTTGTCTAGTCTTACAAGAGATTGCCAAACTCCTCCAAAGCAGACAAAGCCTTTTGCATTCCCACCAGCAATGCCTAACTTGATTGAGAGTGAGTACCTGTTGTTCTGCATCCTCATCAGTATTGGCACTGGTTTTTTAAATTTTTTTTTAAATTTTTAATCATTCTATAAGTATGTAGTGGTATTATACTCTTTTTAAGTTTGTACCCCTCTAGTGACAAAGAATGTTGGGCGTCAATCTTTTATGTTTAATTGACATCTGTATATCTTCTTTAGTGAGGTGTGCACTCAGATCTTTTGAACTCTATTAATTGGGTTATTTGTTACATTAATGTTGAGTTTTAAATTTTCTTATATTTTGGTTACAAGTTTTTTTTTTTCAAATATATGTTTTAAAATTTTCTCCCAGGCTGTGGCTTGACTTTTTATTCTTTTACAATTGTCTTTCAGAAAGAAAACATTTTTAAATTTAATAAAGTCCTACGAATCAAAGTCCTACTAATTTCTTTAATTGATCACACATAGTTTCTCTTATGTTTTCTTTTAGAAGTTTTATAATTTTGTGTTTTACATCTAGGTCTATAATCTATTTTGAATTAATTTTTATGTATAATATAAGATCTGTTTCTAGTTTTTTTTTTTTTTTGCACATGGCTATCCCATTGACTTTAGATGTTAGGGTTTTACAGTCTATGGAAGTGGAGCCCTTCAAATTTTCAGTTTATGTATGTATTTCCCTCTACCTGTAAAAGGAAAATACAAAGGACTTATTGTGTTTGGACATTTGCTAGATTATATTGCTCTAATTTCTCTTCTCTTATAGTTCATTCACATTTATCCCTCCAAGTCATTACTCATGATGTCTCCTCTCACCTCTTCCTCAGACTAAATCTTTACTTTTAGTTCAAGTCATAGCTCAGATGTTGCCATCTCTGGAGACTCTTCCAAATCTGCTTCCCTGCTTCAGCAAAATTATTTTCCCTATTGTCACTGTGCACCAGTAACATTTTGTTCATGACATCATTCTATCAGCATAATAACCTTGATAGATTTCATTACTTTATACTTGGTTATCTCCCCTCACCCTTCAACACACACAAAATTAGGAGTCTTTGTGGGCAGTGGTTATGGCTTTCTCATCTTCTCTCCATATCACTTAACAGAGTGTTGGGTCCATTTCAATCACTCATTTCCTGATCGATAAACCAGGATATTTACAAATAAATACATAGATAATTGAAAATATTTTAACAATAACATCATTTCATAAATACTTTTGTTATTCTTCAATTCACATTAAACAGCCTACATATTATCAATACAATTAATTATGCAATTTTTCAGGACAAATAGATGCAATTAATTTTTTTATTATGCATATTCAAGAAATGATTAAGAATCAGAAAACATAATTCTTATGATAGAAGAACTAAGGAAAGGAAGCATGGCAATCAATGTACATCCACATATACATACATACACAAACAAATTTCTCATAATTCACTTTCTTACACATTCGTATCACACTTGATGTCACAAGCAGAATTGGAAACTCCGTTCTATTCTGCATATTCTCTGTTGGTGACATCTGGCTTGCCACTCAGCTTCAAGTCAGGCCACGTCTTATTCCAGGTAGAGTTTGGATGATTTTCTTTTCTTTCCTCCTACTTTTGAACCTGCATTTGAACTTTGGTTGTATACATTGTCATTGAAGAAGCACATATATTTATTTATCGCCTAAAGTGTTAACAACAGTTTTTCAGGAAGATACTTCTGGACAAATAATTGGGGGTTTAGAAAGAAGTCCCTGAAACGTGTAATAGAGGATTTCAGCAGGGATGTTCACAAAGGAGGGCATTCTGAGGAGCAGAAAATGGAGTTCTGGCTTGAGAGAGGAAGAGAAATTCAGTAGTCAGGTTAACAGAGGTAAAATGAACACTCCTCACTGGTATGTGAAACTCCGAAGTCAATGTTTTCTGAAAATGTGTCCCGTCCAATGCTAATTCCGTCAGTTATTCTGAGGAAGCCTATTGTAAACTCAAATAATTGGGGAAACACTTCATCCACACACACTCGTGGTGAAAGATAATAACCTGTCTACATATACAAAGTTATCAGAAGTTTCCTGCACTGAGGCAATTTGTAATATTTATTTTTGCCAGAATTTTCGAACTTTTATTTTTTGGCCCGTGGCATACTTCTAGACTATGTAATGAGCCTCGGAAAATGTTGTATTTCCTTACTTTGTCTCATTCCGATCATTTGTCTTTTCCGTCTGCCAGCAGACTCTTGGACTGGAATGTCCTTAAATTTGCTTTTCTGTTAACATTATCCCAAAAGGCACACAGAATTTATCTTTTTTTTTTCCTTCTCTCCTGGAGAGTAGTGTTACATCATGTATTGTAGTAATACTTAATCACAGTAGTGCCAAAAACTGTGCTAAACATGTGCAAAGAAATAGCCCATGTTATTCTTAGGAGTGTGCCAAATTTGGGTGAATTTCATGTACTTTATTCTGGCTCAAGATTCCTGATATATGTGAAACCTTCAATATTGTTTTTTAACATTAAATTTCCAATAATTATTTCTTATTATAAGAATAATATGCAGTCATACAAAAATTCAGATAATTTACTATCTTACATTTTTGTGCTTACACTTTAAATTGTATTGAAGGGAAAAACTAAATGGTGTAATTATTTTTCCTTGAATTACATGTTGTTTCTCCATAGAGACACTTTACGTTCATTCAGTTGTCTCTCTCAAGTGTAGCCTCAGGTGTTTGCTGTTGTTGTTATTTTTTTTTTTATTTTTTATTTTTTTTTAGGAATCTTAATTTTGTTGTTTCACCCACACTTAGAATGTGAAACGGATACCAATACTGACTTTTAACATGCTGGAAAAGCTTTCCTTATTAATTTTAGTCTTTTTTCTAATGGCACTTAGATAATGTTGTATAGGCTAATGGTTGCTGCCAACATGTGTTATCCCCTCTTCCATTACCAGAATTTTAGCTGGAAATATAGCCATAATAGAATGACAACTTCATTTCCTAGCTTTTCTTGCATCTAGATGCGATCATATGACTAAATTCAGGAAAAAGAGACATTAGAGGAAGCTTCTTATATATTAACAGCCAGAAGGCTTCTTTTGCTTTCTTCTTTCTCCCTCTCTCTGAACTAATGCCTACAGCTTAGAACCATTTTGAATTATGAGGAATGCCATCCCTGGGGGTCATGGAAGTTGCCTAGATCCTTGATAGGACCCATATGGAGTATAACAGTGCAATGCACTGCTTTCTCAGACTGTGACATACAAAAATAGAGGAAAATATACTTCTTTCATGGTGCATAAGCCACTTATTTATTTATTGGGCTTACTAGCAGCCAAACCTAATAATATACATATAGATGGGAATTTATACATATAGATGGGGATTTATTAGGAAAGTGGAGAAGAGGATAGCCTCATTGGACTTACAGCTATACTGCAGGAGAAAGCAAATTTCTTAGGAGAGTTCAATTGTGCATGCTGTACCATATCATTACTTTGCTTATTAATGATTTAGGATTATTATATAAATATCAATAATTTTCAAAAAGTAAATAAGATTCAAGCAAGTGTCATGGAAAAACCATGGGCTACAATGTTTAACACCATAGACTGCGAGATTTAAAATCTAGTTTTGCTGCTTACTATTGGATTGTTATAGCTTCTCTGAACTTCAGCTCCTTTTACATATAATGAAACTAAAAAAGGAACTTGGAGGAGTAAATAAAATGATGTGTTTAAAGCATATATAAAGTGCCTGCACATGATATGACCTTAATATTTGTTCGTTATCTTTACACTCTCTCTAATGCATAAAAGATTTTGTGCTAAATACTGAATTTTGGATCAAAACAACAACAACAACAATTATAGTTTCAGCTTTCAAGAAATCCATAATGCATTCAGGATGAGAAAACTGTAATTTATCACCACCTTTTACAAAAATCATCCAACATTCTTAGCCCAGTCTTCCATCATCCCAAGGTTCTTTTGCGTTGTGGACCTTGCTCCCTAATCACCACCATGATAACTTATAGAGTTGCCCTAAGTGTAGAAACATATTTCCCTTAATCATAGGTCAAATCAGGTTTTTCTTTCTAAACAATCTGTTACCAAAGGCTAATGGATAACCTACCAGAGATAAACGGTAACTTGCAATTTTAGTTGTAGCATTCCATATGGCTGCTCTCTGGAGCTCATTGCCCATCCTTACTTGTGGTTCTCAAATCACATCAAAATCACCTGTGACA
Source organism: Propithecus coquereli (assembly GCF_000956105.1). Classification (NCBI taxonomy): domain Eukaryota; kingdom Metazoa; phylum Chordata; class Mammalia; order Primates; family Indriidae; genus Propithecus; species Propithecus coquereli. The sequence continues at coordinate 2,535,291 of NW_012148508.1, forward strand.
CATGTTGCAAAGTGAGATGCCAATCTTATCCAATCTGAATCTCCTGGAAGTAAGGCATTTCTATTAAAATAAGATGTCAGAATATCTTCTTATCTAGCCAAGTTAGAGAACCAGTGTGTTGCTTGGAGACTAGGTTTTGTCCTGTCTCAGTGAGGCACACAAAGGCCACTTTTCCTGACATCTTGTTATTCTGCCAATTAGGGCCAGTATTCTTAGATATTTTTTCCTTTGTATGACCTTTCCTGCTAGTCTCTTTTCCTATTTCAGAAGTGGTACCTTCCTATGATGTTTAACTCTGTAAGATCCCCTCTTGAAGGGAAGACCTTTTTCCTACTGCACGGATATAATCTACCAATTTAATCATAATAGAATATTAATCTAAGAATATAATAACATCATAAATGTACACTAATATGCATATGTGTATATTACATAGGTAGGAAAGAATAATTTTCTGAATTTAATAGTGTAGTAGTTCTTATACTTTATCATACATCAGAATCACTTGGATGGTTTATTAATACTCAGTTTGCTGCCCCCCCACCACCACTGAGTTTCTAATTTAGGGGGTTGGGGTGAAATCTAAAAATGTGCATTTCTAACAAGTACTGAGGTGATGATGATGCTGTGTGTTTAAGTGCTACACTTGAAGAATCGCTGACAGATAAAATTGATAAACACATGATGATATGATATAAATGCATGTAAGTTGTGCAAACATGGGAGAGATGATAGTTTCGCTGGGGATCAAGGGGCATTTCGCAGATAAAGGGAACTTGCAGGGAACTTTTTGATTGGCTTTGAGGAGAGACAAGCGGTGGAGACATTCCGGGTAGAGTGAACAGTGTGAATGGAAGTCATGTGTATTTAAAGTATGTATCAGGGCATTCTGGATGAAGTATTATGTTTACAAAAGGAAAATATATGATGCAGAGTATTAATATAAACATAGAACACAAAAAACTTGAGGGACTTTGAAGTCCTATTAGCAAAAATCCCAGTTATGTCCATTTATAACTGTCTGATCTTGGGCAAATTGCTTAGTTTTTATGAATCTCAATATCTTCCTTAGTAAAATAGATCTGTTTCTGATGGCTGTTGGGAAGATTAAATGAAAAAAATGCATATATAGCACTTGACACAATGCCTAGCCAATGTACTCAATAAATGATAGCTATATTTATTGCTATTTTTTACTACCCTGATAACATAGTTTCTCACCCCTGGCCTCTACTTGTGTGGTCAAGGTCCAATTGTAAACCAGACAGTCTGGTATTTAACGTTTTATATTATTGTTGTCTACTAGCCAGCCTGTATGTCACTATGAGTTAATGCTTATTTTCCTTTTAAAATTGCTCAATTGCTCAATTCACAAATGTTTTTCATTGTCTAGATTTCATGATCCAATATTTAAAAAATATTTTAAGGTAAGAATATGTAATAGTTTAATGCAAAGGAAGGATTCCTCAAATAGATAATTTAATGTATTAATTTGGTTAATATATACCTTGATAAAGAAAAAAAGGATACATTATTTTAGTTGTGGAAGTTACTTAGCAAATGAAGAAAATATATTACTTTCATTATCTTTGAAGTACCAAGTGTGCCCATAGAAGTTATCAAGTATCTGAAGAAGGGCTTTCCTTTAAAGGAAAAAATTCTCTGTATTATGATTTGAATGTATTGAGCGTGGCTAATTTTGCATATTTCTTGAAGTAATTCAAATTATTGAAATGAATGTGATTTTTCTGATTCTCTTTAGCCTGCTTAGTGCAGGATGTTCATTTCTTTGGGTGAAAATAAATTCAATATGTAAAAAAAAATCCCTTTAGAAAAGTATTAGTCTAATTTTCCTAGAGACTTAATTAGAATTTATATTTTGGACAATGTAGCAGAACATTTTACATGACTACTATAAAACCCCTGTTGTTCTGGACATAAACAGTGATGTGCTAGCTCAGACTGACTTAAGATTGTTAAATTCACAGATGTTTTGAGAGCAAGTTGTGAAAATAGCTATTATATTAAAGATTTTAAATTATATTAATTTACACTTAAGTAAATTATAATAGAAGCAGGTAAAAATACTCGAAACTCACCAATTCCTAATTATTTTACTATGTTTTTACTATCATATTTGTGTTCGAAATTATTCATGTCTATCATAAATGTATGGTGGACTCTGCAACTTTTCTAAATTGAGCATTCAGTGACGTCATGTTTGGCCGGATTACCCACAGAAGACTGTATCAATCTTTTTCTTAGGGGATATAACTGCCAGTGTTTCAAAAGATTAATGAAGGAAGAAATTTAGAAGCCTCCATATTCAGTAGGAAAACTTAATCCTGTTGTTTTCAGTTTAATTTTCTGACTTCTGAAGCCTGGGGAAATTTTGTTTTACCATTTCTAGAGACTGAACTGCTGGTTGTATATCATGGTAGAAGACTAGCAGTCAATAGCTATGCAGAGTTGGGGAGGAAATGCTGGTCTAATTACTTTATAAGCAGACTTTTAACCACCACAACTGTTTTTTGGTTCCCCCTTCACCATCACTTCCAAGGGACTTGGTTCCACCAATTTCTGAGCCTTTAAGAGACTCGACATAAATTACCTCTTGGCTTTCATCCCTGCTAGATAAGGAATCACCTTCCACTGATTTGATTAATGAGTTGTTATTCATCCATCCACTTTTTAGCTGGACTTAGTTAAATTTTATTGTTCCTTTCTCCTTTTCTCTTTCCTTTGTTGCTTTATGCCTTTAAAAATCAATTTATTACCACTTTAGTTAGAATTTTCAGCATCATGGGGCTTAATACATATTTTTGAACTGAAAATATGAAGTAGATATCCAAAGACAAATTGGAAAATATTGAAGTCTCTAGAATCTGCAGCCCTAAAGAAACTTTGATTTCCCAGATTAAAAAACAAAAAAGAAAGAAAGAAAGAAACTTTGAGGGAGATTTCTGTGGAAAGCTTTTTAAATGCATCTTTGGTTTTAGCTTTGCTCTACATTGCAAGACCCAGGGAACATGAACGCCTGAGGCAAACTCCCTTTTTCACTGTGAGCAAAGTGCCATATGTGGAGAAAGAAGTAATCAGTTGATCGCTGGCACGGAGTAGAAACCCATATAGAAACAGAAAATGACAATAATGATCATTACCGTTGTTTGAACTGTTTATTTGTGCCAGTAACTGCTCTGAGGATTTTACACACATTATCTCAAACAATTCTTATATCTGTGAGATAGCCACATTTATCTTCGTTCTATTGATGAGAAAATTGAGAGTGGAAAGAAGTGAGTTAATTGACCTGGCACTTCCTAACTGCCATTTGGAAAGCAAAGAGTTTAATATTCTAGTCTAACTGATTCCAAATATGTGTGTTTAACCATTGCATTATAGAGAATGGTAAAACATTAATCAAAATTTTTTTAGTTTTCACCCCTTCTCCGATTGATATAAGTGCTAAAGAAACATATATGTTCGAAAACTCATTCTTCTTTTAAAGGAATGGCTTAAAAATTGTGCTCAATTCATTATGATCTGAAACATTATGTGTGTATTTGAATTTCCATCATTATTATCATTCTTGATAATTTCTATCTTCAAAAATTATTAGACATAGGCAAAGATAGAGAAAACAAGTCTTGTTTCTACTTAACTAGGAGAAAGTATCATCTGTATGAGGGCGTGCACAGATTGTTATAATTTAGGTTATTGAACATAGTACATGTTCAGCTCATTATATTCTCAGTTTTCTTTTTTTTCTTACCAGAAAATAAAGCCAGGATTTGAAGGCTGTCAGAGTACACCAGAGTCAGAACTGGTATTTCTCTTTTCCATGTAGAAACGTAGGAATGACAGCATTTCATTTAATACTGGTCTTCAAAATAAAGCTAACTGTCAATACTAGTTGAACATATTCTGGTAAAACCTTTACCTTAATGATCATTGGGTAAATATTAGATTATATTTTACCAAATGATTTGTACTACAATTCTACATTGGTTAGCAATGTCAATTTTTCACAACTCTCTAGACTCACCAGCCTACCACAGATAATGCAAATTCTGGTGTTTAGCATTGGTGGCGAACCATTACTATCCATAGGTCTGAAGGGGCAAGAAGAAATGGTTACCAAACCCAGAAACAACAGCTATATGAGGACAGAAGAAGTGTCCTTTATCAGGAAGGAAGAGAGAAGAAAAAATATCTGACCTCACTCTCCTCTTGCCGTCTGGTCTCCTATTGGTATTTCCCATTGTCCGAACTCAAATATAAGCCAAGGGACAAGGAAGCCTGAAAATGCAGTCTGTAAGTATCCACCTCCTGGAGTAATGACGGGATGCAAATAGGTAACAAGTGGGTTTGGAATGGCAAAATTAAATATCTGTCAGGGTAGGGCATGTAGTCAGCCAACATTTATTAACAGCCCCCCCCATGGAAACTGCCAACTTAATTAAACAGATATGAAAGAAGTCAGGATATTACCTCATGACAATAATTAAACATTTAACAAATAGATACTAGAAAAGTGTTGAGACCAATATTTTATTTAAAAAATTGTGGAAGAAGGAAAAATTCAAGGGTATTAAGAAATACCTAATACAAATAATTAATTTCTTCAAATTATTGAAGTTTTTAAGTTTTTGTTTCACTCTCACATTATATACTTACAAAATATCTTTTAGGAATGCCATATGTTGGTCATTTAGAAATACTATATTCTAAATAAACATATATCTAACATTGACTTTTATTTTCAGTGTTTAATTTTTTATAATGTGCTTTTAAAAATGTAACTAATTTAAATATTAAAGCATGTTTCTTCCAGTAGTTTAAATTGGTAGCAGAGACTTAATCATAATCACAATTTCATTTCTAAAATTATTTGGAGAAGAAAATTTCCAAATAATCTCTACTGAATTATTTTTCAAATCGGTTTAGTTATTGTATTTTAAGGCCCCATCAATTATTTAAGCTGAATATTGACTTGTAGCTATAAAATCCAACTCCTTGTATATTTGTCTAGTTTTTTTCATGGTAAAAAAAAATGAATGGAATATTGATTTTTTTCCCTGAGTACAGAGATGAGGAAAGTATTCCTTTACTGAGTCAAAAAAGATTTCCAATGCATACTCAAAACTTTTTAACCTTCGAGCAGTCTGAATTTGCTATTTAGGTGAAACTGCTTTTTTAAAAGCATGCTTCCTCTATAAATAGGCTAAGTGTTTGGCTCTGAAGTCAGTGGTTTAAGTGTATTTTCTCATTACTCTTTGTTCAATTTAAGTCTTTATAAACTATTTGGGAATTTGGGTCTAAGGGAAAACTTGAAGCACAGTCGCTGTGACAAGTTGTTATCATCCTGTAGAGTTGAAATGTCATTTCAATACACTATACAGAACCTCATTATTACTTTGCTATAACGAATGTTTTCTTTACTACTGTAGTAGACTTTACACTGGAATTTAAATTTCAATTTATCATGACCTGGAGACTCAATAGAATATATAGCCTTTGAAACTATTATTTATAAAGTGAAAACAAACTACTTTTTATATATGGTTAAAATAATGTATTGTAGATTAAAAGGCCATATGATAGCAGTTCACAAAATATATTTTATGGCAAATATTTCACACATACACACATACACACATGTACATGCACACATACACATCTGAACACTTTTCACTGAATGATAAATCTGATTTTGTCTCTTCAGTATCTGTCATGGCCCATTTCTAGGGGCCAAGGAATGAACACAGAGACCAAGGGACACAGACACACACAAAGATGGTACAGGACTGCAGCAAATTTCTTGCTGTAGTTTCTTTATTTATAACACAGACTGTTTGGCAACTGTCCCGCTGCAATTTCTTTGTTCCCACACTGTCCCCACTCAACACGTCCCTGTTCCTTGTTGTTTCGTCTCTGGTGAGCTGATGTTTTCATCCTAAACTCTCTAGCCCTTACTGTTTTCAGATAAGGGTGCCCTGGACTTGCGTTCAAGCCCCCAGGCATATTCTGAGAAAAACAAGAAGAAATCATTCCCAAAGTGTCCTCTACATCTCCCCCTTTTTTATTTTGTTTTAAGGCATAGGATGCTGTGTTCGCACATGTTGCAGCACCGCCATTATTTTATGATGTTGTTGCTCTTTATTCACTCTTCTTTGGGACCATCTCCTGTAGACCATGAAAAAACAGACAACAACCAATAATACAATGCACAGATTGTTAGTAATTGATGTAAGCCATGTCTTAAGGTGTTCAAAAGGATTTAATTGGGCGAGACCATTAGCCAGGCCTTGAAAGATCTCCGCCTCATTCATCTCAGGGAGATTGTTATGGAACGCATCAGTTATTTCTCAGTTCCAAATTTTGGAGATCAGAGGTCATATTGACACTGCCAGATAAGAGATTATGGAGTGAGTTCCAATGTCTGCTCGCATTAAAAGGAATAGGGGTAACACAAAATTGGGAGGAATTTCAATCGCAGTGGAGAAATGACTGCGTTATCAAAATATTTTAAGTCTGGCTGTCTCATAGAACAGACATTATAACAATGGTTAGAAAAAATTCCATTGAATGCATCTGCAATTCTGCTTATTCCAGAGGAGTCTGAATCATGAGAAGGGTGTATTATTCTTACCACTGGAGTGAGGCAAAATGAATTGAATTACAGGTAAGTTTCCAAAGATGGTTTAAAAAAATTGTCCGTCCCTCGGGGCCTGCTCGGCCCGCCCCAGCATAGCTCCAATAAGGTGGCAGCCAAGGCGCCGGAGTGCCCGCAGAGCGGCCGCGCGGTCCGGCCAGCGGACGCGCAGTGGCGGGCGGCAAAGAGACAGGATAAGCCACGGGCGCTGTTGGGGCTGTGGGGCTAGTGATAAGAGAGGATACACATTTCTTTAATAAGGCAATAAATTCTGCTATTTCAGTGTTAAGGGATAAAGAGTCAGCCTTTTCCTGACTATCCATTAGAAGAGTCACCTCTGGGATCTCCTCAGGGGGAGGGGGATCCAGCTCCTCCCCATTTTGCGACTCAGCTTTCTCCAAGTCTGTTTCCAAGAGCTGTAGCGCTTGAGTTATGGCACTACGAACAGTCCAAATTTTTAAATTAACCATGTCGCCTCGTTGGTGGGCTACACGAAAAGCTTTAACAACCTGTTGCCAGCTGCGCAAATTTAACTGAACTTGGAACTGAAACTGAAACCAATTGCAGTGCTGCTGCACTAAGTCAAACAACTGCTTTAAAGTAGTATCTTTAACTTCCACTCTCACTGAATGTAAAAGTCCCTGAACTAACTTTCGCTATTCTCGTTCCACAGCCGAAGGGGAATTCCCCATAATGCCGGAGGGCCTCTGTTGGGTGCCACTTACCTTACGCCAAAGAGGTCCCACTCCGGTTCCTCGGTCCCGAGTGACGCAGACCCTGCTCGCTGTGCCATTTGCTGTGGCCTGTTTCTAGGGGCGGAGGAATGAACACAGAGACAAAGAGACACAGACACACACAAAGACGGCACAGGACTGCAGCAAATTTCTTGCTGTAGTTTCTTTATTTATAACACAGCCTGTTTGGCAACTGTCCCGCTGCAATTTCTTTGTTCCCATGCTGTCCCGACTCGACACGTCCCTGTTCCTCGTTGTTTAGTCTCCAGAGAGCTGATGTTTTCATCCTAAACTCTCTAGCTCTTACTGTTTTCAGATAAGGGCGCCCTGGACTTGCGTTCAAGCCCCCAGGCATATTCTGAGAAAAACAACAAGAAACCATTCCCAAACAAAGCGTCCTCTACAAGTGTCTCACTCTGTTGAACATAAGGCCAGCCAGACATCATCTGATTTGGTGCAGCCAATCCAAGAATTGCCTTACTTTCTAAACTCAAGCTTATCTTTTTCTCATTTTACACAAAAATGAGAATTGATTATACTATATGCTGGAACTCATCATTGACCATTTTGATTATCAGAGTTTAATTTTGGCAGAAACCATATAACTGATTCAAGCACAAAATTGCTTTGTACTATAGATCCATGTCTATCTCACCTTAGAAGAATCAAAGGTGTACTAACCCTAGTCAGTTGATGACCAGGAAAAGTTTACAGAAGACAATGTTCATGGGAAGATACCAGTAGACCAGCGATGGGCCCAATGATCAACAGTAAAGTTTCTCAACCTCAGTATTATTGACATTTCTGGCTGGAAAATTCTTTGTTGTGGAGAGCTATATAGTGCACATTTTAAGATGTTTAGCAAAATCTTTGGCTTCTACCCAGTAGCCATTAGCAAACTTCTTCTCCCAAGGAATGACAACCAAAGATATCTCCAGATATTGCTAAATGCCCCATGGGTGGCAAAATTGCCCCAGTTGAGAGCTACTGTTCTTATCTTTGGCTAGTGTATATGGTTTTCCTCCTGTAACATTATGTTTTTTGCTTTTTTAAAATATTTTTTTGGCAAGGTAATAAATTTCCTCTGGTTTAAGAAACAAGTGGCTGAAATTGTTACTTTTTTCTGTAGCACACTCACAGAGAGAAAATGTTATCTTATGTTGGCTGGGAAGAAAAAAATGTAGCACCCTTTAATTCAATGTCTGCATGACAGCCAGAATGTTATTTTAAAAATATATATTGTACATTATTAGTATCAAAGATTTTTCCCAGTGTTTGGAATTTTTAAAATGTCATTCATTAACATGGTTACATAACTGTGTAATTTGGCTCCTGCTTCCCTATTCATATTCTGTTCACTCTACTCCCCTCCCTACTTGTTCAACCATAAGAATATACTTTCAGTTTCTCTAATGCACTAACCTCTTTCACCAATTGGAAAATTTGCATAAGCCTTTCCCTCCAGGATGAATGAATCCTCCTCAACCATTGTATCTCCCCTTCAGCCAATAATTACCACTAGCTAATTATCACTGAATTAAGAATCTTTAAGATAATCAAGGTCTTCAAGATATCAACTTAATTACTATTTCTTCAGAGAAATTTCAACATAAAGTAGGTATTATTATTATTATTACTATTATTATTTGGATAGGATCATTTTTCCTTCCTTTGGCATTTAAATAATTTTTAACAATATTCTTTGCTACATTTAAACTTTATATGCACGTCTCCCCCGCTAGATAGCCATTATATGAGTAGAGACTATGTTTATTTGGATAACTAGTGAATTTTCACTGCCTAACTCTGTGTTAAATGTATGAGAGTAATATATGGAGGCCGATCATTGGTCCTTACAGTCTCTTCTCCTCCCCTCACATTTAGTCTCCCCAAATTTATGACTCTTCTCCTTGTAGTTCAGGAGATACGTGAAAATATTTTGGCATGTCTGAATTGTTGAATGCGAAGAAAAAATTAGAATGTTATTTGTATAAATCAGAGTCTACATATGTAATAATTTCTCTGTAAAAGTTCTAAGGTCATGATACATGCTGGCAATAGATAAAATATTAAGATAATTTTTGTGTGAAATAGTGCCTAGGGAATAGTAATTGGTTATACTAACCTAGAATCATCTATTATTTTAGGAAGTTCTGAGTACACAAAGGAGGATTAGAATGACTCCTACTAAGATAGAAATGTCAAGGCCACCATTGTATAGAGTAGGTTTAGAGCTCGTGCTGATAATCTAGATTTGAGTCTACCCTTTCCCATGTTATGACTATACAAACATTGGTATGTAAAATATTTTGGCAAACCATTTCAAACCACGGGCACTCATGTCTCATAATTTGTCTCTTTTGCCTAGAAAAAGACAGAGAGCCCAGAAAGGTACTGGTACTTCTTTTTCTTTGGGTGGTGTGGGAGGTTTTTTTGTTTGTTTGTTTGTTTAACACTAAGTAATCTAGCGGAGATTTTTCCATCTTTCCTCTGTCCTAAGTGTCCATCAACATGGGTAGAGAAACACAAAGCCTAATTATTTGCTATAGATTGTGTTCTCACAAGATTCACATTAAAATTCTAATTGCTAATGGATAGTATTAGGAGGTGAGGCATTTGGAAAGTAAGTAGGGTCATGAGGATGAAGCCCTCATAATGGGATTAGTACCTTATAAAAAGACCCTGAAGAACTTCCTTTTCTCTTTAGCCATGTGATGACATAGCAAAAAGAAGACCATTTACGAAACAGGAAGCAGGTCCTCACTAGACACCAAATCTGCTGGCACCTTGATCATGGACTTCCCAGCCTCCAGAACTGGGAGGAATAAATAAACTGAAATGTTTGTAAGCTACCCAGTCTATAGTATTTTTGTTAGAGAATCCTGAATGGACTAAAACATCATTGTTCTTGGTTTGCTCCTAAATTCACTTGGATGAAACTGTTAGCTGCAGAGGAATGTAAAGGTACATTTGACATCTTATATTCAAATATAAGACACTGACGCAGGCACACAGGACATGTTTGTTGAATGAAAAAAAGGAAAAAGGAAGGAAGAAAGGCAAAAAAGAAAAGTGAGCCAGGAGAGAGAAATAATGGCTAAATATTTTCTCTTGAATACAGGCAAGACAACCTCTTAATGAATATTTTTTGGTTGGTCATTTTGGTTGGTCATACACTGAGACTCCTCATGTTCTATATTATTTATTTATTTATTTATAATATGAAACCTTGACAGCAGACTAAGGCTTCACATGTTCTAAAAGAGTGTTAGACTTGGTATAAATGCATGACATACAGATGAAATCTGAAAAATAAAAAAAAAAAAGATGTATATACATTTGGTTTTCATAGATTGAAAATAAAAATTATTATTCCTTTAAATTTGTATGATATTGTTAAATCAAGGTAATTTCAATGGGAGATGAATATCAAGAACTTATCCACATCCTCCCCACTGTGAAATGTTGAGTTATTAAAGCCAGACCTATTTGTTTGGACTTGAGAGAGGAGAGAAAAATGGAGATCCTTATTGGTCTTTCAATTTACTGCTTATACCTTTATTCGATTTAGCCTTAATTTCTCTTGCTCCTGTTTCTCTCTGTTGCTTTCTTGAAGAATCATTGAGATCTAGTTGCATAGTTTTAGCTCCCTTCCACCAGTTCTTTCCACAAATTTGAGGAGCTCAAATATTGCCTCAATTTTCCTTCCCTAAGGGTTATTCTCTCCTTTTATATTTTCATATAAATTCCCTTATACATTTGTGAGTGATTTTAATTGGAGTTTTAGAAGAGAGCTTCCTTTCTTGTTGTGGTTGCAGAGAATGGAAAGTTGCTTTCTTTGTAGCAGCTGTGAGAAGGGAGTAAGAACACAAAGAGCACATTATCTCAACTTTGCTTACAGGAATGGTTTTAGAATGCACTGCGTGAAGAGAAAGCACTTGTTTTCCAAAATTATTTATTATAAGAATCAATCAGCTCACCAGTGCACTGTTACTATGGGCCATCTGCTGGAGACAGAAACAATTTTGTCACACATAACCCTTATTTATATCTCATTCCTATCAGGGAATTTTAACTGTAGTTGTCTCTCAATAGGGGATTCTTAGGTCATGAGTAGGTTAGTTGTTGTCTAGAGAATACAAGAGGGAGGAAGAACATTCAAATAAAATTATTACCGCAAATATAGCATCTTTTTTCTAAGCTAAATGGATTCAATTTAACTACAGATGGGATTTAACTAGTTAAATTCTTATATTTTAGCTATCAGGAGTCACCAAGGTATCAGAGATTAGAATTCACAGAGCCTGAAGTTTCCAGCTCATTGCTTAACCTGCTGAGTCAAGTCAAACTATTTCTTTATTATTCTAGACACGAGAACAACGGTACACAATGATGCTGTACTAACGTATACTCTATGTCTGCAGGTAGGCATTAAAAGTTGGTATAATAAAAATTATTATAGAAACCTGGCAAGCCGGAGTTTAAGATAACAATAATTCTTTTTCTTTTTAAAAAAATACCCATCACTGATTCGTTTTGTTTACTCAATTAATTTCAAGAAAGTGCTAAGGACTTTTCCTGAAACATTAACTCAGATATAGAATAAAGTGTCTTTGTTTCTGGAGTAGCATAGTGAAAAGAGGCCAGTTTTCTTTTTCTTTTTTAATTCAAAACAAACAAATCAAATTAATTCTTTTTTTTCTATTAAAGCTGATTTTTTTTATTGTGGTAAAACAAATATAACATAAAATTCATATGGTGAGTTCTTTTTTTTATTTTTTAATATGGGAACTTCTTTTTCTCTTTTTTGTTTCAGTATATTATGGGGGTACAAACATTTTGGTTACATGTTATGACTTTGAGAGGCCAGTATTGTCAAAAGATCTGATTTAATACTTTTGTTACTTTTGTTGTGTGAAGAATTCACTTAATCTTTTGGTGTTAAATTTCCTCATCTATGAAATAAGTACAGAGATACTTGCACAATCTATCTAATAAATGTATTATAACGCTAGTGTATGTTATAAATATTTTATCAAATGAAACATTGTTATAAGTTGAAATACCTTTATGGTTGAAGTACTTTTGTTTGATGCCTATGATCTAAATTTTTCCCTAATTTATGAAAATTTCTGGATGTATTGAGCAGAAAGTTAGATATAATAGTAATATTCATCATTAGTAGTATTTCTCATCAGAAACATTGAGAAATATTGAATTATGTGCTAATAAAAGAGCTTAAAAGATAGAGTATTTGTATACACAAGGAGTGCAATGCGCACTACCCGAAGGATGGACATATTTGAAACACGGACTTCGGTGGGGGGGGGAACCAAGGGCAACACACGTAACCTAAACGTATGTACACCCATTATTTGCTGAAATAAAAAAAAAAAAAAAGATAGAGTATGTAATGCATATGATCTAAAGGAGGATAATATTTCTCCCACAAATAACCACAAAGTAACATTGTGAATTCTTGATTTTGAATATATTTTCTAATATATATGTAGCATATTAAAATATTTTTACAACATAGTTTTATGCCAAGGAAATCAAAAGTCTTATTTGTTTTTATATCACTTGGCAATGTTCAGCAGATTGTTAAACTCCATTGTGGAGAATTTAAAAATGACTTTATGCTGTGAAATTTTGAAGATGTTATTGTTGGCATATGGAATGGATTTTAGTGGTTGAATAAACCGTTGAAATTTCAAATGTAGTCAAAGGGATTCCCTTTATGACCAAAATGCATGAACATAAACAGTTTTCTTTTAAATTTCTGCATAATTATTCTAAAATTTGGTAAGTGGAGCAGGATGAGGAAAACAAATTATAATTTATAATAATCTAATGAGATTTAAAATATCTTTACAGAACCAACTATAAAATGTACCATTATCTATTTCAGTTGTAATTGTAAAACGTTCCAGTATTTTTGTTGTCTATTTCCTCGTTAAAGGGCATTTGTCTCACAACTGAATTATATTAACATCTTTTGTTTGTGAACAGAAAACATTTTTATGTTGCCAAATGACCATGTCGCATATGCAATAACTATAAGATTGAGCAAAAATCACAAGATGTAGTGTGGTGCATCACATGGAGCAACATTATTTTGAGCCACATTCCAATATATTTGTAATCATTTTGGTGCGAAATGATAACACCATAACTGGAAGGGTAAGCAAGAAGCCTGAAGATCCATTCTTCCATTTCAGAAATTTCTCTGTGGGCTTGCCCCTCCTTGACGGCAGATATCATGTCAGGCAACCATGTTATATTCTCTCTGCCCACCTTAAGGTAGCCAGGCTTTTGACAACCATTCTAATTAATTAGCCATTTTTAAAATGAAAAAATATGTTTTTATGTGAGTACTAATCTCTTTAAGGCTCAGCTTATCCCCTCTCAAACATTTGGAATAATTAGTGTAAGGATTACACATAGAATTCTGTATATGGTGAAACTTTTAAAATGTCTATTTTGTACCCTAATATTCTTTCCTGCAGGTGCAGAATTTGTGATTGTGCTTTGTGTTCAAATTTCTAAAATTCTATTCCTCCTTTTTTATTCTATCACACTGGGAAATATTGTTATGCTCTTCCTATGTGTACTTTACACAGTCTAATATATTGGTCGAATCCCAAAGGAATCAACAAGAAGGCAAACTAACAGAAGTGTTGGGGAGTACAGGTACAGCTATCATTACAGTAGCTTTCTTTAATGATTATAAACATCTTTTGTAGTATTAATGACTAAAAAATCTTTTACTTTGTCATCTACATATTCACAGGTCTTTCTTTTAACTTCCTCTTAAAAAGAACTGGAGCAGTTCTATGGTTGACCAGTAGTTTCTTGACATGCTTTGAAATCTCTTCATGCCTACTAAGGTCTATCTCTTGGTTTGCTACATTTTCCTCTCTCTCTCTTTCTCTCTCTCTCAAATTTCTCATCCATTCCTAATTCCAATTATCATGTATATGTTGGTAGGTTCCACACCTAATTCTCCCACCCTTATCAGCAGACCCAAGTTTGTCTTATATTTTACTGCTGAAAATATTCATAATGAACTTAAATGTGTAAATAAAACTCATATTTTCACTCCTTTTGACTGAAGCCATACCCCTCTTTTTCCTTTTCCCATCATTTCTTCTCTCATCCTCGTGTCAAATGTGTAAGTCTGCACTTGCTGTCTCCTTCCCATATAATTGCCAACACTACAGAACCAAAACTGTTCTCAATATAACCAATGGAAACACTTCCTGGTACACAGTAGGTATTAAACAATGTCTATTGTATGATTGAGCATTTGACTTATTTACATAATAAAACACCACAGGCTAAGTACTTTGTTGTGCTATCAAATATTGTTCATTCAAACTATCTAACTATATTTTTGTATCCATTAACTACCCCCCACTTTATCCTCCCCAGCCCCAACACCCTTCCCAGACTCTGGTTATTATCAATCTATTCTCTGTCTCCATGACATCAATTTTTTTTTTAATATTTAGCCCCCATATATTTCATTGTAGTTTCTATTTGCATTTTTCTAATGATTAGCAATGCTGTGCACATTTTCACATACCTGTTGGCCATTTGTAGGGTCCCCCAGTTTTCTCCACTTTTCTTCTGTGTCCTGAGCCAAGATCACAAAGTGCCTTGCCTGCTCTGTGACCTGGCAGCTACAGGTTATTCCTAGCAGACTTGAACCCAAACCACGGCTTCGAACATTCCCGAGAGTTGATAAAAAGTGGATTGTTGCTGGAAACACTGAAAGAAACTGGCCCCATACCTGAGCCAAGTTCCTTAAAAGCTCAAATAAACTCCATACACTGACCCCCTGGCTGTGGCCATACCTAGGTAGAACATCCCTTTGCTCTCTCTGTCCACTGCAAGTATATGCTGCAGCACTTTGTAAGTTCCCCTAATAAACACTTTGGACACCAGTGTTTAGTGCTTCTTTCTTTGCAATCCCAACTGGCCCCATCTCATGTCAGTTTGGGGCACTCCCCTACGGGAACTTGCCCGTGCTGGTTTTGCAGTGATTCGTGCCATGGGTGTGGCAGGAAGAAACACCATTTGTGTCTTCGCTGGAGAAAATATTTCTTAAATATCAGTGACTTCTTTGGCTTTTGTGATTTTTTTTTATTCTGTGTACCTCTCTATTTATTATTTTTCTGTAATTTGCTCATGGATTTTACTCCTCCTGCCCTTAAAGAAAATGTTCCTTCAGATTCTCCTGTGGGTTTTCTGTTCTTCTCTTCTGCACCCACATCTCAGAGAGCTTACCCATGTGCATGGCATTAGCTAACACTTCCTCAGAAGATTTACACATTGACCATAAATATTTGAATTTTTTGTGGCCTTAAATCTTATTAGCTTCCTGATGGACATGTCTGCTTGAAAAGTAATTCAAACTCTGGAGATAGACTGCTTTTGTTTAAAATCTGCTACCTGTGAGTTCTTACAGTTCTGGAGACTAGATGTCCAAGATTAAGGTGTTGGCAGGGTTGGTTTCATTTTGAGGCCACTCTCCTTGGCTTGCAAATGGCTGCTTCCTGCTGTGTCCTCATGTAGGTCACCCATGGTCTGTATGTTGTCTGTGTCCTAATCTCTTTTTCTTATAAAGACAGCAGTCATGTTGAGTTAGGGCCCACCCATATGACCTTAATTACCTCTTTAAAGACTCCCACCTCTAAACACAGTTACATTCTGAGGTACAGGGTGTAGGACTTCAACATATGAATTTCAGGGGGACACAATTTAGCTCATAACAATATCCTTGGTTCTTTTATCTGTAAAGTAGAGACAATAGGGTGATGCCTAACATGGCTGCTCCAAGATTGAGATAATAAATATAGAGCCTGAAAAGTGATAAATAAATATTAGATATTATTACTAAAGGATTAATTCCTACTCTCATAATATTTCACCTCCATTAAAACAATTGATTATTAACTCCTAGCCACTATTCCTTTTACCCTCATATTTATCCTCTACACTGCATATGTGATTATTTCATTCATCTGAATGTTTTCAATGTCCTCTTCATTTATGATAATATCCAGATGCCTTAGCAAGTTGCCCAAAGCTCTCTCTAAACCAGGGACTACATTTTTACAATTTAATCTTCCACCAGTACCTGGTTAACATTTTATTTTGTACTATACATTTACTGTTTATAGTTATTTGTAAAATATGCTATTTAATGCCTCTGCATTTTTGTGATAAATATTCCCTCTGTTTGAAGCACTAGGAACACCTTCCTTCACTTGTTTAGCTATTACTCACTCCTCAAGTGCCAATTTGGTAAACAAGTCCTTCAGGAAATCTTTTCTAAACTCTTAAATTCGTCTATGTCTGAAGCTCCATTCCATCTGTGCCACACCAATACAATATCATTTGCCAGATTTTACTGTAATTGTCTACATATGTGCCACATATTTCCATTAAAATGAAAACTCCTTGTAGGCAGAACTATGTCTAATTCATTGAATGGTAATCATACTGGTTTCCAAATGCTATTGTATAGACTGGCATATCTGCAAAATAGCATTCATCAATTCATGCAAAGTAAGTACTGTATGCTGCAAAGTAAGTACTGTATGATTCCATATTATACAATATTCTGGAAAGGGCAAAACGATGGAAACAGTAAAAAGATAAGTGGTTGCCATGGATTAAGGGGGAGGGAGGGATGAATCAGTGAAGCCCAGACAATTTTTAGGGCACTGAAACTATTCTGTACAAACTATTATGTTGGATACATGTCATGAACCATTTGTTAAAACTTGTAGAATGTAAACACCAATAGTGAACTCTAGTGTGTACTATGGATTTTGGTATTAATGTGTCATTATAGGTTCATCAGTTGCAATAAGTGTTCCTAGTTGGAGAGGCCGTGAGTGTGGGGGTGAGAGAGTATGTGGATATTTTCTGTACTTTCTATCCTAAAAAATGAAGTCATTTTAAAGGAAAAAATTTATCATCTAAAAATACCTATTTTTCATAATATCATTGAGCATTAAAAATAATTTTTAAATTTTTCTAATCTGAGGTAATTGAAAAATCTCAGTTTACTTTATACTTTATTTAATTATTATGAAGATTAATAAATAGATTTACCATTTGTATTTCTTCACTTTTTAATTGCCTATATATTTCTTTTGTCCTTTTTTTGTCTAATGACCTATGAAGACTCTACATATAATGATAGATTTGTTATGTGCAATATTTGTCCTATATTTTATCTTTTCTCTGTGCTCATGGTACCTTTTGCCACAAGAAGTTTTTTTTTTTTTTTTTTTTTTGAGACAAAGTCTCACTCTCTTGCCTGGGGCGAGTGCCGTGGCATCATCCTAGCTCACAGCAACCTCAAACTCTGGGGTCAAGTGATCCTCATGCCTCAGCGTCCCGAGTAGCTGGGACTACAGGCATGTGCCACCATGCCCGGCTAATTTTTTCTATATATATTTTTAGCTGTCCAATTAATTTCTTTCTATTTTTGGTAGAGACGAGGTCTCGCTCTTGCTCAGGCTGGTCTCGAACTCCTGAGCTCAGAACGATCCGCCCGCCTCGGCCTCCCAGAGTGCTAGGATTACAGGCGTGAGCCACTGCGTCCGGCCCACAAAAAGTTTTAATATGTAATATAGTCTATTTTTTTGTTTCACACCAAGATTATACAAAGAATCTCTTGTGTCTTCTTTTAACTAGTCTTTGTGGTTTGAATCTGTTTGAAATTTTATGTATATTTTTATCAGTTACATACTTGATTTTATATTTTTTATAAATGAATATGTCATTTATTTATTGAATCAAATTTCACGTTACTTTAAAACACCTTATCAAACTGTGTATAAAGTGAACTTTTTGGATTCTCAAAAAAAAAGAGACATATTGAATATTTTTCATATCTAAAGTATACTTCTAAATGAATTTCCATTAAATGGTGCTTTTATTTTTGTTTTGGTTTTACTGCCAGAATGCTTGCAATATACTTCAACTTTAAAAATTTTAATATAAAATAGACAAATGTTTACTATTTTTAAATGCTTTTAATTGACAAATAAAAATGACATATATTTATGATGTATAACATAATGATATATATAACATATATAACATATGTATACATTGTGGAATGGCTAAATAAAGCTAATGAACATATGCATTGCTTCACATATTTATTTAAGTTAATATTTTCTACAAGCTTGTAATAATTTAAATATTGTCACTGTCATAATAATTATGAGCACAAACATGTATTAAACACTTTTAATATGTCAAAAAATTGGCTAAGTCATTTATAAACATAATATAATTCCATCTAAGTACAATCTGATGCTTATATATGAGAAAACAGAAGCTCTGAATATTTGAATTACTTGCCTAAAGCCACACCTGCAATAAAGACAAGTTAGGACTCGACATAAGTCTCTCTAGCTTGAAATCCCATATTTTTAGCCATTATATAATATTAAGCTAATTGATTTGCGATTCAGGGTTTTTTTTAAGTCAATGATTTAATTTTCATTACATCTTTTTATTTTTCAAAAAAATTAATTTTTAATTTTTATAAATATATAATAGTTATACATATTTATTGGGTACAGGTGATATTTTGAAGCAAGTATACAGTGTGTGATGATCAAATCAGGGTAGTTGGAGTATCCATCATTCTCAAGCATTTATCATTTCTTTGTGTTAGAAACATTCAAATTCCACTCAATTATTTTGAAATATACAATGAATTGCTGTTAACCATAGTCACCCTACTGTGCTACCGACTACTAGATCTGGTAGTCATTATGTCTTTAACACGCTCTTTGGTTTGATTTATTCCCTTGTTTAGAAGCATCCATCATTTACATATTGGATTTCATTTTGTTCTTTTCGCTCTCTTTGACTTTTACTTCTTTCTTTTGCTTCCCTTAACATTATGGGATTTTTTTTTTAACTTGTATTTTTTCTTAATGTGATGAATTTGATTTTTAGGCTGGAATTTTCAGAAATGAAATCTGAGCCACTTACATGATATTAACTTATCATATGACATATATTTGAAGAATTGTTAATATTTAGACATTATACTATGATTGATTTTTCAATCACAGATTACAAATCAGATGACACAATATAGCTGTAACATAGATTAATGCAATAGGAAATGATATTTACAGATGGGTTACATGCATTTAATAATTGGAAAATTAAAAAATCTAATATATCTAGAAAAGGAAAAGGACAGAATTCGATAGCAAGAGAAATGATTTTTTTAAAAAACATGTTTAAGTGATGAATTAAAAATTGTGTATCTTTAATTTTGAAAATCACAGAACTAAAATTGAAAAGGTATTGCATTTGGGCCAGATTTTAAATCCAAATCTTGATGGTGTGACTTGATAGAATATCCTAATATTTCTGAATGTTTTTTCTTATCTATAAAATGGAAAATTAATATCTTACCTATTATAATGTTTCAAAAATGAAATAATAATGCTTATGACAAATTTTAAGCTGTAAATATATAAACATATACCACAATATAGTATAGCTACTCTTATTTTTATATGTAAAATTATCATCTTTTATTGTCAGTGTTTAGAAGTATAATTCTGTGCGCAGCTATTTCAATTTGCCATTGTTGCAAGAGACCAAGAATATGCTATGTCATATCTCTACAGTAGAAGCTATGACCAGTATTTTGCCTTTGAAACGTGTACAAGCCAATAATAGATGTCTCTCTGAAAGCTTAGGAGGATTAATGAATGCCATTCCAGATATGCAGATGCTCAAGGGCATGTTTCTGAATAGATACTGTACTGCCTTAAAGATAAATAAGAAGAAACGTGAACATAGGAGCTGGGATTTTATCCAATGAGGTCTGCCATTTCAGCAGCATAGGGTGTACAGTGAGCTCGATGTGGTGGCAGTTAGCAGTAGCAACTCATGAATGTAGACAGATTTATGCAGGGTGACCTTCATGACTCAATGTGGTTGGGAGCTTTGTGATTTCCACAGGGGTTACTAACGGGACATTCCATTGACAACCACAATGAGAGTTCTACCTCTCTGGCATTTTTAGAGCACATCTTTATGCATCAGAAAACCCCAGACTTGCACAGGGCTGCTTTCTGAAAAGACACACTACTGGATGTATTTTGCAGAGGATACAGTTCATTTGCATACTGGTCAACTGGCTAGCCACTATCTCAGAGTCTTTTTTCAGCATTTTTGCTACTTAACTGTCATGATGCACACCCAAATCCATATTTCTGTGTTAAAAATGATTAAATCTATGCTGGGCTCAAAGTGGATAGGGTCTCATGTGTGATACCTGTTTGTAGCAGGTTTTAAAATAAAATTTGAGCTCAGGATCAAAAGGCATTGAGTTGCTGCAAATAACGGCAAAGCATATCCAAATAGTTTAATTTTCCTTATGGAAAGTGTTGCTATTCAAGATCACTGAAGTGCATAGGCATGCTGCATCTAGACTTCAACAAGGCATTTATTAAACCCAGTGTTAATTCTATTTTGCAAAATTTGGAATAATTCCAGTGTCTAAAAGCAAGCTAATAATTGAATGGATTTCACTTGCAAAGCAGGTTTCCAAAGACGTGGCACCAGGATTCACCCTGTTTTTTTCTCACTCCTGTTGGCTTATTTTATGATGCACTGCATTGAGTAAATGCTCTGTTTAAATGCTTGGAGCATTTAAAATATTCACAAAATTTTTTGAAGGTGTGTCTTTAAATCTTAAGAGTGCTTTTAATCCTTTAAATTATCTTTAAAGACGTGGAATGTGTTTGCCTCTATCGATCTTTCATATTTATGAATTCTTTTGAACAGTTTTTAAAATTCTTAAAAATGTATTTATTTTTCTTTGACCTGAACTCTTTTTACTTGGTATAATGTTCTCATTGCTTTTAATGTATGATAAGATATACTTTTGCAAGCTTTTTACATAAATCACTTTATCAATCTGATATATTAATTCATAGTCATCAAAATTTAACTTCTGATATTGCTGTTTTAAGCCTTAAGAGAAACTGAGCTAATTTTTTTACCCTTCAAAATAAGAAATATGTTTGAATCAATGTTTTTAACAATTTCCATAGATATTTATGTATACTGAAAAATACTTTCTATGAACTTATGACAATTAAAGGCATTTATTTTCTTATATAATGGATTTGAGATGGTCATGTAGTAGCAAAATCTAGAATGCATCTCAAGATTTACTGCCTCCTGGTGAACATGCCATATATAATCTCCAAGATTTTTGAATATAATGAATTTCACTCCCATGATTAGGATATGATTAGGATATGTTATAGATTAAAAGGGATTTTTGCAGATATAATTAAGGTCCCAAATTAGTTGACCTTATTATAAAGCAATTATTTAGGTGGGCCTGTGATAATCATGTAAGTTATTTAAAAGAACAGAGTTTTCTGCAGGCTAGTAGCAGGAAGTAATCAGTGATGTGCTGCAGGTGGCTTGGGAGAAATCAATCATTCATGTTGTGAATTTCCTACGATGGCCACATGGAAAAGAACTGGAGGCAGCATTAGGAGCTGAGAGCTGATTCCAGCCAACAGCCAAAAAGATAATGGGGACCTCACTCCTGGAGTGGCAAAGAAAGAAATTCTACCAACAACCTGTGAACTTGGAAGAGAGTCCTGAGCCAAGATCATAACTGCAACTCCAGCCAACATCTTGATTTTGGTCCATTGAGACCCCAAACAAAGAATCCAGCCATACTGTGTGCTAATTTATGACCTACAGAGCTTTTGAGGTAATAAATTTCTGTTGATTTATCCATTCCATTTGTGTTACTTTGTCACACAGTAATAGAAAACTTATATGATCACTCAGCAAATTTGTCATTTGAAGTTTACCAGAATTGAGAGTCAAAGAAAAGCCTTCCAAAGGTTCTCCTGAAGGAAATATCAAGGAATGTACAAGTTTCAGGTTCAGTGGAGATGATTCCATATAACCTAGCTTATGAAGCTGATGGGTAGAGTAAATGCTTTTCCCTAAATCATTTGTAGGCATAACCAGGACTAGAACCAAAGTCCCATGAATCCAAACCAATGCTCTTTCCACAGTAAAGAGTCAATGTATTTAATCATGATTGGAAAAGAAAAAGTGATGCTAGTGGGAATTTTGGTTATATTATTTTTAACAGTTAATATATATCTAAAACATCTTGTAGCTGCCTTTATTCCTTCCTTTCTCTCTTCCTTTGTGTTATCCAGGATCTAATCAAGGTTCACACATTGTATTTGACTTTGATATCTCTGTATTATTTTTTAATTCAGAACAAGACTTTTACTTTTTTTTTCTTTCTATTTCATTGACATCACGAAGACTTTAGGCCAGTTGTCTTATATCTGACATTCTGGGTGTGATTGTTCATATTTCCTTTAAGTTTTCCTCTGTTGTCTGAAGTTTTTATAAATACAAGAAAGCTAGGTCTATAGGTTTTATTAGATTCAGATATGCATTTGTTAAAAACACTTTATGTGGATGCGTGAACTCCATAGAGCATCACCTCAAGGGAGATACACTGTGAGGACATTCCCATATTGAAGATGTGAAGTTTGAACTTGATTAAGGTGGTAAATGCCACTCTCCCCAACCCTCCCCACCACTGTAAAGGTACATCCTTTTGTTCCTAATTAGTAATACGCAGATTGACACTCTGGTACCGTGTGACTATCCTATTACTCAACATCGTTTTACCCAAAGCCTCTAGCATCCATTGGGAGCATTCTGAATCAATTATTACATAGCAGTTGTATTAGTTTTCTATTTCTACCATAAAAATTACCACATATTTAGTGGCTTAAAACAACACAAATTTAACATAGCATAGTTTTCAAGGTTAGAATTCTGACACAGGTCTCAGTGGCTAAATTTACTGGTTAGCAGAGCTGCATTCCTGAAGGCTAGGGGCTTCCAAAGGCTACCCTCCTTCCTTGGTTCATGGACCCCTTGCTCCATCTTTGAGAACAAAGATGTCAGGTTGGGTTTTTTCATACTGTATCTTTTTGACCTTCCTCCCATAGTCACACCTCCCTCTGACCATGGCTGGTAAAGGCTCTCTGCTTTTAGGGACCCATGCAATTAGATTGGGCCTACCCAGGTAATCGAGTGAAATCTCCCCATCTATGGTCACATCTTAATCACATCTGCAAAGTCACTTTTATCACATAAAGTAACATATTCATAGGTTTCAGGGATTAGCCATCTTTGGTAAACCATTATTTTGCCCTCCACAGGAATCACAAAATGTTGATTACAAAAAAAATTGTGTCATTACTTCTACATGTGTTACCTGGCATTTTCTGCAAAGAAACACCAACCCCTCATTTTCTTACTGTGGATTCAGTGATTATTTGTAATTAAATATGTTATAATCAATTCTTTAATTTTCTTTTTTGAGACTCTGTTTCAAATTAGGGAATTGTGTTTAGGGATCTTAGATAATGGTATGAAATTATTGCAATTTTCTCAGATGTGATAATAGCATTGTGTTTATATGTTGATGTTTGCTGAATTATTCAACCATGATGACTACAACTTCCTGAGAACAAATGATGTCAGAATTTTATACTGTTAATTCTAAATGGAAGTTATATTGAGTTCTCTTTATTCTTTCAAATTTTATGTGTGCTTAAATTTTTCAAAGTGAGAATATATCAAATATATGTTGTAATGTCAAATAACTCATCATGATATAAAAAGTTTAATTCATTTTTCATATTTTATTTTCAGTTAACACTAATCTTCAGGAGATTTTAAGAAAACAAAATAAAACTTTTTGTCTGGCTCACAATATTGAAGGAAAGGAAAAAATCTGATTCTGCCACCAAGAGTACTTCTTTTTGCTCATATCTAATTTTAGAACAGATGATGTCAAAATTCTCACTGGGACATTATTTAGTGTTAGAAATCAAATTTCTACATGTTATACAAAAAATGTAAGATTCTTAAAAAGAGAAAGAGAGAACAAGAGCAAATGAAAACTCTATCATAATATGTTAATAAAAAGCATGCCAAAAATGTCAACTTATTTGACAGACATTGCTGGATTAAAGCAATGACCCTGGTGAAGCTTGCACAGGAAACACTATGTTTATAATAGAGCTCTGGTGTATGTCTTGTGAGCATCCTTGAGGCCCCAGAATTAGACAAGAATACCTCTCGTTGGATTATTCCTTTATAGTTTTCAGTGTTATGCCATTGTCTTGCTCATATCTAATTTTAGAACAGATGATGTCAAAATTCTCACTGGGACATTATTCAGTGTTAGAAATCAAATCATTGTCTTGATAGTCACAATCCTGATAAGTAGGTAAGAAGATTTTCTTTTTCCACTAACAAATATTTACTGAGTTCTTGTACTATGCTATTTAAATATGATACGTGCATTTAGCACTTACTATATTCTGGCTGCTAAGCACGTATGTGTACTAACTCACTTGGTACACATAATTACCACAGGAGGTGGACTGTCCCCATTTTACAGAGTGAGGATCCAAACACATAAAGTCTGACTCCAGAATACATTGTCATCCATCTCCTAGTGCCAAGGGCTCATACTCAAGGGTCCACAGAGTCTTATAATTGGGTTTCAAGTTCCTAAGGTAGAAAGGATCTGTAGTTTATATAAGTTTCTCAAAAGTAGCATATAGCTTTAAAGAGATCTGGGTCTGTCTGATAGAGATGTACCGCATGATTTTTAAAATCTTACATATTATTTCATTGTATATGTAATACATATCATGAATTGAAAATATGAGACATATTCTTAGTCTCCCTTTTTTGATGGATATTTAATTGATATTTTTTCTAATTTTTACTACCTGCATGTAATCATTTATGAATTCACAATTTATGACTTTTATTAGAATTTTCTATTAGTATATTTTACTGATTATAACAACTTTTTAAATGTATATTAGATATAATGACCCTTAGTCTATAGTCTTTTTTTGTTTATAGTTGTTTCTCTCAACTTTGTTTATAACACATGTATTGTAATTTACAAGATGTTGTTTTTGTGTCTATTTTTATGATTTATATTTAGTTTTATTATTACAGTCAGGAAATATATTTTGCATTATGTCTCCATTTCTGTAATTAATTAGGGTTTTCTCTATTTCCCTCTTCCCCTGTATAATATGTGTGTGTGTGTGTGTGTGTGTGTGTGAATGGAATATGTATATGGAACAGACATATGCCATAAATAAGTATATTCAATGCATAAGGCACACATATATATTTGTTATTTTAAAATATTTTAAAATATTTTTTCTCTACTTTCCCAGGTAGAAATTTTAGTCTACAATTTTTACTCAGATTTCTTATATTGCTAAGAATTTTTTTCTGTATACATTTCAATGCTGTGCTTATTACAAAAAAGTTACATAGTTGTTGTATATAAGATCCCTTGTCATACTAAAGTCTTCTTGGTCTGAGTTATTGCAAAATATTTGGATTTTAACTTTTTCATGTAAATATTATGACCTTTGTTTCTTTTAGTTTGTTTTTGCTTAGCAAATCATTGTATATCTTTTTACATTTATTTTTTCATAATCTGTTTCTTTTTGGCAAGATTGTCTTATAGATGGTACAATATTTTCTTTTTTCTAGTTGTATTGTCAGAATCTGAAATTTTTCTTTCAGAGTTTATCAAATCTTTATATATTATTGTAAAAAGTAAATTTGGCCTTTTGTCCACTTACATCATGTCTATTTTGCTGTTCTCTTTGCTTGTGCACTTTTGAAATATGGATTGTGGTTTTTTTGCCTACCCTCCACCTGATACAATTTAAATGTGTTTAGTGATTTTTAGTGCCTTAATAAAGCTAAAAACTGGAAATTATGTGTTTAAGCTTGTGTTTATTAGTTTATCAATTCAGCATTATTGACTTCACCTTGACAACTAAATATTTTGGTTCTTGATTATTTTATAGGCAAATTTTGGGCAATATTTTATTAGTGTAATACCTTCTAATTATTATTTGTCTATATTGTATGATATATTTTTCAAAATTATTTTAATTATAATACAATTTATAGCATTTTTTGTAACTTTACAGAAATTATTTTCAATTAATTTTGGAATTAAATGTTTTGAGATTTTACCCACAGCCATTTTAGGCCATGATTTTCTCATTTGGGAAATATTTTTTTCTATTTTCCTTTTGGTTGTTGATTGAATTAATCTATTTAAGATGGATACCAAATGCCATAAATTTTTCTTTCTTGTATAATTGAGGATACAATTCTGGTTTTATTTCATACTTGACAAACAATCTAATTATATGCTTATTTTCCATCAGAATTTCAGATGTGTTCCATCAGCTCCTGACATATAATACAGATGGTAAAAAAGCCCATGATCATTGTTTTTTCTTCTTCTCCTTCTTCTCCTCTTATAGGTTTTTCCATATTTTAGGAAAGTTTACTTCTTTGAAAATTTTTATTTTATTTGTGTTTATTTTTTTCTTTTTACTCCATGAATAAAAATTGTTACCCAGATATTGGAACTCAGTTCTCTGCTATGTGTTCAGAATTCTATCACCTTTCTTCTCATCTGGTAGAGTGGATATGCAATGATTATTAGACAAATGAAGATCAAAGTACTATTTTATAAATTTGAAAAATCACCCATCAAAATGCAAAGTTCTGATAAACTACTGGTGAATACAGTTGAATCTACTGAGCCTGGCCTAGGTCTTTATAGCCCCTTTTCTTGAATTGGAGAAATCAAATTGACCCAAAGAAAGTTTTCCTGTAAAGAGAATAACAGGTCTGCCTCCTATGTACTTCCTACACACAGAAGGCAGAACAGGGAACAACATGGAACATGCTGTGTCTGAGTTCAAGAAGCAAAAGAAAAAGTAGCAAGAGCCCTAGCTTTGGAAAAGGTAACCCAATCCATTAATAAAATAGAGATTATGGTGTGCAATCCTCTCACCAATCAGATTAACAACATTTCACTTATAGTAGCACAATTAAGGACATACAAACAGGTGCCATAATATTCTCTATAACAACAACAACTGGAAAAGGAGGGGAAAATTTACTCTTTACAAATGTTGAAACAAAGGGAAGAAAGGAACAAACACCATCAGACTCCCATAATACTCATATAACTTAAATACATTGAAAATCTTTAAAATCTTAAATGCCCTATGCTTTTCTATTGGGTAATTTGTATTTCATTCTGGTTTTAGAGAAGTTAAGTTAGACTGTAATTTTTAATCTAAAATTGTTTTTTAATTAACATGGGCCAATTTTATGTTGTTCCCTCTATTTTTTCATTTTGTATTATTAAGTAATACTAAATACTTGAAAGTATAATAAAAATTATTCTGTCATCTTTATATATTTTTTTCCAAAGTTATTTCATAACTGTTTGGAATTTACATGATTTTATTTTTCCTCTTCTCCATTTTTTTTTCTGCCAAGTATTTATGGTTGCATTGGTACTATGCTGGTTTATCGTCTTTATTTCTTTAAGTGGTGGAATTCCATCAGAACTCTTTATCTTTTCCAGAATCATGTTAGAAATATGAGTGGCTTTTTAAAAATTATTATTCCTGATATTTCTTCATGTCCTTTCTTCTTTGCCCCCCTTTCTCAGAGAGATCTTTTTGTCCTTTAGAAATTAAATTTTAGGTATGGGCATTGCTGGTTTGTGTACCTCGTTTCGTCATTTATTTGATTGAGGAGTACAGAAAAGAAGTTGAGGCTGCTAGTAGATTCTGTCATGAAACAATTTATCTTTAAATTTGTTGAATACCTTGACCCAGGGATTTCTCTTTTCTCACTCATGTGATTGACTGGTAGTGAGTTGAACACCCAGATAAAGCTTAAGGTCTGGTAGATACATAAACATTTCTCTTTGCTCATGTTGTTTTGGTCAGAAGTTACATTGTATGTTTTTTTTTCTACCAGGGTTTTTCTTATAGGAAGAAAAAGAGCTGAGAAAAATTATGTGACTTTCTATGTTAAACATCTACCCTCCACCTGCCATTTCTTTGTGGTAGAATTAATACCAAAGGACCCTTTTCTTTTTCCTCCTATAACCTGTTCCCTCCCCAGTCTTGTCTCTCCTGCTAAGGGTTCTTTGCACACCCCTTCATAACTCCTTTTCTTATTTCTTACACTATACAGTCTTCCTAACTGGGCATATGTCTACCAATATTTGGAGTATTTCGGTTTGGTCTGAACTTTTTGTGAAGTTGGCTAAGTTGACTCTGTGAGCTTATGGCAGTTCATAAGCACAGAGGTAGTTTTTATCTCCATTTTTATTCATTTCTGCAGGTTTTAGGCAGGGAGGCTATACAAACATGAATTTATTCTACAATCTTTCATAGAATTCTCTTTGTTAAATTTTTATTTTAGTAAATCATTAGAAGAGTGTGCTTGAACTGAATGAATATATTGGATATGACAACAAAGTGCTCTTGATTTGGGCTAGATGACAACATACAAGGCATGTCCATGTCTTCTCTAGCTGAAGGGAATGGCGCTATGGATCTGCAACAGTAAATTCTACACTGCCACCTGCTTTGTAACAAAATCTCTTTTACCTTCTATAGCTGAGTGTAGCAGGCTTACCAAAGGATTCCTTAAAGTACATTTTGTAATTTTAAAACTTCATTCTTCATAGATGAGAAGTGCTTAGCACTTTAAGTGCACAGGTTCCCAGAAATCACAAGTGCAAATCCAGATGGGGTTAACTCATAAAATAGATAAAGTATGTTACATGCAGCTTATTTTGTAGGATTCTTAGGAACCACAGTCAAGTCTTTACTTTGTTGACCTTTAAGATCCAAGATCAATTTTCCTAATAAGAGGTAGATGTTTGTACAATTTCTGAAAAGTTGCAGAAAACCTTTACCAACCAGAGATACCAGATTGTATGTTCAGGTCACCCTCAGAGGAATAAAGTTTATTAGTTGACATAAAAACACCAACAGCAATATTTGCTTCCTTCCCCAGTGGCAGGAACCTTTAGAAATGGTGAGGCCATTATTGATGCCTACCTTTTTGAGAATCCAGAACGTTTGAAGCACTCACTCCACACATCACCACACTCAGGAAACTTAAGGCAGTATAATAATAACAATAATAATAATCGGCTAATGTTCATGTAATACTTTGTACCAGGAATTGTGCTTTAATTTGGATTATGTCATTTTAATCCTACAATAATCCTTAAGAGTAGATATAATTATGATCCCCTTATAACATCCCCTTATTACTTTTTATAGGAGTAACTTAGACTTAGAAAAATAAATACCTTGTTCAAGTTAACTCATCTAATGTATAACATGGGGGCTATACTTAATAATAAGTGTATTCTATTCAGCATTTTTCCTAAATAAGTAGATTATATGTGTTCTTGCCACAGGGGGAAAAACGGGTAACTATATGAGATAATGGATATGTTAATTTTTTCCACTATAGTGGAAACTTTTTACTATAGTAAACTTTTTACTATATATATGTATCTTACAACATCATATTGTATACCCAAATATACATAATAAAACTGATTTAAAAAAAGGAATAGCATTTCAGGGACCCACAGGAGAATAACAAAAGATCCAACTCATATCACAAGTGTACTGCAAGGAGAGTAGAAGGAGAGTGGGCCTGAGAGAAATAATTCAAAAAAAAAAATAATGGCTAAAAAT
Source organism: Propithecus coquereli (assembly GCF_000956105.1). Classification (NCBI taxonomy): domain Eukaryota; kingdom Metazoa; phylum Chordata; class Mammalia; order Primates; family Indriidae; genus Propithecus; species Propithecus coquereli. The sequence goes on from NW_012148508.1 coordinate 2,565,407, forward strand.
ATTTTCAAATTTGGTGAAAAATGCAAACCTAAAGATATAAAGAAATTAAGCAAACCACGAACAGATAAACCCAAAGAAATCCATGCTAAGACACATCATCAATAAATGTCTGAATACTAAAGACAAAGAAAAAAAATTGAAGGCATCAGACAGCAATGCCACAATTCCTATAGGCAAAATAATTCAAAAGACAGTGAATTTCTTAGCAGAAACCAGGGAAAACAACAACAACAAAAAAGAAAAGGTCAAGATTGTTAAGTGTTAAAAGAAATAACTATCAACTGAAAATTCTACATCTGATGAAACTATCTTTGAAGAATGCCTGGGAAATAAAGATATCCTGGTCAACAGCAGACATACCTTTAAATATTGGCTAAATGAAGTTCTCCAAAAAGAAAGAAAATGACAAAAGAAATAATTTTCAAGTGTCAGAAAGAAATAAAAAAGAAATGATAGGAAGAGCAGTGATACAGGAACATGAATAGACTACCCTTTTCAAATGTGTTTTATAAATTTTATGTGATAATTGAAACAAAGCCTATAATACCATCTGATACTCAAGATAATTATATTTAAAAGGAGGCTGTTGAAAAGATCTAAATGGAAGTAAAGTTTTCCATACTTGACGCAAAATGGTAAAATTTCAAAACTGCTAGACTATGATAAATCACACATTTATATAAGAATTTCAGGAGCAACCACTATGAAAACTAGAATATACAAAATATACACTAAGCATCTCTATAAACAAATCAAGATATAATCCACAAAATATGCTCATGTAACCCATCCAAAAGCAAGAAAATGAAACAGAGGAATGAGAATCTGAGGAGGTAAACAGAAAAACAATAGAATGGTAGACTGAAGGACTAACATATCAATAAAATAATTTCTTTCCATATAAATCATAAGATAGACATTGACAGGGTGGATTAAAAAAGACACAAACATGACCCAATCATATGCTGTTTATGAGAAGCTCAATTTAAATTCAACGAATTTGGTAGGATGGAAGTAAAAAATGGAAAAAGATAAACCAAGCAAATATTAATTAATTAAAAAAAGACCATAAGACAGGCTGTGTTTTTATCTGGTAAAGTAGACTTCGGAAAATTAGTGGAACAAAGAAGAACATTATAAAATGATGAAACAATCTAACAGGAAGACATAAGGATCTTAAAAGGTTATTAAATAACAGAGTCTTTAAGTACATGAAACAAAACTATGTAGAATGGAAAGGAAAAATAGGTAAATCCATAAATGTAGTTAATTTCAACACTCTCAGTAACTGATAGAGCTGCTAGTAAGAAAGTCAGCAAGGATATAAAAAACTGGACAACAGCATAATCAACTGGATGATATATATATATATATATAATTACCCCACAACAACAGAATACAGGAAAATCACTGAATATGTGGGAATTAAATGATACATTTAAAAATATTCCATGGACCAAAGAGGAAGTGTCAGAGGAAATTAAAAATTATATATACTTTTAAATAGCAAAGAAGAAATCACAAATTAAATTCAAATATATATATTTTTTTCCTGAAAGAGAATGAAAACACAATCTATCAAGATTTATGGGATGTAGCTGAAATAAGATGTAGGAGAAAAATTTTTACTTTAGTTGCTTATATTAAAAAAGGAAACATCTCAAACCAATAACCTAAGCAGCCATTGGAAGAAGGAAAAGCAGAGCAAATTAAATTAAATTAAAAAGAAGAGCAAATTAAATTTAAAGTAAGCAGAAGAGAAGATATAGTAATGTGTGTACAAATCAATAACATAAAAAAAGTTTCAAAATAATAAAAATGTGTGAAACAAAAATGTTTTCTTAAGACAAAATTAATAAATGTCTAGATGATCAAAACAAACAATAGATAAAATAAAACAAGCAGTATCACAAATGAAATTAGAGATCCCACTGGAGGATCAACCTGCACTAAAGGGATAATAAGGGACTATTATAAAAATGTTATGCCAACTGAGATGAAATGGACAAGTTGCTTAAAACTCTGTCCCTAAACCCCAGGACTTGGAGCAGTACCAGTAGCTGGCTTGTTAGGGACCAGGCCACAGAGCTCTGTCACCCCCACCCCCACCTCCGTGGAAAAATCGTCTTCCATGAAACTTAGGAAAAGGGGGCCACACAGCAGGAGGTGAGGGGCAGTGGGCTGGAGCTTGATCTGTATTTACAGCCACTCCCCATCCCTGGCATCACCACCTGAGCTCCACCTCCTCCTCACCCAGTCCTGGGAAAAACTGTCTTCCCTGAAACAGGTCCCTGGTGCGAAAAAGGTTGGGGACTGCTGTCTTAAAAGACATCAGTTGCCAAAATCAACTCAATAATTAACATAAATATGAATAGTGATATATTTTCAAGACATTTAATTAAGATTAAAAACTTCCCATAAATTAAATGCCAGATATAAATTTACTAGTAAACTCTAACCCTTAAAAAGAAATAACAGTATTATACAAGCCCTTTAAAAGATAGAGGAGTAAAGAACACACCCAAACTTTTTTTATGGTATCCAAACCAGAAAAACATATGCATGGTATATATAGCAACTATGACAACGGTAACTCCAGACCGATTTTCCTTATAAAGCTAGATGCAAATGCCTTTAATGAAAATTTGAAAAATGAAATTCATTCACATATTAAAGGATAGCACCATGACCAAGTGGCGTTATCTCAGTGATACAATGTTGGTTTAAACATTTAAATTCAAGTGTAATGACAAATGGAAAGATAAATATTAATACCATACGAGCATCTCAATAAATGAAAAGAAGACATGCACATTGGTAGAAAAGAAATGCATATATAAATTTAGAATAAAAGTGAACATCTCAATTTGATAAATGGCATCTATGAAAAATCTATCTCTTACACCATGGGTAAGGTATATACAATAAGATATTTCCCCTAAAATCTAGAAAAAAACCCAAAGAAGTCTTGTCTGATCACTTTCATTTGGCATCTTATTGGGGGTCCTAGCTAGAGCAATTTTAAAAAATGCAAAAGAAATAAAAGTCTTAATAAGAAAGTAACAAGGATATATGTCTTTATTTGCAGACAACATAATAATCTATAGAGAAAATCCTCAGGAATCTACAGTCTTAATAGAACTAAGAATTTCATTGAAGATACAAAAAATAGAAAGTATAAAAAGTAAACTGTACTTTCATATATAATAGCAGTAGCATTTATATCAGCATTCAAAACTTGAAATACTTATACTTTTTAAAGAAATTGTACAATACCTATAAACTAAAAGCTACAAAATAATGTAGGAGGAAGTGAAAGAAAATATAAACAAATGGAGAGATATGCCATATTTAAGAGATGAGAGAATCAATATTTTAAGATGTCTATTCTTATAAAATGGATGTATGAATTCAACATAATTCTACCTGCAATCAAACCCAAGTACTTGATTTTCCTGTAGAAATTGAAATGTTGGGTTGAAAATTTAAAAGAAAATGCAATGGACCTAGAATAACCAAAACAATCTTGAAAAAGTAAATGTAAATTAGAGAATTCATACCATCTGATTTCAAGAATTACTATAAAGCTACAGTAATCAGGCATTTTCAAACATTTTGGTCTAAGGACTCCTTTGCACTTTTAAAAAGTATCAAGAACCCCAGCAAGCTTACTTTTTGCTGAATATATATTGATACTTACCAAATTAGAAATTAAAACTCAAAAATTTAAAAATTGTATTTATCAATTATTTTAAAAATCAAAGTAACAGATCCACTACAGGTTAAAAATTTTGTTTTTAAAAAACTATATTTTCCCAAACAAAACATAATGAAAAAAGTAGCATTGCTTTACATATTTGAAAAACTCTTTAATATCTATCTTAACAGAAAAACCATATCTGTTGTCTTCAATCTATTGAAATATATTGTTTTGAATGAATTATATGAAAAACATCAAGCCTCACGCAGTTATTTAGTTGGCAGAAAAGGTGGTATTTTAAGTCTTTTCATATGATGAGAGATATTATTTGTGATATTTCATTAAATCTAGGCAAGTGTACATTTCTGAAAGATTAGCGACAATGTATAATCTAAAGCCTTATCAAAGGACTTTTTATACTCTGTTAAAATCTAAACATGAATTCAAAATTTTATTTTGAATTGATCTTTTATCCATGCATATTTTGTAGCATCATGCTATAATATCATAGCATTTTGTTTTTTTTTTTTTTAACATTGCCTTGACCCAGTTTCGTTTGAGGCCCTGATTTAGAGGTGGGCCAAATCCCCTTGCGCAACTGATTAAGTCCATACCTCAACCATATTCTTTCCTGGGTTCTCACACTGGGAGTCACTATGCACTTGCCCTATTCATCTGGGGTCTAGATACCAGATGACTAGAAAGAGCTCCTGTGACATAAAGTCCAAGAAATTATTCAAATTAGCCAAACCAAAGAAAGCCTGAGAAACCTACCTAATCCCAAAGCATTTACCATACATAAATTGCCCCCTACAGCTCCAGTTTGCTGTTACCCGCCCCCCCCCTCAGGCCTCCATGTCCTGTGTGGTCTTGCCTGGAAGCCTTCTTGCATTTGGAACTGTAAGTAACAAATAGTTTGGCCTTTTGTTCATCCAAGTGTCTTTGTGTTGTGTCCTGTCTTCAAAAGAATCTTTAAATCTTGTAAAATACATGCAGTGTTCATTTGGTAAATATAGTTAGCCGAGTTATGTAAATTTTCCAAATGTTAACCAATTTCATTTTGCATTAAAATCACATTTATTAATATCACTATTTCATCAGAGAGTTTTCTTATTGAGACACTGTCAAACTCATGATGGTGGCAACAAGTTTTAAAAGTTCTAATTTTCGGCCAGGTGCGGTGGCTCACTCCTGTAATCCTAGCACTCTGGGAGGCTGAGGCGGGCGGATCGTTTGAGCTCAGGAGTTGGAGACCAGCCTGAGCAAGAGCAAGACCC
>NW_012148508.1:2570473-2614475 GCF_000956105.1 Propithecus coquereli
GTCCCAGCTACTCGGGAGGCTGAGGCAGAAGGATTGCTTAAGCCCAGGAGTTTGAGGTTGCTGTGAGCTAGGCTGACGCCACCGCACTCACTCTAGCCCGGGCAACAAAGAGAGACTCTGTCTCAAAAAAAAAAAAAAGTTCTAATTTTCATTTGAAAGCTTGAAATTTATTGTTGCCGACAAATATTGCCAGTTGTTTTGTTGAAGTAAGAGGCTTATTCACTCATTTTGGAGAAAATGCTACCAAATACCCAAATCTAAATAATCCTAGTTTATCTATAGGCTACCTGTTAGCTTTGCAAGTAAAGACAGTGTTCCATGAAAAAAGTGACAAGGTCAACTGTGAACTTCCACCATCACACGAATAGTTTTCTTTGAGACAATTGTCATATCTTTGTATACAGCAGAATTGATTTATGTGTCCTTCCCATTTCATCACATAGAATATATTGTGTGTGTGTGTGTATGTATGTTTATTATAGGGTTGATATTTTTTTTTTCTGGTTGTATATGATGGTGAAGATGCAATAAATATTAATACAGTTTCGTGCTACTCCCTCAATTTGAGCTGAGTTAAGGCTTAACTAGTTATAGTCACCACTGCTTCCGCATCACCAGTGAATTGTCAACATGGAAAAAGGCAAATAATTTTTAATATTATTATAAAGACATAATGGGCTTCACAGATTTTCTGGGGGATCAGTAAAAAGCCCCTATATTTGTAAAATCACTGATGTTTTGAAAAGCATTTATGTAGACAAACATAGCAGTGACGCAAAACACAGAATCCAGATGTAGACTATACATATACTTTCAATCTATTTTTAACAAAGGTGCCAAAGTAATTTAATTAAAAAAGAGAAATTCTCCCCAACACATGGCAGTTGATTTATATATCTTTATTTTTTCAAAAAATACTTTCCCCTTATCTCACACAATTCACAAAATAGAACTCAAAATGGATTATAAACCTAAAAGTAAGAACACATAGAAGAAAATCTTTGCAAATTTAGGGAAGGCAAAACTTTCCTTATCAGGATACCAAAGCTCAAGTGCCAAAATAAAAATAATAATAAATTGGATTTTATTAAAATTTAAAATTTCTGGACTTCAAGGAACACCATTAGGAATACAAATAAATAGACATGCTATGGAGGGAGAAAATATTCCCCGTACATATGCATAACAAAAGCTTATATTCAAAGTTTATGAAGAAATATTACAACTCAATAATAAGACAAATCATCCAGTTAAAATGGGTGAAAGACTTAGACACTTCACAAAAAAAGATTAAAATGACCAAAAAACACATAAAAAGATGCACAAAACCATTAATTAATGTGGGAAGTACAAATTAAAATCCAATGCCTCATCGTGTGAACCCATAAGAATGGTTAACATTAAAAGACTGGGAATATTAATTTTTTTCACTCAATATCATGTCTGTATGTTTCATTCATGTTTAGTTTAAATGCGCTAGGTTTGTTCTTTTTAATTGTAATAAGCATTCCACTCTGTGGGGCATAGAGTTATTTTTAACAGATTACAAAATTAAAAATCAAAATATTCAACAAGCATATTTTAGTATGTGATATAATATTGAGTGAAAAAATTAATATACAAACTGTAAATTTATAAGAAGTTTGAGAACAGACAAAACTAATCTTTGGTAATGCAAATAAAAAAAATTAGTCAACATTGGAAGTACAAATTAAAATCCAGTGCCTCATGATATGAACCTGATGATGGGTTATTGAAGGGTGAAGGAAATGAGGGAACCTTTGGCATGATAAATAGGTTTCTTCAACTTAATGGCTGGTGGTTACATGAGTATGTATATATACAAAAAGTCATCAAGCTGCACGCTTACGATTTGTGCATTTTTATGTATATCTGTTATACTTCATTATAGAAGTAAAAACAATAACAGCAACAATATAACTAAAAAAATTATGAAATTAGCTCTCCTCATGTCAGTTATTTTTCATGAATTTTTTTTTGATTTTTGAAATTTCCTTAGGACCAATTTTTAGGGTAAATGTTACAATTACGTTTATAGTTCCCTACACATTTTTTTGCTTTGCTTGTTTGTTTATTTTTTTAAGTTTCTTCTAGTTTAAACTTCCACCAGTAATGCCTAAGTACCAGTTTTATATACCCTTGCCAACACTGGGCACAGATATTAAATAGTTTTCTTCTAATTCAAAGGTCATATATTATTTTTTTTAATAAGTGGACTCAATATGGGGTTCAAGATTTATGTTTATTGTCATATATGTTTTTCCAGTCACGGTGAAATTTCTACGAAGAAATATTTCTTTGGTGATGTTGGGAACAATCTTCAATTCACCCATATTCTGATATCCTTTAAAGCTGGTAAAGGTGATGTCTCTATAAATATTACTTTTCACTGTTAGGAGAGAGGCTAAGTGCCTTTTTGCAGCTTTCTCTTTTAGAGGAGAAAGAGCAATTGAGTGACTTTGATAGAGTTCTTGGGAGATGTGCTGACTGCCTTGTGCTTTGAGCATCGAACACGAATATTGCTCATGAAAAAGAACATTTTTTGCCAACACAGCTAAGTGCTTGTGGACCCTACTGAATCCTTTGAGTTTTGAGTAGGTATCCCAAACTTTGACATTAAGGTTAGTGACAAAGAAAGTAATTTATAAATAATTTTGTGCCAATAGTATGCAGTAATGGCCCATGTTGAAATAAGGGAAGAATTTTTCATCCTCTAACCACATATTAATGCATACTTATTATTCCTAGTTTTATGTTACAGATCTAAAGACCTATAATCCATGAATGACAACTGAAAAGACTTTGGGAAATGGTGCTAAAGCCGTGTACGTAACTATCACTCTCTCTGGAGACAACGATTTGTGGTTCTTCAGTAGTGAATGGTTGCTGTTCTAAATTGTTTACTCTTACAAGCTTTATTATTTATTATGAAAGCCACTTTTCTCTATTCTTCACTGCATATGTTTGCCATGGCATGTAAAAAAAAGACTGTAGTAAAAAAATCAATAGAATTCATTATTGATTTTTAATTAGCTTGTATTTATTGCCTGAGGGAAATAATAAAAAAATTATTGACAAAGATTTAGAGTTATTAGATGCTATGAAGAAAGCATCAGAGGCTATTTGGAAATGATTATCATGCATCAGTAAAGATTTACCGACACATAAAGAGGTCAAAGAAATATGTCTATTCTATACACATATATAGGTTAAATGTATACCTTAGAGAAATTTGAGGAGAGGTTCATTTTCTTTTTCTTCTTCTTTCTCCTTTTTCCTCTCTTTTTTCTTCTTTAATGATTAGAGGCTGATAAGAAAATAATCTCAGTGTTACTATCACTAAGAAAATGGATATAAGTATGCATTAATAAGAAAGTTAACTGTAAATACACTAAAGTTTTTTAATTTACAGTGTATTTTGATTCTTTGAATCTTTGATTCTTTGATGCTTTAAAATGTAATTAAAAAAAATAGAGAGAACAGTACTTTTTTCTCCCTGCTCTCAAGCATTTAGACATACTGTTCTCTCTACCTGAGACATTTTTTGCCCAAATTTCCCCTGGTTACCCCTTGACCAGTCACAGGCTCTCATGATATCATGTGTTCATGCATCTTTCTTCTTAGAACCACTTCCTGTCTTTCCCTTGCTTTATTGTGTATTTCAAGGGTCTCGCTCTTAAAATTATATTTTTCTCTTTTCTTTTTCAAAAATCTTGCAGTTGGATTTGGTTAGTAGGGGCTTTAGTGGAAATTTGGGGGATGGGAAAAGGGGATTTATTCTTCTGTTTCTGCCAGTGAACACATCTGCAAGACTACAATTCCCACCAGGTGGCCCTACCCATGGGCTTTTAAAATTCCTGTTATTCCATTAGTCCCTCCAACTCTAAGGGTAATAGCAATTTCCTGCTGTGGCTCATCTTTGGTTGACTCACAGTCCCATTTTTGCCTTTTCTGTGTTTTTCTACTATGTTTGTGAACAATTCCCCACATTAAATTACCTCAATCGCATTAGTTGGCATGGACTTTGTTTTGCTGACAGAAATCTGACTGATACTTATATTGCACTGTCTTTATCTGTAATACCAGTCTCACTGTTACATACTTTTAAAAAAATCTGTCCTCCCAGTTTGACTAATTGCAGAAAAATAGAATTGTGCTGGTCTTTTTCCTTTTTAAATTTCTAGTCCCTAGCATGGGTCTTGACTCATAAAAATCTGTTAATATTTTTTGAAGAAAGAAAGGAAGAAAGAAATAATGAAAAAAAAAGGATAGAGGAAGAAAGAATAAAGGAAGAAGGGAATTGCTAACTATTCTTATATTTATAAAATATAAGAGAATTTAATTGAGGACAAAATGCTTTCCCCTTAAACAATCACATAACTGAGATTAGATTTATCTTTAGAGTGACAGAGTGAAAGAATAATATTTCTTGTGTTTGATAAGCCAGAGGTCAGAAATGAAGAAGCAAAGTGGAAAATATAAGTGTCTCTCTGTATTAATCAAGTGATAGCAAAATTTTTTTCTTGGAATGTGTGAAAGATAATTAACCTGTTTTCAAAATTTTATCTTGATTTAGAAAAGAAGTTGTACAAGTTGTACAATTGACAATTTGTATTTTTGCTGTCCAAGGAAGCTCAAAGCAAGGATATCTTGGATTGCTCAGGGTCTGCTACAGTCTGCTTCTCGGGTGCCTTTCCTGTACTGCAGAGGTTGGCACAATTTTAGCTACATCTACATCTCCCAGACTTCCAAGAAGGTTTCCAAGACCTTGTGCAAAATCAGAATTAGGAACTGAGTTCAGGCGGAAGAGAGGTGGCAGATCTAGCACATCTTGCAGGTGCAGAGTGCCTGCAACCCAAGGTAGCGGGGTGACATCTGATTGTCAGGCCATGGTTAGTTGTTCTGATTAGCTGGTGTAACTCTCGAACCAGTACATGGATAAGCAGTGATCTGATTGTGGCAGAAATAACAGTTCCCTATCTCAGTCTGTTCTGGGATAAGAACTGTTAACAAAACAAAACAACAACAACAACAACAATAAAACTTCAGACAAATTAAACAGAACAGAGTTTACTTAAGCCAAGAACAATGATTCATAATTTGGGCAGTACTCAGAACCAGAAAAGGTTCAGAGAGCTTCATTCAGCTGCAAGAGTAGTAAGCTGTAAAGGCAGAATATGAAAGCAAAGTAGAGAAATCAACTAATTGGCTACAGCTAGACATTTGCCTTATTTAGGCATGGTCTGATTAGTTGGCTGCCTGTGATTGGCTGAAACGTGTCTGTTTGTGATTGGCTGAAATCCAGCTATTTGTTATAAAACCTATACTCCTAGTTAGGTTTTGGGTTGTTTACATACCAAATTAGGTAGCAGTTTGTTACCTGGAAGCTCAAAGTACAGAGCTAGCTTCAGGCTAATGGCCTCCTGCTTATTTAATTTAACAGATCTGAAGGCTGACACTGGGACCTGCTGCTCCAACCCTATCAACAATTTTTTAAACATTAGATTGCCTGAACTAAATCCATGTCTACTCGAAATAGCTACAGTGTTTTCTGTTATCCAGAGTTGAACCCTCTCTGTACAAGATCATTTTACATTATTATCTCAATATCATAACAAAAGTAAATTAAAGTTTATGTATACATTTAATAGAAAGAGAATAATGAAGTCATGTTCAAAAGGAAATCTAAACATAGGATTCAAGTTGTAGGTTTTTAAAAATTTTTTTTGTTGTTAATTTTTAGTAAAATCTTAGAAGTACTGGTGAAAAAGACATTCAATACAGATTTGAGAACTGGAGACTCACTGGGTTACACATTAAGGAAACAATGGTAACAATAAACAGAATGGTCCCAGTTCTTGTCATATTATTTAAAGAGAAATATATGTAAATAAACACACACACATATACGTATACCTTAAGACTTAGCATATATGTGTGTATCATTTATGTATATATGTTCAATCTTAGAGAATGTTAGATTTTTAGAATCTTTGAGAATCACACAAGTGGCATAAAATTGAAATTGAAAAGTTATGAGAGAAAGTTACACCTTGCTATAAGAATGTTTAGTGGGATGATTTGACTACTTTAGGGTCAAAAAATATTAGCTTCAGAAAAAGATTATTAAGCTCATATATGAGGACAATTTGGAGTTAACTGGAATATGTGAGGCGAGGGACAGAGAGAAAGCAAGTCAGAGGTGACCTGTGCAAAGTCTCTAAGTCAACAAGTACATGATGTGATTCAGGAGGTAAACTCGAACCATCACTGTCAGAGCTCAGAAAACAAGGGCATCTGGGTGAAGCTGAGGCTAGGGACATGAAGCTAAGTAAAGTTCAATGGAAGCAAGGCCATGTTGGCCTTATTAATAATTCTGGTTCTTCTTCTGAGAGCAGTGGAGGACAGAAAAATTAAGAAAGGCATTTCCTTATTTCTGTGTTTCATAATAAGAAGGGGAAATAATAGCAATTTTAAGAGCTGGTTCATATGATAAACAATTATTGGAAAGATATTACAGGGAGTATTTTTATTCTAAGCATACTTAGGACTAAATGAGGAACAGATTCTTCTTTCACTTTTTGTCTTTATTTGTTCTGCCTCTGCCTTAACCACCTTTTTCTTTAAGTTTTTCTGTTGTTTTGTTTTAGCATACTTTCACTCATTGGCTTTTCCTTTTTCTAGATTAACCTCATTATCATTAATTATCAAATACTCACTTTTGAATCAAACATTTATGTAACATTTACAAGCCAGCTGACCTACACTTTTCATTGTTTAAATTTTCTATATTTTAGTTTTGTCCTTGATTATATTTCTAATTTGTCTTATTACTGTGTTAGCCATAATTCAAAAATGTGGATGTTTTTATGGTTTGAAGATCATCTGATGGGGAAAGTTTTTAGAGATTAAAAAATAGATCTGGAATTTAATAAGTGCTTAGATATTTTGGAACATAAATTATCATTGAGAGTAGACACAATAATAATTTAATGTTTTAGAAATTTTAACTTGTGACTGTGATTTTATGTCAGATTCTCTGGTGTTTGTTATATACTCCTTGAAACCTTGTTAACAAACTTTAGCTATATGTTAATTGTTTTTTAGTCAATGGTCAATACAAAAGGATATCAGCGATATCAAAATCAGAATTAACTTCAATGAATTATAAATGAGGCTTTTTGTATTATTACTTCAAAAAACAATATAGTTGTTTCCATAGTGAGATCCGTATATATTGTTTAATTTATTTCACAAAGCAAACTAATAAAGTAACTTCGAGGTTACATTTTTTTCCTGCTCTTATTTGAACATCTGCAACATACAATGTTCTGGAGGTTATCAAAAATTTATCCATTTCAAATGAGAGTTCTGTTATTTCTTGAAACAATTCAGAATCAATGACAGTCATAGGCTGGAGAAAAATGTGGACAGAAAATGTTAATTTTACACAATAGATGCCATTAAACAAATAAATATCCTATAGAATAGCTTACTGTTAAGAGAAATAATAAGAAGAAATGATAGAAATATAAAAAGTCTGAGAGAAATCGAAAGTGTAAAATAATTGATACTGTCAAAAGTGTAAATTTTAGAAAATCAGCTTGTCAGGTAACCTGACAGCTGTGTGGTGCAAAAATCCAAATCTATCTTTCTACCCAAAAGACTCTGATTTACAACTTTCCCTGAAGTTAAAGCTTGTTACCATAGAAATATCTCTAGTTTCTTCATGGGCTTAAGATTCCCTTAAGGACTTCAAACCTATTGTGTTCCTAGCTTAAGAAAAAATACAAGTAATAAGTGAGTATCATTTTTGACTTTTAAACAAAGTAATGAAAATATCACACATATAAACACACTGTGCCTCCTATTATGGGACTTTGCATAAATTTTAATATTCAATTTAGATTTATTTTTAAATGCTTATAATTTTTGAAATCAAAGAACTCGAAATGAAAGTTAGGACTCAATTTCAGAATAACTAAAATGAGAACAAGTAGAATTTTCTCATACTCTATTTTCTGTTATGAAAAAGGTGTGAAGAATGTTTAAGATAGATGATGTACATAATGGTATAGCAATAATATTTGTTACTATTTAAGTAATCATTTATCTATTAATATAAATGTATCAATAACAATATTAATAGTTTGCTATTATAAATATAAATTTGTAATATACATAACATGTTTAGAATAAGATAAAATGAAAACTTGTGCACTGAAACCGATTGCAAGCATAGATATGTTTTAAATATTATTTCTCAACAATATGAATTCTGGAAGCATAAAGTAATTATTTCTTAGTGCTCACATGAGTGAACAGAAATCATATCTGCTCGATAAAGTTATTCCAGGGGAATTATTTTTTTTTCTTGTCTTTTCCAGCTCATATTGATATAAAAATTAATTTAGAAATTATTGTTTTGTTTTACAACAACTTTTGTCAGTTAGGTTGATATTTGAAAACCAAAGATGCAGTGCTTCTTAGATGTCACTTTACATAAAACACAAGGTGATAGATTGTGTTTCCTGGTGGACATATAATCTAGTTATTTGTGACTTTTCTATATTTTTATTGATTTACAAAAGACAATATAATTAGTGATCCTAATTTTTCACAGTTGCTACCCTTTTGCATTATCTAATTTTTTCAGCATTTTATTTTGAAACATTTTAACACTTCAAAATATTGTAAAAATGCTACAATCAACCACATATAGTCTTCACTTATATCCATCATTTTAAAATAACTTTCATCTCATTGTGTGTGGGTGTATGAGTGTCTGAACCATTTGAGAGTTACAGACATCAGGATTTCTTGCCCTCAGATAGTTTGGCATGTATTTCCTAAAAAGAAAACACAATTAGAATGTTTGCATTATGTTCTGGAAATTTAACATTTATACCATCCTATTATCTATTACAGACTCTATATTCAAATTTCCACATTTGTCTCAATAATGTCCTTTATATCTGTGATACTGTGTGTATCTGTGATACAATAATCATGCCTTCTATTAGTTAGTGTGTTTCATTGGTTCCTTTGTTCTCAAATATTTCCCCAGGTTTTTTTTTTTCTGTCCTAAATATTTCACAAAACTGTCATTTTTGAAGAGGCCAGGATAGTTGTTTTGCTAAATGTCCCTCAATTTGGATTTGTCTGATTATTTCTTTATAATTGAAATCAAGTTGAACATTTTGGGAGGAATGCATCATAAATGATGTGGTGTCTTCATCCATCACATCTGGGGACTCCTACTATAATTTTGTCCCATTATTGGTGAGGTCAGATTTGGCTCTACAGTTAAGGAAGTGTCCCCCTCTCTCTTTGCTCTTCTTATTTTTTTCTAACAGAGAAGTCACTTCAAATTCAGTCTTGAATCTTGGTTGGTTACTCCAGTCCCTGTGTCTAACCAGTCAGTTGCCCTCCCTTCTAGCTCCAAAGTTTGAGACCCTGGTATATTCTAAATTCTAGTCTTTCACTTTTATAATCCTCCCAACTTGTTCAATTAAGATACCCAATTAACAAGTACATACTGAAGAATCTGAGGGATATGGTTTTTTTGATGATATAATTTCCCATCCAAACTAAAATATTTTTAACAGTGAATGAAGGCACCATTAATCACCAGAGCAGTTCCTAATAGAAATTATTATATCTGTTAGAGCAGCAGTCCCCAGAGTTTTTGGCACCAGGGACCAGTTTCATGGAACACAATTTTTCCATGGGTGGGTTGTGGGGGGTAATATTTCAGAATGATTCAAGTGCATTACATTTACTATGCAGTCAAACTTCTCTGCTAATAATAATGATGCAGCCACTCCCCAGCGCTAGCATCACAACCTCAGATCATCAGGTATTAGATTCTCATAAGGAGCACACAACCTAAATCCCTCCCATGCGCAGTTTACAGTAGGGTTTGTGCTCCTATGAGAATCTAATGCTGCCTCTGATCTGACAGGAGGTGGAGCTTATGGGGTGATGCGAGCATTGGGGAGCGCCTATAAGTACAGATGAAGCTTTGCTCACTGCTAGCCCCCTCACCTCCTGCTGTGCAGTTTGGTTCCTAACAGGCCACAGTCCGGTACCAGTCCATGGCCCAGGGGTTGGGGATGGCGGTGTTAGAGAATTTGAATCCATTTTAGCCAAGGTAAAAAAGAAGGGATTTTTTTTTTTTTTTCTACAAATGGTTAAGTCTTGTAGAATCACTGAGTGGACTCAAGAAGCAGCGCCTAGGTTTAGCTTCATTTTACAGTGATACAAAGAGACTCAGAGCTCCATAGCAGAATGAGTGAGCTGATGCTTCTTCAGGACTGGGAAGCTGTCCCTGCGTCCGCGACGTCGCATTGCTCTATTAGCAGTCCACACTAGCCTAGAGCATGGCGTGTGCCCTGCTTCTGGACATGTACAGAGCTACTAAGTGCTAGACTTGGATTTTGCTAACACTGCTAAAAAATTAGAAAGCATGGAAACTTACTTGCCAACAGAAAAAAACAGAGAAAATAAAAGCAGCAGCATAAACAGCAGACACATTATGCTTCCACCATCACAAATTCTGAAATAAAATGTACCCTCTAGCATTCCCCTATGGGATCATCATAAAGCTACCCTTAGGAACTTTGCTAGCATTGCACACTTGCATGGCTGCTGCTTCTCTTTCCTCCTCTCCGACTTCCAACAGCTTTCTGCTGGGAACGCTTTCTTAATTAGACACTTGCCACCTCAGGGCTGCTTCTGGAAAATCTTGTCTAAAACATACTCTTGCTAAACAGCATTATTTCCACAAACCCCCACACGACATCTACCCACTTCCCTGCAATGATGCCCATATGTTCAGCTATTATCATTGTATCCATATATTCCTGCTATTATTATGATTAATTATGTTTTTATCTAAAGCCAAATCCTTAAATCCTATCTTTTTTTGCATACTAAAGACATTCTTTCAGCTTTTTCCTCTAGCTTCCCCATTCTCTCTCCCCTGTCATTATTAGATCATTCCCATCAGTATACAAATATGAGGTTTATTTTCCCAACCAAACAAAAGAAACATTTCAATTGACCCCATATGGCCTTCTAGCTATTGATGGAGCTCATTTTTCTTCACTCCTTCATTGTAAATTTGCTTAAGAAAGTTAATTTCTAACTCTAATCCTTCACCTCTACACATTGGAGTGCCTCAGAGCTCAGATCTTAGATGTTTTCTATCTACATTCCCAACTGGGTGATTTCACCAGCCCTTTAACTTTAATTACAATCTGTATGCTGAGGACCCCAATTTTATTTTTTGGTTCAGACTACTTTCCTGTTCTCTCTCTCTATATATATAAATATAAATATATTTGTATATACACACAGCATAATATATTTATATAGGAATATATTTTATAATATAATATGTTATAGTAATATTACATTAATATTATGTAATTTTGTACATAGATATATAAAATTTCCTACATTAATCTTCCTACATGATATTTTCACATGAAGTCTACTAGAAATCTAAAGTTAACATGATTCAAAATGAGCTCCTTTCCTTGTTTTACCTATTTTTCCCAAACACGTTCCTCTTACAGGTTTCTGCATCTTAGTAAAGACATGTCCATCATTCTATTTGTTTAATCAAAGATCTTGGAACAACTTTCACTTCCAGTATATCACTGTATGACTTTGATTAATAGAGTGACAAATTTTATAAGATCTACCTTCAAAATACATCCAAAATTTGTTCACAACTTATCTCCTCTGTTATTTCTCATTCAAGTCACCATCTCTTGCCTGGATGAATGAGAAAGCCTTCCAGATGGTTTAACTGATTGCATCTTTAATATTCTAGAACTAATTCTCACAAGCATACTTATTAATCCTTTTATGATAAATCGAAACCATGTCACTTCTTTGCTCAGAACATACCAATGGGTTTCCATCTTATTTAGAATAAAAATTGAAATCTTGACAGTAAACTGTAGGGTCGTACAAGTTTTCTGCTCATGGCTTGTTACCTCATCTGCTTCAAGTCTTTTGCTTTAATATTATCTTCTCAATGAGGCCTTATCTGACTACCTTGTTTAACATGGCAACTACTTCTCCATCCAAGAGTAATACAACCAGGAAAATTCCAGATTTTTCTATCTTCCTCTCTTGTTTTACTCAGATTTGTAATGTAAGCCCCATGAATGTAAAGATTTTGGTCTATTTGGTTCACTGCTGTATACACAGTGTCAATAACTATATGGCATGTAGTCAAACAAATATTTGTTTTACAAATGTATTATCAAATGAATTTTTAGACCACATTGTCCTTCTCTCCCAACAAAAAATTATCTCAAAAAAGAGCACCTGCTATACTGCCCTCTCATCTACTATACTTCTAATTCCTTATCATATTCATTTTTTACATCTATTCATCCTCTTCTGTTTAACTTTATTCTCTGTTGAGCCTTAGCTCTATAACCCATCAATCTAATCTAAATTTTCCTAGAGTTCTGGATCAGACGGACTGTGAGTTAATTGAAAGGGAGATTATCCTAGATGGGCCTGGCTGAACCAGGTGAGTTCTTTCAAAGAGACTCCAGGTAGTCCATGAAAGAAGAGACTCAAGCATCAGAGATTCTATCATTCCATGATAGAAAAAAGATCAAAATGTTGACATAATTAAGCATGTTCAAATTTTATATCATTTTATAAATTCTTTTACTGTTTTGGAGGCATGCTGGTACACTCTATTATATTTTTAGGCATATGCAAAAATGTGTGAAGGAAGCCTTTATAAATGCATTTGGTCCTCTTTCCCCACCACATTCCTATAAACCAAAGGTATACAGAAGGTATAGTCAGCCTCATTAATTACAAGCACAATGATTCAGGATTCTTAAAGATTCTTTCTTTAGTATATACATGAATAAAAACATTATGCCATTCCCAGGATAAACAGAAAACTTTTTGTATTAAACATTTTGGAAATTAGTTCCTGTTGATACGGCAATATACTAATTAGTTTTCCTGAGATAAAGGTTGACAGTGGGAATTGTGAAAGGAGCTAGGACAAATCAGTTCTGTAGATAGAGCAAAATATGAAAAAAAAAAACAAAACATAAATTCAAAGTGGACAATCCTTGAAATTAATTGCTTTCATTTTTAAAGCTATGATTTCACCTTATGTTCTACTAATTTCAAACTTTAATTGCTCTTTAGATTTTCCAGTAAAAAATTATATGAATCAATGAAATCATGATTATGGTTTTTTTTTTCTAATTTTCCTATAAAGAAAGCAATTCACATTAATTCAAAGTAGTAATTAGTTTAGCTTTGGAGTAGAATTGGCCAAAGATAAAAGGGTAGATTTTTGTGCCATTTTGAAGCAAGAACTAGAGAATGTTTAAATGTTTTATAGTCAAATCTACTTACATATATATAAATATATATCTATATATATCAGAGACAACTCTATGTATTAAATGCATTATTTTATTTTCCTCCTGTGCCCACATAAAAACCACATTTACCAGACATCTTTCACCAATTGAGTTATGTAAATAGTTATAGTCAATATAATATGGTTAATAGTGATTTATATCTTTTTTAATTCTGTCTCTAAAACCTCCACACAATTTTCTATGCTTCTTCTTTGCCCATGGGCTGGCCAGTTGCAAAGGATCCAGCTCAGGAGTCTGACTACCTAGTGGATGGTGGCAGGAAAAATGAAAAAGCATAAACCCCTGAAATTACATTTTGGAGGAGAGCCATGCAGGAGAGTCATTCAATCAGAAACATCATATTGGACTTTGCATTTTTTAAGAAATATTATGCATGCATGTATATAAACTTTATATGTGTCTATGCATACATCTCTGTATGCATGTAAGTGTAAGTATGCCTGTATATCTTCTCACACATATGTGTAGGTACATTTGTTTATGACAAGTCATTGGGATTTTAAGGTGGCATTAATTTTGATGACAAATATAGAAATTATTACCTTGAAATAGTGTGTTATCTCACCACAGCAAGAATACTGATATCAGATTCTGGGAAAATTGCAATCCATTTAATAGCAGAAAAAAAGGGCCCAATTATTGCTTGCAGTAATTTGGGAGATAGATTATAAGGATACTGAACTGTTAACGCTAGATAAGGAAAAATAACAGAATCTTAAGAGTGTATGTTAGTTGTTACCAGCTACATTTGGCAAGAACTTAGCTTGGGAAAGAATTAGCCAGTTTATAAACAGATATGAAAGATCTCAGACATTTGAGTTTGATAGGGTTGGAGAAACGAACATTTTCTAGACCCTAAATATTAAAAATTTAATTTTAGGAGGCATTGTGAAACAATGCAAGGTTTTAAACCATGTCAGGTGAATAAAGTACTAAAAGGAATCAGGAAAAAGATCAAGTTCAGGGTGTGTTCTTCTCAATTGTTGTTCCAGAATGCTAAAGGTAGTTGCTATTAACCTCAAAGAGAAAGAATAAAAAGAGATCATGACTGGGAGACTGGGAAGGTCTAAGAAATAACCTTGGATTTGTTTACCAGAACATGGCAGAGACTAAAAGCAAATAGACGAGAAGCTAACAAAATTTGTGTGAATCATATTGGACAAAAAACTGTGTACCTAGATGAAAGAAATCTTTAAATGTTCAAGTTAAAAAATCCTTTAGGGCTGCAACTTTCCAAGAGCAGTGGCAGGCTTTGCAGATTCCATGGCCCTGAGATGAGAATGCCCCTCAATACACACACACACACACACACACACACACACACACACACACACACACACACACCCTTGGGCCTCTATATCCCTCAAGCCAGCACTCTCTCTTTTGTCTTGCTCTTTTAAATTAATTAAAAAGTAGTATAGACCTTTTTTCTGCCCTCTCATTCACTTCTCAATTTGGCACTCTCTGATATTCTTCCTTACCTTTTTATTAAAAGTACTCACCAAGTTCTGTTACCAAGTTCTGCTGTTCTATAAGAAAAGAATGTTGAAATCTTAATCATCCGCTATTCAGAAATTGGAGAAACTTCAAAATTTCCTTTTGAACAATTTTTTGGGTATGTAATTCTGTAATCTTTAAGTCTATCTCAAGGTACAGGTTTTTTACTCCAGCCATCTCAATTGTGAAAACAAAATTTTAACCCTATTTAATAACATCCAAAGAATATGAATCCTCCCAAAGTCAGGAACTTGGAGCCTTAAAAACACAGGCTTCTGAAAAATATTCTACCTTGACTTTCTATCATTCTTTTCTCCTATAGATGTGGCTGGCAAAGGCTGTATTTAAAAAAAGATAATTAAATAGAAGAGTGTTTTCCAGTTCCGTTTGTGCAAAGCTATATATCTGCCTCAGTTCGGATTACCAAAATGCTTCATAACTAGAGGATGTTATCTAGCTCTGATGAGCTTTTATAATTGGAGTCTAAATAAGAAATAGCCAAATTAAAAACCTTCTTGAATTTGTAAAAAACAAAATGAAGAAAATAAATTAAGAGATAACGTTGTAGAAAGCATTTAGAACACTGTATAGCAAAGGAACTAAATGAAACAACAATAAGCTGACTGATTATCTCCATCCAATGAAGGTATAAGAAATTTTATTTTTTAATTTATATTGTTATTTTAAAAAAAAATATTTTAAAATTGGTTTAGAAAGGAGTGCATTTGAACACAGTCCTTGAGTGTTCATTTTGATTTTTATTGTAAATTTATTTTGAGTTTTTAGCATGGGAATTATTGAAAGTAAATTAGATGAAACATGTTAGTCTTTCAAGCATTAGATGTAATTTAGTGTAGTGTAAATTTTAATCAAAATCAGTAGAAGTAAAAAATAAAAATCAGATTAATGTATGAAGGAAGTGGACAGGCAAATGGTAAAATCTTCATTGCAGGAACCAGAAAACAGAATATGACATATAATCAAAGATGAGGAATGATCTGAGAGACCCAAAGTTACTACTGATTCAGTGTTCACTGTTTAGTTGTGAAAGTGACAAAGAAATTTGAATTGATCGGTATGTTGGTTGTGTGTGTTTATTCTTTTCTTTAAGATTTTTATTCAGATTTGATAAATCTAATAAGATTGGCTAACAGTTTGTTTAACCAAAGAACAGAAAATTTTAAAAAATAAATAAAATTCAAGCACAGAGGAAAAAATGTAGGTTAAAGAAATTCAGAAAATAATTTTCAGACAGTTTCTTTATAAATGACTATATTCTGCAATATTGGAGAAAAAAAGAACAAAACAAATTACTCATTTTTTTTTCTCACTGAAATCAGCTGAATTTGAAAGTCAATCAGAAGAGAAATAGACATGTTCTACTATATGTTTCTGTGTAGAAACTGAAGTATATTTTCATGTATGATGTGCCTAGTGCAGACAATGAGTTATTGCTGGCTCCACCTTTCAGGTTTTGAGCAGATTTATAATTCATGGTCTTAATACTCAAATATTTATTTATCTGTTAGAATTATTCACTTAGCTCTTGAAGCTCAATTTCTACTCTATAGCAAAATAAAATTAAACTTGCCTATTAAAAGTAATTTGGTTACTTCCAAGTTAACTCTGTATGGGATAAATAATATTTTTAGTTTTCTTTCCCTAATTCTTCTCTTTTTCCTTGGTGGAATCTGTTCAGTGAAGCTTAAGTAACATCATGATAACCAGGCAATGTCATCTGGTTCCATGCATCCTCATTTGGTCATTTTAGGGCCAATGTTATGGGGATACTGTCTACCTAGTTTTGTCTCTGTTCCCACTTCATTTACTACTGTTGCGACTCACTATTATACTTCTCAGCAAGGCAATGGGTGGTCCCTGTCTCTGGGAAAGTGGCCATTTCTGCCTGCATCTCTGTCACCTGACGAGGCAAGCTTCTATCCTGATATATAGCAGTGACACAAATTCCCTGAAGTATGACTTAACACCCAACATGTCCCTAGCTCCGGCAGGCCTAGGTTCTCAGCTAAATGGTATGCACACCACCCCCTCACCCCCCAATCCACCCACCCAGGGACACTCTCAGCTAGTTTCTAAACCCTTCATTGTGGCATGTGAGAACTCTTGGGCCCCCTTTATACAATATGGAAGTCATGGGAAACTTCAAGTTGAAGGGGGTGGAATACAATGTCAGATACTCTCTTGCATGACCTACCTTGCCACAATTACTGTTCTATTTTGGTCAATATCAACACGGTGAAAGGACCACTGAAAGTCTACATTCCTCCAGAGTTCCAGGCAAAGTGGAGTCTAGTATCATTTCCATGTCAATTCCTAAATTTTTCAGGTCAGTTTCCATATTTCAGAAACTCACCCTCAAGAATTAAACAATGAATGAGAGCCAAGGATATGACTATTTTAAATAAAATTTGGTTTGATTTCCTTTGTTCTTTTTCAAATTCTCTCTATCTACACAGACACTCTTTGAACCATACATTTTTTTTCCCTTAAAAACTTGAAAAACTAGTTACTATAGCCTTGTAGTACAGCTTGAAATCTGGTAGACTGATACCTCCCAGTTTGTTCTTTTTACTTAAGATTGCTTTGGCTATATGAGGTCTTCTCTGGTTCCATACAAAGTGTAGAATTATTTTTTCTAGATCTGTAAAGAATGATGATGGTACTTTGATAGAGATTGCATTAATTATGTAGATCACTTTAGGTAGTATGGACATTTTAACGATGTTGATTCTACCAATAAATGAGCAAGGTAGATTTTTCCATCTGTTTACATCTTCTACAATTTCTCTTCTTAGTATTTTGTAGTTCTTCCTGTATATGTTTCTGACATCTTTTGTTAAATATATTCCTAGATATTTAATTTTCTTTGAGGCTATTGTAAAAGGTATTGAATTTTTTATTTGAATTTTGGTTTCACTGTTAATAGTGTATATGAATGCCTCTGATTTGTGTGTATTGATTTTGTATCCTGAGACTTTATTGAATTCATATATCAATTCTAGGAGTCTCTTGGATGAATCCTTGGGGTTTTCTAGATATAATATCATATCATCGGCAAAGAGCGAGACTTTGATCTCATCTGTCCCCATTTGGATGCCCTTAATTCCCCTCTCTTGTCTAATTGCTCTAGGAAGGACTTCCAGCATTATGTTGAATAGAAGTGGAGATAGTGGGCAACCTTGTCTGGTTTCAGTTCTAAGTGGGAATGGTTTCAATTTTTTCCCATTCAGCATGATATCGGCCATGGGTTTATCATAAATGGACTTGATAATTTTAAGGTATGACCTGTCTATGACTATTTTGTTAAGAGTTTTTATCATAAAGGTGTGCTGGACTTTGTCAAATGCTTTTTCTGCATCTATTGAGAGAATCATAGGTCTTTGTTCTTGCTTTTATTTATGAGGCAAATTGCATTTATAGATTTGCATATGTTTAACCAGCCTTGCATCCCCGGAACAAAGCCCACCTGGTCATGGTGAATTATTTTTTTGATATGCTGCTGAATTCGATTTGTGAAAATTTTGTTGAGGGTTTTTACATCTATATTCATGAGGGATATTGGTCTGTAGTTTTCTTTTTGTGTTGTGTCCTTTCCTGGCTTTGGTATCAAGGTAATATTGGCTTCGCAGAATGAGTTAGGAAGGATACTATCTTTCTCAATGTTGTGGAATAATTTCTGTAGTATAGGTATGAGTTCTTCTTTGTATGTTTGGTAAAACTCTGAAGAGTAGCCATGTGGTCCAGGACTTTTCTGTTTTAGAAGGTTTTTAATTGCTACTCCAAATTCTGTGCTTGAGATTGGTCTGTTCAGAAATTCTGTTACCTCCTGGTTAAACTTAGGGAGGTTGTATGTTTCTAGGAATTTGTCCATTTCCTCCTCACTATGTAGTTTTTGGGCATATAGGTTTTTATAGTAATCAGAAATAATGTTTTGTATTTCTGTGATGTCTGTTGTGACCTCTCCTTTTTCATTTCTAATTAAGTTTATTAGAGTCCTTTCCCTTTGAATTCTTGTCAATCTAGCAAAAGGGCTGTCAATTTTGTTTATCTTTTTGAAAAAACAGCTTTTGTTTTTGTTGATCTTCCATATAGTTCTCTTGTTCTCAATTTCATTTAGTTTTGCTTTGATCTCAGTTATTTCTTTTCTTCTATTAGCTTTGGAATTGGTTTGCTTTTCCTTTTCTAATTCCTTGAGACTGTTTATTAGATTGTCAATTTTTCAACTTTCTGTTTTTTGGATGTGAGTATTTAATGCTGTTAGTTTTCCTCTCAGGAATGCTTTTGCTGTATCCCATAGGTTTGATAACTTGTGTCTCTGTTATCATTTAGTTCCAAGAAACTCTTGATTTCCCTCTTTATTTCCTCCTTGACCAAAGTTATTCAAAAATAGATTCTTTAGTTTCCATGACTTTGTGAGGTGGTGAGTATTTCTGTTGGAATTGGACTCTAATTTTGTACCACTATGATCAGAGAAGATACACAGTATAATTTTTATTTTTTTGAATTTTTTGAGGTCTTATTTGTGGCCAAGTACATGATCAATTTTGGAGAAAGTTCCATGGGCTGATGAGAAGAATGTATATTGGCTTTATTTGGGTGGAATGTTCTGTAGAGGTCTGTCAGACCCTTTTGTTCTAGAGCTCTGTTTAAGTCTATTATTTCTTTGGTTATTTTCTGTTTGGAAGATCTATCCAGTTCATTCAGTGGGGTGTTGAAGTCCCCTGATACTATGGTGTTACTGTTTATCATGTTATTTAGATCAGACAAAGTTTGCTTTGTGTAACTGGGAGCTCCTGAGTTGGGTGCATAAATATTAAGAATTGTTAATTCTTCTTGTTGGACCTTCCCTTTCACCATTATAAAGTGGCCATCTTTGTCTTTTTTTACTTTTGCTATTTTAAAGCTTATGTTATCTGAAACTAGTATAGCTACCTATGCTTTCTTTTGACTTCCATTTGCCTGGATGACTATTTTCCATCCCTTGACCTTTAGCCTGAAGGCATCTTTGTGGGTTAGATGCGTTTCCTGTAGACAGTAGATACTAGGCTTGTGGATTTTTATCTGCTCTGCCAGTCTGTGTTTCTTCAGAGGATAGTTTAAGCCATTCACATTTATTGAGAGGATTGAAATTTGAGGTAGATTTCCATTCATATTGTTGGGTGAAATCCTGTTGTTTTGTTTTACTCCTTGAGCCATCATGGAGTCCAGATTCTAGCCTTTAACTCTTGAAATGATTTTACTTCGGAGAGTGTCTATTGTGCCATTCAGTGTGTAATGCAGGTCTGAGTACCTCCTGTAGGGCTGGTCTGGTCTTCGCAAATTCCATCAGTGATTGCTTGTCTGGGAAGGACTTTCTTTCTCCCTCATAGATGAAATTTAATTTTGCTGGATAAAGCATTCTAGGTTGGGCATTATTCTGTTTTAGAAGATTAAGGATAGTCACCCAGTCCCTTCTGGCTTGTAAAGTTTCAGTTGAGAAATATGCAGTTAGTCTGATAGGGTTTCCCTTTGTAGTTTATTTGTTGCTTTCACCTCACTGCTGAGAGAATTGCTTCTCCCATGTTTACTTTGGTCAGCCTAATAACTATGTGACATGGTGATTGCCTTTTCACATCGAGTCTCCTGGGAGTTCTGCGTGCTTGTTGTATCTGGATATCAAGATTTCTGGCCAGGCCAGGCATATTTTCCTCCAGTATTCCATGAAATAAGTTTTCCAGCCCTTGTGTATTTTCTTCTTCTCCCTCTGGAATGGCAATGATTCTTACATTTGGCTTCTTTATGTAATTCCACATTTCTTGTATGTTTTTGTCTCTTGTTTCTGTGTTCTTTTTCTTCATCCAATTTGTTTAGCACATATGCATTATCTTCAAGCTCTGAGATTCTTTCCTCTACGTGATCCATTCTATTCTTGAGGCTTTCCACTGTGTTTTGAAGTTCCTCGAATGCCTCCTTCATTGCCAAGATTTCTGTTTGGTTTTTCTGTAATATTTCAATTTCTTTAGAGAATTTTCCATTCATTTCCTGTATTGTTCTTGTGGTTTCTTTATGTGGGGATTCTATTTTCTCTTCAATTCCATTGAGTTTTCTTACAATCCATATTCAGAATTCTTCCTCTGTCAGTTTAATCATATCATGTAAGTTGGTATCTATTGATGGAGATCGAATATTTTCTTTTGGAGGTAACTTTTCTCTGTGATATTTCATGTTTCCTGTGTTCTTTCGCTGATTCTTTCTCATCAGGTTACCTTGTCAAGGCCTTGGGATGCTGGGACTGGTTTATAGTCTTAATTCTGAGCCTCCGAAGAGATATTCCTTGACAACACCTTATTGTCTTAGAGGTGTTTTAGCCTGTTGGGTTATCTCTGACCTGTTGTGTTTGCCTCCTGCTACAGGAGATTAGTGAGTTTGGATCCCTTGCTTAGACTCCCAGGAATCAGATCACTCTTGTGTGTGTGATTCCGCTGCCGCCCACTAGTTTGAGATAGAAGACATTGTGTTGGGCTATGAGGTTACCCTCTCTTTTGTAGCTCATAGTTTGCGTGGAGGAGTCATTTATCAAGGTATTCCAATACCTTTGTAATGAGCTCTAAACCCCTGAATGAGCTATACAAGTGCCTCAGTTTTTGGGGAATGTCATGCCACTCCCAAGGGTTACTTGAGCCCTGTTACCACTTTAGGTGAGGCGAGAAGAGCAACAGGTACCTGTGAGCCTAAGAGTGTATACTTCAGAGGTTGCTTGATCTGCAGCTAGGGGAGAGCTGCTAATATACTATTCAGGGCTCTTTCGCCACACTTGCAAAGCAGCTCCTGATGGGGGTTGTCAATTGGTGCAATTGCTAAGGACTCTGGTCAAGACTTTCCTTCTGACACCACAGGCCCCAAAGCTGGCAACAGCCTGGGCACCAAGGGCAAGCCCTTGTGTTATGATCTTATCAGATGATCAAAACCAACCCGCTGTACCGAGTCAACAATCTGTCCCCTTTGCTTAGTTCCAAGGTCCCACAAATTCAAGCCACATATACAGGGAAAGCAACGTTTTCTCCTTTCTCCCTGCCTTCAAGGGCTGAGTCTGTCCTGTCACACTGGGGGAGGGGCATTGGCTGAGACGGCTGCAAGTCCCAGCCTGGAAAACATCTTCTCTCCTTTTTCCCTTCCTCCAAAGGCAGGGACTGCCCTGCCAGAGGGGAAGATAAGCCTCCAGACTGGGGGATGGGCACTTCCTGGGGCCACCAGGCATCTCAGCCCAGGAAGTGGCTACTCTTGTTACCCCGCTCCTCCAAGGGCAGGGTTTGTCTAGTTGGTAGGAAGCATCAGGAATTGACAGGTGCAGACACTGAGTTCAGGAACCTCACTGAAGGTCCCTGCCCTCACGGTTGCAAACACTGACTACAGGACCCTCACTGAAAGCCCCTCCCCTCACAGGGGCAGACACTGAGTTCAGGACTCTCACTGAAGGCCCCTCCCATCCCAGGTGCAGACACTCAGTACAGGACTATCACTGATGGCCCCTGCCCTCACAGGCGCAGACAATCAGTAGAGGCCCCACCCTGAAGACCCTTGACCTTACAGGTGCAGACAATCAGTAGAGGATCCACCCTGAAAGCCATAATCCTCACAGGTGCACACAGTACAGGCCCCACACTTAGGGCCCTGCTCTCACAGGGGCTGAATTTCAGTACAGGTCACACAGTGAAGGCTCTGCCCTCACAGGTGCGATCAATCCCTATGGGCCACACCCTAAGGACGGTGCCCTTACAGGTACAGACATTCAGTACAGTCCACACCCTGAAGGCCCCGAACCTCTCAGGTGCAGACACTCAATACAAGACCCTCACTGAAGGCCCCTGCCCTGGCAGGTGTAGACAATCAGTAAAGCCCCCCCCTCCTTAAGTGCCCCAGCTTTCGCAAGTGCAGACATTCAGTACAGGAGCCTCACTGATGGCCCCTGACTCACAGTTGAAGACATGGAGTACTGGACCCCTCACTGAAGTCCCCTGCCCCAAATGTGCAGACAATCATTAGAGGCCCCACCCTGAAGGCCGCTGCACTGATTGTCTGCACCTGTGAGTTCAGGGGCTTTCAGTGATGGTCCTGTATTCAGTGTCTTTACCTGTGAGGGCAGGCATCTTCAGTGAGGGACATTTCCTCAGTGTACTACACCTGTGATATCAGGGGCCTTCAGTGAGGGTCCTGGTTTCAGCCTCTGCATCTGTGAGGGCAAGGTCCTTAGGGTTCCACCTTTACTGAGTGTCTACACCTGTGAGGACAGGTACCTTCAATGAGCTCCCTGTACCAAGTATCTTCACCTGTCAAGACAGGGGCCTTCGTTGTGGTGCCTGTATTGAGTCTGCACCTGGGAGGACAGGGGCCTTCAGTGTGTGGCCTGTACTGAGTGTCTGTACCTGTGAGGCAGGACCCTTCAGTGTGGGGACTGTATTGAGTTTCTGTACCTATGAGGACAACACCTATGAGGGTGCTGTACTCAGTGTCTGCACCTGTGTGGTCAGGGGCCTTGAGGGTGTGGACTGTACTGAATGTCTGCACCTGTAAGGGCATGGTCCTTAGGGTGCAACGCATGCGGATTGACTGCACCTGTGAGTGCAGAGCCTTCACTGTGTGACCTGTACCGAGATTCAGCCCCTGTGAGAGCAGGGCCCTAAATGTGGGGCCTGTACTGAGTGTCTGCACCTGTGAGGGCTCTGACCTTCAGGGTGGGTCCTCTGCGATTGTTTGCACCTGTAAGTGCAGGGGCCTTCAGTGAGGGTCCTGTACTGGTTGTCTCCACCTGTCAGGGCAACAGCCTTCAGGGAGTGGACTGTCCTGAGTGTCTACACCTGTGAAGCCTGTGGCCTTAAGCATGGGGCCTCTACTGATTGTAAGCATCTGTGAGGTCAGGGGCCCTCAGTGAGGGCCCTGGACTGTGTCTGCATGTGTGAGGGCAGGGCCTTAAGGGTGTGGACTGTACTAAGTGTATGCACCTGTGCAAGCCTGGGCCTTACGGGTGGGGCCTCTACTGATTTTCTGTACCTGTGAGGGCGAGGGACTTCAGTGAGTGTCCTGTACTCAGTGTCTGCACCTGTGAGGGCAGGGGCCTTAGGATGCAGCCTATACTGGCTGATTGTACCTGTGAGGGCAGGGGCCTTCTGTGTGTGACCTGTGATGAGAGTCAGAACCTGTGAGGTCAAGGCCTCTCAATGTGCCTCCTGTAGTGAGTGCACCTGTGAGATTAGGGGCCTTCAGTGGGAGTCCTGTTCTCAATGTCTGTACCTGTGAGGTCAGCATCCTCATTGTTCCACCTTTACGGAGTGTCTACACCTGTGAGGACATGGACTTCAGTGTTCAGCCTGTACTGACTGTCTGCAGCTGTGAGGGCACAGCCCTTAGGGTGTGAGGCCAGGGGCCTTCAGTGAGGGTCTTGTATTGAGTGTCTGCACCTGAGAAGTTCGGGGCCTTCAGGGTGTGGACTGTACTCACTGTCTGCACCTATATAGGCAGGGTCCTTAGGGTGTGGCCCATACAGATTGACTGCACTGTGAGGGCAGCGCCTTCACTGTGTGACCTGTACTGAGATTCACCCCCTGGAGAGTAGGGACCTTCAGTGTGGGGCATGTATTAAGTGTCTGTACCTGTGAGGGCTGCAGCTTTATTCTGTACTTTTTTTTTTTTTTTTTGACAAGGTCTTGTTCTGTTGCAGGGGCTAGAGTGCAGTAGCATCATCATAGCTCGCTGCAACCTCAAACTCCTGGGCTCAAGCATCCTCCCTCCTCAGCCCCCCAAGTAGCTGGTAGTCCAGTGGTGCACCACCACACCTGGCTATTTTTTAAAAAAATTTTTGTAGAAACAGGATCTCACTATTATTGCCCAGGCTAATCTTGAACTCCTGGCCTCAAGTGATCCTCAGCCTCCCAACCTGCTAGGATTACAGGCATGTGCCACTGCTCCTGGCATCTTTTGTCTCATTCTGAATTTCATCTTGTGATCCCGTGATGTTCTCTCTCTCTCTCTCTCTCTCTGTATATATGTGTATATTTTTTTTAATTTGCATTCATTAAGGTTCACTCTTTGTGCTTTAAAGTTCTATGGCTCTAGCAATGCTTAATTTCTCATATTTATAATTACAGTATTCTACAGAATAATTTCACTGCCCTAAAATATCTTCTGTCCTTCACCTATGCACCTCATTCCCTGGAACCTCTAGCAACCACTAATCTTTTTACTATTTCAATAAATTTGCCTTTTCAAGATAGTCATATAATTGGAATTATACACTATGTACATTATTCAGGCTGGATTCTTTTACTTGTCAGAATGCATTTAAAATTCATCATGTCTTTTGGTTGCTTAACAGCTATATGAGAACTTACCTTATGATAAAGGCGGCACTACAGAGCATTGGTAATACAACAATTTTTTCAGTGAATGATGCTGAGTCAATATATTACACACAGATTATGTACATAAATGTGAAAGACAAAAACTTAAAGCTGCTGAAGATGCAGCTCACAAAAAAACATAAGGAGGAAAAGCTGATAAAGTAAACTAAATTAAATCGTAAAACTTCTGTTAATCAAAACATACTATTAGGAGAGTGAAAATACAAGCCACAGAGTGACCAATTAATTTACAACTCGTATATCTGATGTGGAACTTATATCCAAAATGAAAAAAGGACTCCTGTGTATTAATAAAAGAAAGACTTCCAGTACACTGGTTTGATGTCTAATGTTTAAAGAGTTAATACAAGAAGCAGTATAGATTAGAATTTCAGAGCTCTGATTTAGGAGGAGACAAGTTTGAATTGCAGCTTCAGTGCACGTTAGCCATTTAACCATGGACAAGTTACTTGATCTCTTGAAATATTAATGGCTCACGTATAATGTGGGAATAATAACATTAACAGTATCAACTTCTTAGGTTTGTTAGAAAGATCAAATAAGGTAATGCAGTGCCTGGCACATTTTAAGCATTCAGCTATTATTGATAATATCACTATTGCTATTATTATTTTATAAATGAATAGAAATATTCATCATATTAATAAAGGCATGAATATATGCCTTGTTCCTTGTCAAAGTAGTTTAGATATAGAGATAGAAAGTTTAAGAAAGAAAAGTTTAAGAAAGAAAAAAGAAAATATGTGAGTTAATAGATATGTTACTGTAGCTTTATTGTGGTGATCATTTCACAATGTAGAAACATATTAGAAAATCAAGTTATACACCTTAAACATATATAATTCCTGTTTATTAATGGTATTTAAATAAAGATTAAAAAGTTAAAAAAAGAAAAATAAAAAATACATCCTGTTGTTGGTGAGAATATATTAATAAATTGCTACAAGTTTACCATACAAAGTTTAGTGGGTAACCTGAAAAATGTTAACGTCCTTTCTCCCAGTGGTGACTTCTGATGCATTTTTAAAACCTAATCTGGTTCCTTCTTAGACAACCTATTATTTGGTCTGACTGTCTTTTCCCCCCTCAATATCTGTCATTTCCTTTGTTGTTTTAAAAATAGTAGTTCTGTTTCCCTTTGCCTTTCTTTCTGGGGACATTTTTAAGTCTGGTTTTAGTTTGCTAATTCAATTTCTACATTTTAAAACTTCTCATTCTTGCTTTTAATATAGGTTATAAATTCTGTAATGTTTTTTCTCAACACTTTTTATCTCATCTTTCATTTCATACCATTTATTTTAGGTGATTCACTTGGTTTATCAACTTGTGGTTATTTTATTTTTCCCTCCCTCCCTTCCTTATTTATTTATTTTTATTATATAATGCAGATATACTCTAGAATGTTCTTTTTTGTTGTAAATATTTATCCAACATTTGCTTTTAATTTGAAGTTATAGGATAATTTTTATTTTTAAGTCATAAGATATCTTCATAATCAAAGTGATGGCTTTTGATCAGTGTATTAATTCTTGAATTAACAAAAGTCTATTAAATTCTGACATTTGTGCCTAAGGCAGTGTTGGTAGATTAATTTCCTCATTACCTCACAGTTTACTTGAATATAGATAGCATCATCCTCTCAGATCTCAACCTGGATGATACATTTAAGCACACCACTGCACAAATTTTATGTGCCTAGTATATATTAAGGTAGTTTAGCTCTGTTACAAGGA
This sequence comes from Propithecus coquereli, assembly GCF_000956105.1. Lineage (NCBI taxonomy): Eukaryota > Metazoa > Chordata > Mammalia > Primates > Indriidae > Propithecus > Propithecus coquereli. The sequence continues at coordinate 2,597,582 of NW_012148508.1, forward strand.
CAAATCTACTTTTGCTGAGCCAATCCACTGATTTTGAAATGGAATATATGTTCATTCGAAATATGATGCATTTTGACCATTGGAGTGTATAAAATCTTTCCAAATATACTGTTCCTAGAGCTCTTAGAATTAATTTTTACATTGCTCATGAACAGTTTCTTTTGTCTTTATCCTAATAGTTCTTCATCAAAATATTGTTTTCCAGGATTACTTAGGTTAGCTCCTCTCCAGTCCACCATTTCAGTGAAGGTGTGTCATACAATTTAACACAGATTCAATTGTCACATTCTACACTGAATCCTGTGTGTATGTGTATGTGTGTGTGCACGTATATGTTAGTTTGCATACATTAAAATCAATTTTCGTGATGTATACTTCTTTGGGTTTTGATACATGTATTCACTTATGTATTTACCACCTCAGTATTGTATAGAACAGCGCCATCACTCTAAAAATTCCCCTGAGTTTTTCCATTTGTACTTAACCAGTCAGCCTCCCCAGCCCCACTCAATTCTGGCAACCACTGATTTGTTTTCCATTCTACAGTTTTGCATTTTATAGACTGTCATTGAAAATGGATCACGCAAACATATAACCTTTGGGGTATTATTTCTTTCACATAACAAGACACATTTAAGATAAATTTATGTTGTTCAGTGAATCAAGAGCTTGTTCCTTTTTATAGTTGAATGGTATTGAATTCTGTGAATGTACAATTGGTTTATCTATTCCTCTGTTGAAAGATATCTTGGTTGCTTCCACTTCTAGTGATTATGAATAAAGCTGCTATAAACTTTCATTTACACATTTTTGTGAGAACGTACCTTTTCAATTTACTTAGAAAAATATGTAAATGTATGGTTATCGTGTGCTGTACAGTAAGTCTATACATTAGGGAAAAAAAAGCACACCAGCCTATCTTCCAAAGTAACACATAATTTTATATCCCAGCATTCCTATCACCATGGAATGCGAGTTTCCTTTGCTCTACATTCTGATCTATGTTTGATATTGTCAGGTATTTTGGAAAATTTTAGCCTTTCTAATAGGTGTATAATTGTATATCACTGTGGTTTTAATTTTTATTTTACAAATTTTGCTGAGCATCTTTTCATGGGTTTATTTGCCATAGTATATTCTTTGGTGACTTATCTCCTCTCAGATGACATTTTGCCCTTTTTTTATTGGGATGTTTGTTTCTCTAAATTTATTTTGACCTTTCAATCTTCCAATACACCCAAAGCACCTGAGGAAATTGAGATTCTTTTAGAAATTTTAACTGTATCATGTCACTCCCGCTCTTAAAATGCATTCACAGTGTTCTTCCACTAAGCCTAAAGTGCAATATTTTGGATATGGTCTGCATGATTTAACTCCTACAACATCTCATACCATATTCCTACCTAACTAATCTCCAAACACACTTGGTTTGTATTTTTCAAATGTCCAGGGTTTTTCTCAATGCAAAGATTTGGAACATGGTTGTCTCTCTGAAACATCCATTATTCCTTAATATTTTATATTTCTGTTTAAATAACATTACTTCTGGGAAGCTGACCAAAATCACACAAAATAGAAGTGATTTCCATCTAATTGTTTAATTATTCACCTAATATCTCCACATTTCTTTCCTTTTTTTTTTTTTTTTTTTTTTGAGAGTCAGGTCTTGCTCTGTTGCCTGAGCTAGAGTACAATGGTGTCATCATAGATTACTGCAACCTCAAACTCCTGGGCTCAAGTGATCTTCTTGCCTCTCAGTCTCTGTAGTAGCTGGGACTACAAGGTACATGCCATCATACCTGGCTAATTTATTTTTTTGTAGAGATGGGGTCTCGAATGCCAGTCTCAGGCAATCCTCCAGCATTGGCCTCCCAAAATGCTAGGATTACAGGCATGAGCCACCATGCCTGGCCCTTATATATTTCTTTACTGTTACTTACCACACCTTTTCATTATGTATTTATTTAAAAAGTGTTATCATATTTGTCTAATCAACTAGGCTTGATGAATGAGGTCAGGGAAATCAGAGACTTATTACTGTACACTCAGCAAAAGACCAGGGAAACAATCAGCATTCAATAAATACTGCTTAAATAAGTAAATTAACTTAATGGAAATGGTAACATGAAAGTTATACAAATGTTGAAAAGTATTCATGTTGATAGGGATTTGAGTTTGATCTTGATATGTAGTAGCTGTATAAATATGTATATCTCTCCCATAATATTAATAGTTTGTGTCTCCTCGAAGTCTAAATGATTCTTCTTTAATAAGCAAAACGCATGGAGGCAATCAGACAGTTATCTGTAATGTGTGCTTTCTGCTTCAAGAAGACCTCTGTAAGAATGGTTTATCTCAGGGATTCTGATCTGATTAGACACCCTAATAGCCCAAATCATTTTCTTTATGGGATTCAGTTTCTATTTTAAGTAAAGACGTTGTAGAAGGGACTCATTATATTGATTTTCAAGGACTGATTTGTGCTAATTAGCTAAGGCCCTCAAGTTCCATTGTGCATGAGTTCCCACTCTGAATAGTGAAAGCCTGAGGTGGAGTTGAGGTCTCAGCTTTACTATACTCACATTTAGAGTGATTAACACATATTGAGATCTAATCACCATCTTTGTATATTTAAGATTCCATGGCCAAAAATATACAGCTGTAAAAATATTTAATTTGTTCTCCATAGGTTTTAGCAATCATGCAGACTGTTTGTATAATCAGTACCTTCTAGAAAACATTCTGTCATTTTACTTTAACCTGTCACCAATGTCATATCTCAGCAAACCTCCATTCGCCCACTTATAAATAGACTTTACTAATGCTTAAGTCAATTAAAATGACCATTCTTTTGATAGGTGTTTTTCATACATAGCAAAAATCTGATTCCAGTGTATGCACTAAAGGACTGAAATCGATGCTTAAGTATGAATGGCAGGTTTGACATTTGAGTTAATAGACTAACCTCAAATTACACCAAATCAGTGACAATAATTGGTAAACATGATAATGCTGTATGATGCTTTAATTGATGTTTAACTATCTTGCAAATAAAAATTATAAGTTTAATTTGACCACATTAGGGCTAATTTCAAAAGCAGAATCATAATGTGAGGGTAAAATCATTCAAAAAAGAAAAAAAAACAGAAATATAGAAATATCCTGTAGTTTTATGTAAATGACATATATTAAAACAGAAGGAACTATTTTACTGGCCTAGCACTTTCCAAACCAAACACATGAACTCTATTCCTACATCTACCTTTCTATTAATAGTCGATATGTCCTATGAAGAAGATTAGCTTCCACATATATTTTTCCTACCACTTCAACACTGCTTAATATTGGTCTCTTGTGCTCCTGCAATACTCTTTTATACATTCTTTGACTACATTTTGGCATTATTTCACAATGTGTACTCAATTGACTACTTGAGATATGTTGTCAATAAACCAATTCAATTGTTAAAAAGTATGTAAAATGCTGCATACATTCTCTATTTCTTTGAAATAAGTAATCCATAAAATCTCAGAGATTTGTGAATTAAGTCTCTGAGAAGTCCTTGGTAAGCCCCCAAATCTCTTGTTTTTATTTTGGTTTACTCCAGAAGCAATTAATAAGCAAGAAAAGGCCAAATAGGAGAGGGTTTTCGGGAAGAAATAGATTTTTCTTGACTCTCTTGATTTCTCCAGTTGGCACATCCAGGTCAGTGGTCTTGGCAGCTCACGTGGATTTAAAGTATTTGCCATATTAGAGGAGCCAGAAGAGCAAACTAACTGGCTGCTATATCCTCTAGTCTTTTTAGTACCAGAAACAACTTATACCACCCTATAAGGCAATGCTGCTGCTTTTCAGCAAGTCACATCTCAATGCCTTTGCAGCTTTGTTCCGTGCCTTGAAATTCTTGTTAGGACAGTACAAGGGACATCTCCTCTTATGTACTTCTTTAAAATAAAACCAGAAAGTTACCATTTATATTCCCTTAAGGACTTTTATTACATATTGCCTACTAGAGCTCTACAGCAGTGGTTGGCAACCTTTTGGGCAGCAGGGACTGTTTTCATGGAAGACAATTTTTCCACAGACCACGAAGGTGGGGGTATGGTTTTGAGATGATTCAAGTACATTATATTTATTGTGCACCTTATTTATATTATTAGTACACTGTAATATAAAATTAAATAATTATACAACTCACCATAGGTTGGGGGCCCCTGCTCTACAGTAAAGCAGTCTGTTTAATTTTGCGTAACCCAATGTGTCCAAACAGATCTGACCAAAGAACACTTTTTCCAACTTCCAGCTAGTATTTGGTACAAATACACTGTAGGGAATACTGACCTACAATGATCTCTTCCCATATTTGTATGCCTACATCAATCTTACTGGAATAATGGATTAAAAGAGCTGAAACACCATTTCTTTGATCTTGGTGAGCTAAAACCACAAAGTTGCAACTTAATACATTTTATAAAACATGCTTTCAATGAGAATGCACTACATATATGCATAACATGCATACTAATATAAAACTAAATATGTAGGTTGGAGTGTGGTTTATGGTATCAGCCTCCTATTCCTCTTCTCTAAGGAACTTGTAACAACCTTTAACCGGTTAACCAGTAGGTCTAACAAGAGAGTTCTGAAATATTTCCAGGTCTTCCTTTGTAAGTTTCATTCAGTTTCTGTTGGGGTATTCCTTTCTTGCTACAGATTAACTTTTAATGAATTATTTTTAACACTTTACTTATATTTATTCAGTTGTTTTTGAAAGTGCTAAGACTGCCTCTCCCACATTGCTTACTTTCCTTTTTTTCCCCTCATTACTTCATGAATTGATTTCAGTAAGTTGTTACATATTCTCCCATAACTTTCTCTATATTTTAGGTAATCATATCTTTATCTATACCTACATGTGCTTTGTACTTGCTTTTAAAAACAGGTTATATATTATCTATGGTCTGAATATTTCTTACTTAACTCATATCATTGAAATTCAATACATATAATTGGGCATGGTTTGCATGCAGAAGTATCATGGATATCATGCAATGATAAAACAGCTTGTATATTGCAGAGGAAAATGGGAATCAATACAGCCTTTTTTTGCAGAGAAATCTATTATATATTACAATGATAAGTGCACAAATGCTTTGATATATAAAGATTAAATCAGTACAATATGCCATTATACTACGGTATAATTTATGGTGATACAAAAACTATAAATACATTAAACACATATCAGTGTGGTTATGTTTGAAAAAAATAGCGATTCAATAGTGTTTTAACTTGATGTTTTCCTGTTGTTGCCCTCTTTCTTTCTAATTAATCCTCAACCTTACTAAAAAAAGTTTTCTGACTTAAGATGGTGCTAAAGAAACATGTATTTCCTCTCCAACTTTCCATTAAAATTGGTGGAAAGACATTGTTGGATGTATAAGTCTAGAACTCAGAAGTGAGTCTAGGGTTGAATATTTAAAGTCAGAAGGACATTACTCTGGTCCTGTTAACATTCTGTTTCTTCAGTTGAGTGCTAGTTACCTAAATGTGTTCATTTTGAAAGTTTTTTCAGTTGCATAGTTATGGTTATGTACTTTTCTCTACGCACGTAAATGTCAATAAAATTTAAATTAACAAAAGATATATCTTCTTATAAAGTTTGACTTTCCACAGTATGCTGGGTTTTAATTTTATTCTATCTGAATGGAATGTGCATTATTGTTCCCTTCTTATATTTTTATTATAAACATGCTCTTAGTTACCAACCATTTTAGAAGGGAAATGGAGAAAGTTAAGTCTATATCTGGTTTTTATAACTTTGACACTGTTAGTCTTTTTTTGCTGGATAATTATTTGTTGTGGAGGGGCTGTTTTGTCCATTGTAGGGTATTTAAAAGCATCTGTGACCTCCATGTGCTAGATTCTAGTAACACTCTTCCAGTGTAGCAAGCAAAATTATATCCAGACATTGCCAAATGCCCGTTGGAGAGGAAAATTGCCCTTAATTGAGAATAACTGCTCTAGATGAACTAGATAGGACAATGAATAAAGCTTGGGCAGAGTCTAGAAAAATGAAACTGATTCATTACCCAGATTAAAAACTCAGATGGAAAACATGCTGAAAACTAGTCAATGAAGGGAATCAGATCAAATTTCATGATAAATGAGCAAAATTCTGGGAGTAGAATCCATACCAGAGGGATTGTAATAGAAGACTAAGTATCAGTGTCCTCAATCACAAAACCAACTTTTGAAATTCAAGAGAAAAGTAATTTGTTATGCAGTATTTCTTTAACAAAAGAAAGATTCCTAAAGTTACCACTATCATCACTGATTGTATATATTTCTGTTGTCCAGTAACACACACTCTTTAATCTCAATCAATGAGTGCTATTTGTTTATCTAAGTTCATTTATATTTGATCAGTTTTAGCCCTCTTTGATATTGTGAAGTGTACCAATGATTTTAAGGAACCAAGTTTTTTTTTGTGTGTGTGTTCCAAAGTTCTTTTCTTAAGTTATTTTTTTATTTCAGCATATTATGGGGGTACAAATGTTTAGGTTACATATATTGCCTTTGCTTCACCCAAGTCAGAGCTTCAAGCATGTCCATCCCCCACATGGTGTGCACTGCACACATTAGGTGTGAGCACCTGTTGTATTATCCTGGATAGAGCTGGACCCCATTCTACTAAGTGAAGTATCACAAGAATGGAAAAACAAGCACCACATGTACTCACCATCAAATTGGTTTTAACTGATAAACACTTAAGTGCTTATATAGGAACCAAGTTTTTTGACCCCAAAAAATGTATACTGAAAGAATACATCTAATTAGGTGAGTTCTTAGAGGTGACTAGTTCTCAGTCAGCTTGTACTAATATTTCATACCAGCTGCTATGGTGAATCAGATAGCACGTAATTACTTCTTATTTCCTGTAACATTTTTAATGGAAAGTGTCATCCAACAGCCACCGTTGGATGTTTTGAACTAAGTGCTTATGTTAACCTGGGTGAACCTGGAAAGTAAGGCAATGAATACATCAGTGAGGGCATAACTGCTGACAGTTTGTGAAGATTTTTGTAGTTTATACAGTTAAAATTCCCCATATTATTTTGTGCTGTTGTACTTTAAAGGATAAAATATTTTCATGGGAGGTGCCTTCTGTTTGTGTGGAATGCCTTCAAGGGACATCTATGCATAATGCAAAACCCTATGAATGAGGTGTTCACTATTACAGATGAGCAGCAGATTACCTCTTAGATTTACAGAACAACTGCAGAGCAACACACCCACAGATGCAGACGGGATTAAATTTACCCTGCTCCTTCAGAGATGAGAGACATATTTAACACATTTTATATGTAATATGTTTTGAATTAATATATGCATTTTATTAGTCTACCTGAGAGAACATCTAATCCCTATAATGTTTGGGCACAAAGTCTGTTTAACCAAATGCACTGGCAAAACAATACTATAATGTATTTACCAGATATTGTTATGTTTTATCTCAATTATAACTTTTATCTTATGGGTTTTAAAAAACTTGTAGTTATTTTTCAAACTGTACAAGGAATCATCATATTGAAAACATGATTTTTGAAAACAAATGATGCTTAGGCTTAGCAGATATTCCCCGTTTTCTATTTTCTTTTGCCTTACCCAATATTAATTTTACACCTACATTGCAGATGTTTTGCTCAGATATTAATATTCTTGAGTTTTCTGAATCTGTATTGTGATATAAAAGGCGAGAAAGATTGTACAGGAAAATCCCAGCTGATAAAACATTTCACTCAGCCAGGTGTAGATTTACTACTCTGCATAAAAGGCCTTTCTCTATTCCAACTCTCTGGATTTATCATGTATACACACATAGGGTTTAAAGAATTTCAAGGGATTCTGAGAGATCTGGCACATTGTGTAATTTTGGATGAGCATCCATGTGTGAAATGCCGTACATGATCAGAACACGGGGGAAATATCTCTGCCTCTCATTCAGGTGCCAAAAGCAGTTCCAGGTCTTGAATAAATTTTTCCTATGTAAACAGACTGTGCAAGGCGAATTCAATCCCATTTTTGTGGTTTGTAATCTCCTTGGCTACAAGTGGAGATAGGGCATTTTAGGGTTATATGTATTTTAAGGGGACAGTCTATTGATATTTTTAAATGTTTTTATAAGAGTTGTGGGAGTGAGAACAGCAACTAAGCCAAAGTTGGCCCTCAGGTCTTTAGGTTTCTGAAATGCAATACCAAATTGGGTTTATTTTATGAAGACTTACGTGCAGCTGACTCTGCTCCCTGCATGGAATTAGTATGTGTATGATAATGAGAGTTGAGGCTGAGATTTGGAATTAATTAGTAGTAGTTTTAGGCTAGGAGCCCTGATAAGGGGTAGGGCTGTTTTAAAGAGAAATAGAGGAGTGATACTGATAGAAGGGTTTGTAACACATGTTCCTGATGTTTACAGGCAGCTAACATTTGGTGGCATTTGATGATGTTATTTTTTCCATAAAGACCTGTTTTGTAATTCTGGATCTTTCCTTACTGGTATTTTGCCCTTTGGTATTTTTCTTAAGCATTTCAGTACTCACTTCTCTTATTTACTATAATGGGAAACAGTAATTTTTTTTTTTTTTTTTTTTTTTTTTTTTGAGACAGAGTCTCGCTGTGTTGCCCGGGCTAGAGTGCTGTGGCGTTAGCCTAGCTCACAGCAACCTCCAGCTCCTGGGCTTAAGCGATCCTCCTGCCTCAGCCTCCCGAGTAGCCTGGGACTACAGGCATGACCACCATGCCCGGCTTATTTTTTTCTATATATTTTTAGCTGTCCAATGAATTTCTTTCTATTTTTAGTAGAGACGGGGTCTCGCTCTTGCTCAGGCTGGTTTTGAACTCCTGAGCTCAAAGGATCCGCCCGCCTCAGCCTCCCAGAGTGCTGGGATTACAGGCGTGAGCCACTGCGCCCAGCCTGGAAACAGTAATTTTTGACGTGATTATTTTGACGAAGAATGTAAGTAGTAAGTAACTTAAAGGCAACTAAGTGGTAAAGAAATTCTAGTTGAGTTTTGAGATCATTTTCCTCTGTCTGTGACACAGAGGACAATGTATCTGCAAGAAATAGATGTAATTTGTTTGATTGTGAGATTTTGAGGACATGAACTATGTCTAAATTCACTTTGCATAACAACATTCAACATAGTATATAGTATAAAGTAAATCATTCTGATGTGTGTTGAATTAACTCCTTGATGATGGAGTAGATTCATTTCTGGAGGAGAAAGGAAAATCTGACACTGTACTGTTACATCTAGTTATGAGCTATGAAATGGAGTATAAGAGACTAGAATTACTGGTTCCAGAATTATTAATATCTCATCATAATAGATACAAAACATTAACTTACTGACCAAAGTCTTAATTTCATGTATAGGAATTACTTTCTTGCCTTTTTTAAATTCTAGAAACATAATTAATATACCATATTGCATAATTTTAGGAATTAAAATCTCATAAATAGGTGATAGATAATTTATTATCATGATACTACTCTAATATTAAGGAAATCCTGCCACACATACAATTTAGTATCTATCAGAACATCTTTTAAACACTAAAAAGTTCTGTTAGTAGATGCTTATACTACTTCATACACTTATGAAAGAGAATCCTCTATTCTCCCTTCAAACATGGAATATTATAATTAACTTTGAGTTAACATATGAAAAATACTTTCAAAGGTAACATTATAATGAGTAATTCATTAACATTTGTTTCTATTTATTTGTATGGGCTCCTTATATACATATTTGTTGTTTAAAATTGGGCTTAAAGGCGGTTTTTATATTATCACCTTCAAATATTTTTGATGTATTAACAAAGTACTATAATATGGACATATTATTAATAAAGTAATTTATTTCCTAAAGAAAATAACCACTTTAGTTATATCTTTAGGGTAATTAATAAGAACTGAATGTGGTTTCTACACACGAGATTTCAACATCGTAAAAGTTAGATCTTCTAAAAAATTTTAAAATCCCTCCACTCTGGATTTTAAGAATAAAAAAGAATATAAATCGAATACTGATTTATTTCTATATAAGATGTTTAGCTCTATAGTTAATATACAAACCCAATTTATGAATTACCTAAGCCAAAATGAAAAAAATAAATAAATGTAGATAAAGATATAGAGATAGATAGATTTAATTTCCATTAGAATGGGCTAGATTTCCCTTTGGGGGCCACTCATCTCAGATATTACACTAATTCCTGGTTTCTTTGAGATCTCTTCAAGCTTGGAAGGCTAGGAAAGGCTTTTGTTACAAAACAAAAACAAAAACAAAACTTTAGAAAGGAATATAATATTTATCATGGAGAGTATTATTGGTGAATTAATAATAAGGAAGACAAGGAAAAGAGTCCCTCTTTCTTGAAAATAAATGCCTAAAGATTGAGAAGTAAAAATCCTTTGAAAATAGTCAGAGAGAGGCAAAGAAACTGAGAGAACACATTGCCTATAAAAGAAGAAAGAAGGATATTCAGGAGAAAAGACTCATTTTTAATACTCTCAGTATTTTAAAGACTTGTTATCCATAAAGACAAGAATTTATCTTAGGCTTATGGCTAAGGAAAAAACATCATGACAAATGGAGGGCTCTAAACTAACAAATTTGTTGGGATAATCTCTATAACATCTGTAAAAGTAGTTCATAAGTGGAAAAATATCTTATCAATGTGATTCTATTATGTCAGATTGCATGAACACAAACTTGACTCATCTACTTCCAGAGATTTCCAAGAGACTGGGACATGTCTTGGGACCTTTTCTACATTTTTTAACTCTTTCAACACCCAGCAAATAATTTTTCATTTTACTTCCCAGAAAAATTCAAGTTATCATTCTCTACTTAACACTACAAAACTATAACATTGGAGGGTCAATGGACACATTCCTGGAAACACACAAACTCCCAAGACTCAGTCAGGAAGAAATAGAACTCCTAACAGACCAATAATGAACAATCAGATTGAAGCAGTAATAAAAAATTCCAACAACAACAAAAAAAGCCCTGAACCAAGTGGTTTTATAGTCAGATTTTACCAGATCAACAAAGAAGAGCTGGTACCCATACTGCAGAAATTATTTCATAACATCGAGAAGGATGGAATCCTCCCTAACTCATTCTACGAAGCCAATAACACTTTGATACCAAAGCCAGGAAAGGACACAAAAAGAAAACTATAGAGCAATATACCTTTTGAATATACATGTAAATATCCTCAGTAAAATAGTAGCAAACCGAATTCAACAGCATATCAAAAAAATAATCCGCCATAACCAAATGGGCTTCATCCCAGAGATAAAAAGATGGTTCTACATATGTAAATCAATAAATTTGATTAACTACATAAACAGAAGCAAAAACAAAGACCATATAATCATCTTAATAGATGCAGAAAAAGCATTTGACAAAATTCAGCACATTTTCAAGATAAAAACCTTTAACAAACTAGGAAACATATCTCAAGATTATAAAGGCCATATAAGACACAGCCATAGGCAATGGCTAAGGGAGGGGTGGAAGTTGGGGAATGGAGAAAAGTTGAAAACATTCCCACTAAGAACTGGAACAAGACAAGGGTGCCCACTGTCAGTATTTCTATTCAACATAGTGCTGCAAATCCTAGCCAAAGACATCAGGCAAGAGAAAGAAATAAAGTGTATGCAAAACAGAAAGGATGAAGTCAAGCTATCACTTTTTGCTGAGGATATGATCTTATATCTAAAAAAACCCAAAGACTCCACCAAGATACTCCTGTCATTGATAAATAAATTCAGCAAAGTCCCCGGTTAAAAATCAATGTACAAAAATCAGTAGCATTCCTATACACAAATAAGAGTCAAGATGAGTGTCAAATCAAAGACTCAATATCATTCACAATAGTGATAAAGAAAATAAAATACTTAGAAATATACTTAATCAAGGAGGTGAAATATCCCTATAAAGAGAACTACAAAACACGGAGGAAAGAGATTGTGGACAACACAAACAAATGGAAAAACATCAATCTGATGAACTGGTGGAATAAACATTGTTAAAATGTCCATGCTACCCAAAGTGACTTACAGATTACATGCAATCTCCATCAAAATACCAGTGTCATATTTCACGGATCTAGCAAAAATAATTCCTTGCTTTGGAACCAAAAAAGAACCCAAATAGCCAAAGCAATCTTAAGCAAAATGAACAAATCTGGAGGCATCGCATTACCAGACTTTAAACTATAGTAACCAAAACAGTATGGTATTGTCACAAAAGTGGAGACACAAACCAATGGAACAAAAAAGAGAACTCAGATATAGAACCACCACTTATAGCCAACTGATCTTTAAGCAGACAATAATATACACTGGGGTAAAGAAGCCCTATTCAATAAATCGTGCTGGGAAAATTGGATAGCCGCATTCAGAAGAATGAAGCAGGATTCATATCTCTCACCACTTACAAAAATTAATTCAAGATAGATAAATGACTTAAATGTAAGGCTTAAAACCATTAGAATGCCAGAATAAAATGTTGGAAGAACTCTTCTAGACATCGGCCTAGGCAAAGAATTTTTGAAGACCCCAATGGCAATCACAACCACAACAAAAATAAATAAATGGGACTCGATTAAATTAAAAGCTTCTGCACAGCTAAGGACACAATCAACAGAGCAAAGAGACAACCTACAGAATGGGAGAAAATATTCACAAGCTATGCAACCCATATAGGCCTAATAACCACAATCTATAAAGAACTCAAGCAAATGAGCAAGAAAAAAACAAACAACCCCATTGAAGAGTGGGAAAAAGACATGAACAGAAGCTTTTCAAAAGAAGATAGACAAATGCCCAACAAACATGAAAAATGCTCAACATCACTAATTATCAGGGAAATGCAAATTGAAACTTCAATAAGATAATACATTGCCCCATTTAAAATGGCTTTTATTAGAAAGTCCAAAAATAGTAAATACTGGTGTCACTGGAGAAAGGAACACTTACATACTGTTGGTGAGACTGCAAATTAGCATAACATCTATGGAAAACAGTATGGAGATTCTTCAGAGAACTAAAAGTAGACCTACCTATTCAATTCAGCAATCCCACTACTGGGTATTTACTCAAAGGAAAGGAAGTTGTTTTATCAAAAAGACACTTGCACTCAAATGTTTATTGCAGTACAATTCACAATTGCAAAGATGTGGAATCAACCCAAGTGCCCATCAATTCATGAGTAGATTATCAAAATGTGATACATACACACACACACACACACACACACACACACACACACATACCACGGAATACTACTCAGCCACAAAAAAGATGAATTAAGGCCTTTTACAACAATTTTGGTGGAACTGGAGACCATTATCCTAAGTGAATCATCTAAAGAATGTACAAACAAACACCACATGTACTTGCGATTAAATTGGAACTAATTGATGAGCACACTGTGTACAGAGTGAAATAAAACTCAGTGGAAATCAAGCACAGGGGAGTGGGGAGCAGGAGATGGACAAAAACCTACCTAACAGGTACAATGAACACTATGTGGGTTATAGGCACACTTACAACCCTGATTCAAGCACAACAGAATTGATACATGTAACCAAAAACATTTGTACCCTGTAATATTTTGAAATAAAAGTAAAAATAAAAATTCCTTGCACATAGTTTAAAAAAAACTATAATGTTATGAAAATCTTACCTATAATTAGTTTTTTCACTGTTATATAACACAGTAACTTTTCTTTATCCTGTTTAAGTATAATTTCTCTATGGTGCTTTAGACATAACTCCTCCAGATTCTTGGAGCAATTTTTATTGTATATGTTCTCATTTGAACCTTTTCATGAATAGGTAAACATGTTCAAATTTCTTCAAGCCCTCAAAATCCTTCTTGATTCCATATTGTTTTCTTACTCATACATAATGGCTGATTTTCCCCTTAACAGCCAAACTTTTTAAAAACTCTTCACATTCTTTTCCTTATTTTATGTGCTTTTCAATCTATTGAAGGTTAGTTCTTCTTCTACCATTCCTGAAATAGCTTTCTCTAACATTAGTATTCCTCTCTATGTTGCTAAATCCAAAGAATGGTTTTAGATTTAAATCTAAGGCATGAAACCTTAAGAATTCTAAATGAAGATGTTGGGAAGACCCTTTCAGACACTGGCCTAGGCAAGGAATTCTTGAAGAAGAACACCAAAGCAATCGCCGCAGCAACAAAAATAAATAAGTGGGATCTAATCAAATTAAAAAGCTTCTGCACTGCCAAGGAAACTATCATTAGAGTGAATATACAGCCCACAGAATGAGAAAAAATATTTGCTATCTACACATCTGATAAAGGGCTGATAACCAGAATCTATCTAGAACTCAAAAAAATCAACAAGAAAAAATCAAACAACCCCATCAACAAATGGGCAAGCGAAATGAACAGAAACTTTTCAAAAGAAGACAGAATAATGGCCAGCAAACATATAAAAAAATGCTCAACATCTCTAATCAGTAGAGAAATGCAAATCAAAACCACAATGAGGTATCACCTAACCCCGGTGAGATTGGCCTCTATCAAAAAAACACAAAACAACAAATGTTGGAGAGGATGTGGAGAGACAGGAACACTTTTACACTGCTGGTGGGACTGCAAATTAGTGCAACCTCTGTGGAAAAGAATTTAGAGATACCTCAGAGAGCTAAAAATAGAAATACCATTCGATCCAGCAATAGCACTATTAGGCATCTACCCAAAAGAGCACAAAACATTCTACGATAAAGACATCTGCACCCGAATGTTTATGGCAGCACAATTCACTATTGCAAGAATGTGGAAACAACCCAAGTGCCCGTCAATCCATGAGTGGATTATCAAACTTTGGTATATGTTTACAATGGAATATTACTCAATCATAAGAAACGACAGTGATCTAGCACCTCTTATACTTTCCTGGATTAAATTTAAGCCCATTATCCAAAGTGGGGCACCAAAAGAGCAGAAGAACGGGATCCATTTGTACTCACCATCAAATTGGTACTAACTGATCAACACTAGGTTGATCACATGGCAGAAATACTCTCTAGGGATTAGGGGGATCGGGGGGCAAATCTACAACTAAAGGACATGGGGAGCACTAAAGGGAGGGAAGGGCATGCCTTTAACCCGCATTTGGGTGAGACAAAGACATAAAGTGTAACTATAATGTTTGTACCCTCACAAAACCTTGGAATAATAAATTTAAAAAAAATAAAATACCAGTATTTTGGTAGAGAAGAAAATGCACCATTTTTAAAAAATTTCAAAATATTAAGGGGGTACAAATGTTTTTGTTACATGCATCGCCTCTGCAATGCTTGAGTCACGGCTGTAAGTGTGCCCCTCACCCAAATAATGTTCATTGTACTCTTAAGTAGCTTTTTTGACTCTCCCCTCCTGAAAATGCACTATTTTTTGATAACTTTTCATTTTGAAATAATTTCAAACTTAGAAAAAAGTTTTAAAAGCTACATACCAAGAGCTACTAGATGCCCTTCATTTAGATTCCCCAAACTTCAACATTTGCCACGCTTGCTTTTACACATACGTTTTTGAGAATAAGGATGCCCTCTTACCCCTAAATACTTCAGTGTGTAATTCCTAAGAACGAAGACATTCTCTTACATCCCACCATAGCATTGTCAAAATCAGGAGATTAATAGTGAGACAATATTATTATCTAACCCATAGACATTATTCAACATTTGCTAGTTATTTTAATAATATCCTGTATGGTAATAGAAAAATAATTTTTAAGGATCCAATCAAGGATTACACATTGCATTTAATTAACGTCTCCCTTTTATCTCTTTCAATCTGGAACAGTTCCTCAGTCTTTCTTAGTCCTTCATAACCTTGACATTTTTGAAAAGCTTAGGCCTATTATTTTGTAAGATGTGCTTCAGTTCAGGTTTGTCTGATGTTCCCCCTTGGTTAGGTTCAGATTTTGCACTTTTGGCAGGAGTACCAGGGGAGCAACAGTGTGTCTTTTGCAATGCACCGTACCAGGAGGCACCTGCATCAGTCTGTTTCGTTACCAGTGACGCCAACCTGGATCCCTGGGACAAGCTGGCATCTTCCAGGTTTCTCCACTGTGAAGTTACTGTCTTCCCCTTTGTAATTAGTAAGTATTTTGTGGGAGATACTTTGATACCATGTAAATATCCTGCTCCTTGTCAAATATTCACCCATAAATTTTAGCATCCTTTCATAATTCTTGCTTAAATGATTACTGCGATACTTGCCAAATAGCAATTGTATAACTCCATCATTCATTCTACATTTGTTAGTTGGCATTCTATTATAAGGAAGCTCTTTTCTTTCTCTCCTATTTATAGATGTATTTGTTCACATTAACATGAACTTGAATTATTTTAGTCATTGGAATTATAATCTGTTAATATCATTATTTATTTGATATGCATATTCTCCCAGATTAAGCTGGCCACTACATTCTTTTGACGTGTCTCCACTATTTTTGAGAATTATCTTTCTTTCTAAGATAATAAGGTGTTTCAGGCTCAAACTGAACCTTCTCTGCCCAGTCCTGGAATCAGCCATTCTTTCAGGAGTCCTCGTTCCTTTTAGTGGAGAATGATTCCCAATTCATTTTTAAAATAAAACAAAAACAAAACCAAAACAGAGAACACATAACTATTCAACAAATGTAATAAATATTAATATTAGATAAAAATTTACCCTGAGCTATGCCACTGACAGTTAAACAAGAAAGAAACAAAGTTTGATTCATTAAGATAGGCTAATAGGGGTTAGATATATGCAAATACATAGATGAAACA
>NW_012148508.1:2614825-2641376 GCF_000956105.1 Propithecus coquereli
CTCAGGAGGCTGGGGCAGGAGGATTGCTTGAGCCCAAGAGTTGGAGGCTACAGTGAGCTATGATGACACCACTGCCCTCTACCCCAGGCAACAGAGGGAGACTGTCTCAAAAACAAAAAAAAAAGTATAAAGGTATTGCAGGATTTCTGCTATGGTTTGAATGTGTGTGTCCCTCCAAAATTTATATGTTGGAACTTAAACCCCAAGATGATGTTGTTAAAAGGGGGGCCTTTGGGAAAGTGATTGTCAGGAGGTCTCAGCCCTCATGACTGGATTCATGCCTGTAGTCCCAGCTACTTGTGAGGCTGAGGCAGGAGGGTCACTTGAGCCCAGGAGTTCAAGGCCAGCCCAGGCAATGTTGTAAGACCTCATCTCTTAAAAAAAAAATTCTAAAAGAAATTGCAGAACTGCCACTTTTCCATGATACAGTAACTCAAAGTAAAGAGTTGCTGCAAACATAAAGCCTAAGTTAATATCTCCTCTGTAGAACTGAACTTTTGCCTTAAAACAAACACATCTACACATGTGCCTACACTTGCAGTCTTGCTTGTATTTGTTCGGGTTCAGCACCAACTAATCATCAGAGAAGATCTTCCTTTATGTGAATGCAATAAACATAAGTGGGGCTGAAATGTTAAAAAAAAAAAAAACAAAGAATGGTTTTAAGAATTTGTCTAGCTTTATTCCTAATAGTATTTAGTAATTCAGTCTTCCATGGGCTTCCATTATATTATATTTTTCTGGTAGTTTTATTTCTATTTGTTTGGCTATTTTTCATCAGTCACACTTGGTAGTTCATTTCTCTCTAATTGTAATGAAATATTAAGAACAAACATATTTCAAAGCGCTTCGTAGTTCATATTCTTTCCCCAAAGTTACACAAATCCATCATTTCAATCATGATCTATATTTTAATGACTCCTAGTTTTTATATCCAGTTCAGGCCTCTGCTCTGAGATCTAAGAGATTTTTTTTTTTTTAATTTCACATTTTTACTTGATGTCTCCCTCACCCTCCTCACTCACCATTTACAAGTCATAACTGTTGTGCTCTGCTGTGTGTTATTGCTCTTAAATACCTTTAAAATATGACTTCTAATCATCATTGCCATTATCATGCAAGTACAGGCTAACACAATCTTCTATTTGAAATATTGTAATAGAATTCTAGTTGATTTCACTGCCTACATTCTCATCTTCTTCTATTCTATCTTCCAGGCTGCCAAGAGAATGATCTCTATAAAACTGAGGATTAATTTTGACCCTCTGTTACACAGTTACAACCTTTCAGAGATTGCCATTGAGTTTTGCATGAAGAATAAACATCTTAAGTGAGCCTGTGTCTTGGCATATTCACCATGCATTGTCTGGACTCTGTGTAGCTCTCCATCCACATTTTACATCAACCTTCAACTTTGTTTCTAAAGTGGAGACACACTGATTTCCTTTCAGTTACTCAGATCCCTGCCCAGGGATTTTGCATGAGTTGGTAGACTCTAAACAGAAAATTCTTTTCTCAAACTTCTCCCTTCATCTATTTTTCTATTTTAACTTGAGTCTCACTTCCTTATATAACCTTTCCCTAACTTTCAGGTTTGGTTGGGTTTCCTTTTTATATTCTTTCTTAAAACCATGTTCCTTTTTTCCTACTTATCTCAGTTTGTAAGGATACTTTTTCTCATATATGGGATAATTTTCATGTCTGTACCCACCACAAACACACTAGGTTTTGAGCTCCATGAAGCGGGATATTTGTCTGTTCATGCTTACTACTGCTAACCTGGTGTCTGACACTGTACATGTCACATAGTACATATTAAATATAATTCATCAAACTAACAACTAAATGAGTTTCAGTGGCTCATAAAGACAGTATTTCAGTTTCAACCTGGAACTTTTATTTCCTGTGATTTCTTGTCATTCTTTTAACTTACCCTCAAGCTTTCATTTGGTAATATTTCTTGATACTCATTGAGTACAGGTGTTGGGGACAGAGGAAGCTACAGAAATTGCCTGTGTGCAATGCCTGCCTCTACAGAGTTATAGCAAATAAAATATAGACAAGAAGAATGGTAGTTACTTAGTCTGACTTGTGATTTTTGAATATCTAGAAGGTTTTCAATAAACTGTCCTATTTCATCAGTATTTCTTTTATTAGAGATATTACCTAGTTCCCTGTACACCCTCCATTATTACCCTTATCAAATTTTATAAAACACCTAACAATAAGATCCTCCAGGCATGGGATATGAAAAATTCAATGGACTTTTTGTTTTGTTTTCCAATTTTTTAAAAATTCTTCTGAGGTCCATAAAATACTCAATAAATCAATGATGGACTGAATTTAATTTTCTAGCATAGTTTAGCATATAGTTGTCTAACATATAGATGGCCATTAAAGGCTAAAGAAGCCAAAGGTATGGTCTCTTTCTCCAGTTGGAGAAATGAAATTGAAATTTGAAGAAGGGGATGTCACCATAGATGGTGAATAAATGAAGACCTCTACCTAAATTCAGGAATATGAAATACAATTTTACCATGTGTATTCAATATTATATTGGAAGTACAAGCCAGAATAACTAGGCAAGAAAGGCAAATTAAAAGCATTCAAATTGAAAAGAAAGAAGTAAAACTATCTCTATTTGCCAATGACATGATCTTATGCCTTCAAGAATACACACACACACACACACACACACACACACACACACACACAGAAATGAGGCATTACAGCCCAATAAATTCAGCATAGTTTCAGGATGCAAGATCAGCAAACAAAATTAATTGTATTTCTATATACTAGCAATGGGCACTTGAAAGGAAATTCAGAAAATGGTTCCTTTTACATAGCATCAGAAATAACAAAATGCCTAGGAATAAGTTTGTTCCAGGATGGGCAAGACTTGTACACTGAAAACTATAAAACATCACTGAATGAAATTAAAGACCTAAATAAACAGAAAGCTATCACATGCTCACAGATTAGAAAACTTAATATTTTTAGGATGGAAATACTCTCCAAAGTGACCTACAGATTCAATGCATTTATTATCAATATATCAATGGCTTTTGGGTGGATGGGGAGAAATGGAAAAGCTGATTCTAATCTTCTGGTGGAATTTCATGAAGGTCCTAACAGTCCAACAATCTTGAAAAGGAAGAACAAATTTGGAGGACATGTACTTCCTGATTTTGAAACTTTTTTGCAAGTCTTCAGTAATCAAAAGAGTGTGATATCAGCATATAAGTAGACATATAGCTGTATAGAATAGACATAAAAATCCAGAAATAAATCCATATATCTATGGTCAATTGATTTTTGACAAGGGTACCAAGACCAGTCAATGGGATAAAGGAGTCTCTTAAATGGTGCTGGCACAATTGGTTAGCCACATGCAAAAGGATGAAGTTGGACACTTATCTCACACCACGTACAAAATTAACTCTGAATGAATAAACACAAATTTAATAGATTAAAAAAAAGACCTAGAAGAAACCATAGAGGTAAAACTTCATGACTTTGAGTTTTCTAGTGGATTCTTATATGACATAAAAAGCGTGACTAAAATAAGAAAAAATACGGAAATTTTACTTCAACAAAATTAAAAACTTTTGTGCATCAGAGGACACTGTTAAGAGAGACTGATTCTGGTGAAAGAGCATTTTTAAAAAGAAAAGGAAATTTAAAAAGAGAGAAAAGGCAACACAGAGGATGAGAGAATACATTTGCATATCATAAATCTAAGGGGCTCATTTCTGTATTATATAAAGAACTCTTACACTTAAAAACAAACAAACAAAAAAAAAGGACACCCAATTTAAAAATGGGCAAAGGACTTGAATAGATATTTCTCCAAAGAAGATATATAAATGTCCAACAAACATGTAAAACTGATCAATTTTATTAGTCATTAGGGAAATGCAAACCAAATCCACAACGAGAAACCACTTTATAGCCATTAGGGTAGCTATGACAAAAAAATAGAGAATAAATGTTGGGGAGAGGGAAGAAATTGAAAACCTTCTACATTATTGATGGGAATAAAAAGTATACAGCCACTGTTGAAAAGAGTTTTGTGGTCCCTCAATATATTAAACATAGGATTACCATATGACCCAGAAATTCTGCTCCTAGGTATGTATCCAAAAGAACTGAAAACAGTGTTCAAACAAAACTTGCACAATTATGTCTGTCACAATAGTTTTCACAATGACTTAAAGGTAGAATCAAGCCAAGTGTCCATCAGCTCATGAGTGGTTATATTAAACGTGGTATATCCTTGCAATGAAATATTATTCAGCTCTTAAAATAAATTAAATATGGATTAGTGCTGCAAAATGAATGAATGTTGTGAGTGTCATGAGTCAAGTTTCTAGAGAAATAAAAATATAATAATAACTTATTTCATATTTGTCACTGTTATTTTGATTAGACATATATAATACCCAGAGAAATAATCAATACAAGGTTGCTGTTACTAAGTTTTTAACATTCGCACTGGAACTTATTATACTCCAGAGTGAATAACTAATTGCACTCATCTTGAAAATATGTACAATGAGTCACAGGGAGTTGACACATTGATATTTATGGCTAACTCAGTAGGCGCCATTAGCACCTTTGAGATTTTAAGTACATACTCAAGCAGATATGAAAGCACATTCACACATGTACATCACACATATATACACATACACATGGTATTACTGAAAACACACAGAACTCCTTTTTGTCACGTCAGAAAATAGCTTAGCTTTAGCTAGTGCATATTTCTAATAAACTCATAACTCTACTTTTCCTGTGTTTATTTTCTGTACTCAGCATAAGGGAGTCCAGTAAAGCCATAATGAACTTCTTTATGAACTTTAAAGCAATCTGAAATCTATATACTCTTTTCAAACAGTATCAAATCACATGTCTTGGTATATGCTAAGAAACCACAATTCCATGTACAATATTTGGATTAAATCTCTTGGTGATATCTGGCTACTTCAGATTCTAACCATATACAATCCCTTGATGATAAGCTTTTGATTGTGGAACCACAAATTGAGTCAAATTCAACTAATCTTCTATTTAAACATGCTGTTATATATTCGAACACACTATTATGTAACAGATACTGCATAATAGCAATAAATATTTGAATTCTAAAGCTGGAATGAAATATTTTTGGCAAATGGCAGAGCTTCACAAGTCCAAATATTATTCCTAGTATTGCACCTTATTTTGGTTAGTACAAATATACTTGCACTGCTGGAAAAACAAGAGCTCCTGAATCATTCTTATCAGCTAACTATAAATATTGACAACTGAAGAATCAGCAATTCCCTTCCTCCTTTGTGCTATGCTGACATATTGAAGTATTTGAACAGACATTTGTCAAGTAATCTTCCTCTTTGGGTTCAAGCTTTCCAAGGCTCTGTAGTAATAGATCATAATGTGCTCACTTGAGTAACATTTTCATTTCCACAATTATTTATTATTTAGTGTTTTCAATTTGTTCCCATATAAAGATGCTCACAAAGTTAAACTGGTGCAACAATTGTTCTTATTATTAATATAACAAATAAACCAGTCCTTTTTTGCTTTTAAGCTTTAAAAACTTGAAAACAGCACAATACAGTATGTGATTCCTGTTAGACTATGGTCGTATGAGACCTCAGGACATCAATGTTGACATATTACATATATATCATATCTAATATTTTTCTAATAACAGTAGTCAATGTGTTTTCCTTATCTTGTACTTTTTCCTATTTGGGTGCATTGAAACCCCCTTAATTTGGGGAACTACTCCTCTCTCACTCCAAATGTAATTCTAGTAGGGGTGAAAAAAATCATGCTGTCCTGAGCACAGATGATTAATAGAGTTTCTAAATATTTTATGCTTTTAACTCATTTATCCTCCTGACAATCAGATTGGATAGGCACTATTATTATCCCCACTTTACTACTATGATAATAAGGCCCAAAAGAATTGAGTAACTTTCCCAAGTCACATGGTTAGTAAATGTCAGAGTTGGAATTTGCACAAAAGTGTCTGTTTCCTGTATTCAGTTTTTTACTGTTCTTCAAGTCAGGCTAGTTAAAGGTCTTCCTTGAATTTTTCACATTAGTGCTAAACTTGGAAAGGTCTCAGTCTAGGAACTGCCAGAAGGTTATGTTTTCTACCTAGTAGAGAAAAGCGGTCTGAGAAAATGGAGCCAAAGTGGAAAAAGGAAGAGTGTTGAGAAAAAGACTACCAATGGCATTCAAGATTTGTTCTAAAGCCACTGTGGTTTGGCTCGTCAATAAGTTTTCCTTCTCCTAGGCAATCAAAATATGTTTTATTTTTTTTCTGCATAAAGTGATGTTGTTTTTAATTTTGGTAAAATATAAATAAAATAAAATTTATCACTTTGACTATTTTTAAGTATACAGTTCAGTAGTATTAAGGATATTTGTGTTGTTGTGTAGCTAATCTCCAGAAATTTTTCTTCTTGCAAAATGAAACTATCCCCATTAAACAACAACTCCCCATTCCTCCTTGCCCCAGGCCCTGGCAACCACCATTCTGCCTGTCCCTATGAATTTGACTACTCTAGGTACCTCATCTAAGTAGAATCATAGAGTATTTGTTTTAGCATAATATCTTCAAGGTTCATCATTTTGTAGCATGTGTCAGGATTTCCTTTCAAAATACATTTTCTAATGCACTTATCTACAACAATGATTGAAAAATAGCAAGTAGACTTGTTGGCTCACTGAAAAAGGGGTAAGGGTGTTTGAGGGTGAGATTAGGGAGATAATAGGAGCAGAGTACAGAAGTTGCAGGGCCTTGTAGATCATTGTACAGACTTTGGCTTAGAGTAAATTTGGGAACCATGACAGTATTTTGAGACGAGGAGTGGCATGATCTGACTTATGTTTTTAAAGAATTACTTAGAGTGTTGAGTATCAGAATTAAAGGAATGAAGAGACCAGACTGGATGCCCTTGCAAAAACCAGGTGAGAGGTGTTGTTGTACGGACCAGAGTAGTTAAAGCGAAGTAGTGAAATTTGAAGGTGGAAACAATGGGATTTCCTGAAGGCTTACAAGTACCGTGCAAGAGAAAAAACAATCTGGAACGATCCCAAGGATTTCAGTCTGAGCATCTGAAATTGTGGATATCAAATGAAATGGGGACTATATGAACACTTTTAGGGGGGATATCAGGATATCAAGAACAAATGAGCAGAAGGAATGGTCAATAGTATCAAGTATTACATAGTTATCCTGTGTAATAACAGCTGAAAAAGTATCAGATTTGGTTACTAATGGTGAATTTGTGAGAGCTGATTCAGTGCCTTAGAAGGAAAGACGTGAGACTGAAAGTCAGAAACAAGGAATGATAGGAATACCAGAAATAGTAATGAATGTCATCTTTTTCAAGAGTCTAGCTCTGAGGAAATGAAGATAACACTGTAGTTAAAAGAATACATAGGATTATGGTGAATATTTAAAACTAATTTTATGGAAATGTAAATGATTTATTGCATTTTTGGAATATATTTCATTACATCATATTTACATTTCTTGGATGTGTGCAATGCATATGGCTATAATTTAACTCAGAGAAATGTAAAATATTTTCCTGCATCTCAGAATATTTATCTTAGAATGAATTAAATCAGGAGCAATTTTCAGAGAACATGACTTTTTCATCTTATAAAATTATAAAGGAAACATACTTTCTTGGGTACTGCCCAATATGATTAAGATAATGATATGTAATATCTATGAGAACATTTACTTTCTTCTACCTATGAGTTTGTGTTTCCTGAAATTTGGCACTATTCAAAGTGTTTACAGTCAGCTGGTAACAGTATGCTTTTAGAAAAAAATTAATAACCATTCATTAATGATACATTGCTTAGTCTTAGTTATATAGTGTCTTATCTCACTTTCACTGTGGTGATTTTTTTCCTAAGTAATACATGAATAATTTATCCTAACTCTTCCCTAAAATTCCTTAGGGTGAATGTGATATTTTAAAGCTCACTGTTATTACTTGTAAAGTTAGTACATAAAAATTATTAACAGTTTTTCTTGTGTGATAGAGATTGATAGTTGAACCCAATAACTGTTCCCTCCTTCTTACAGAGTAAAATAATTCTCAGTTTTTAGATGGGCACATGATGGATCAAAGTAAATCTTTTACTTTACAAACTTCTTTGTTCCAAGTGATTAATGTGTGATAAATTTGGGACCAATGGCATGAATAGAAATAGTCTGGTGACAGTTTCCTGAAACTTTCCTTTAATGGCCATTACTTCATGAACTTTTTCCTTTTTCTTCATTTTTTCCCTCAGTTCTACTGCTGAAAATAGGGTATTATTATTATTATTATTATTATTACTACAGGTTCTTGGGTATTATCACATACAATGAGGACAAGGCCCATACCTTAGGAACTGGAAGTAATCAGCTGGAATGAGTACTGCATCCATGAGTACTTTGGAAAGCAAAGCTAACATGCCACTTTGAACTTCTTTTATAATAATATATATATTAAGGTGTGCAACATGATGCTTTATACCCCTGAACTTCCTACTTCTAAGTTATTGCATAAGATGGAAATACATTTTTTATTTAAGTCACTATTTGTTGTCTTTGGAATTTATGACTGACCCTTAAATGATACATCGTGATTGTCATCATAAAATTTTAGAACAATGACATTTAGAACAATGAAATATGTTCAATATTCAATGAAGTATATTTAGGATACCTTTCAAATAAAATATCTGACAATTACTGTTCCGTTTCTACCATCCTTTTCACAGCCATATTTTCATACTTTTCAAAAATTTTTCTTTGGAGTATTATGTACACAGAGAAAACAATAGAGATCATTAAGGGAATACAGCTGTGTAACCTGTGTTTAGGTACAGAAATAGAACAGCACACCAGAAGATCTCCTCCTGGCCTTTTGCCATCTGAAGATAAACAGTGTGCTTTGACTTCCAACACTAATGATTGATTATGTCTGTTTCGAAATGCATATATTTGGAATCCTTTAATTTATAGTCTTTTTTGGGTGGGGTGAGTAACTTTTTCACTAAATATTATGCTAACAATATTCATGTGGCATCATAGCAGTTATTTGTTCATTCTTAGTCTGGTATAGCTTCCCATTGAGTGAAAAATGTGTAGCCGATATGGAGAGGTGTCACCTAGATCTCCCCTCTAGGAAGCATTTGTTGTCCACTGCAGGGAAGATGGGAACAGATGGCTTCCAACTCTAAGAATCTCAGGATCTGCCTCAGTTGGAGAGAATCACTTTAAAAAAAAAAATTAATGACTTTATTCTTTAAAGTGGTTTTAGAGTCACAGCAAAATCGAGAGGAAGGTGCAAAGATATCCAATATATCCCTGCCCCTATATGTGCACAGCCTCCCTCATTATCAACACTTCCCCATCACTGTAGTACATTTGTTACAATTTATGAACCTACAATGACACATCATTATCACTCAAAATCCATGGTTTATATCAGAGTTCATTTGCGGTGGTATACACTCCAACAAATACATAATGGCCTGTATCTACCATTATAGCATCATAGAGGATATTCTCACTACCTAAAAATCCTTTCTCCTTTTCCTATTCATCCCTCCATCCCGATAATCCTTGGGAATCACTGATCATTTTACTGTCTCCATAGTTTTACCTTTTCTAGAATGTCATACAGTTGGAATTATCATCCCATAATGGGCAGTATTGGTCTACTCAGACTACTTTTTTGCACCTAGTAATATGCATTCAAGTTCCTCCATGTCTTTTCGTGGCTTTATAGCTGATTTCTTTGTAGCACTGAATAATATTCCACTGTCTGGATGTACCACCACATATTTACCCATGCACCTACTGAAGGACATCTTAGTTGCTTCCAAGTTTTAGCAACTATGAATAAAGCTGCTATAAATATCCATGTGCAGGTTTTTGTGTGACCATTAGTTTGCAATCCATTTGGATGAATCCCAAGGAGCATGATTACTGGATCATATGGTAAAAGTATGTTTAGTTTCATAAGAAACTGTCAAACTGTCTTCCAAAGTAGCTGGATCATTTTACATCCCCATCAGCAATGTGTTTGAGTTCCTGTTGCTACACATTCTCACCAGCATTTGGTGTAGTAACTATTCTGGATTTTGGTCATTCTAATAGGTGTACACTAGTATCTCATTACTGTTTTAATTTGTACTTCCCTGATGATAGATGCTGTGTAACATCTTTTTGTGTGTTTATTTGCCATCTGCATATCTTTTTTGATGAGATATCTGTTAAGGTCTTTGGCCCATTTTTTGCTCATATGATATTTTATTTAATATTAAAAACTATTATCTCTTATTTAAGATTGACAATTTTACTCTCACTATTTATTAATATTTATTTTTAATTGTAAATTGACAAATTAAGGTTGTATATATTTATGGGGTACAGAGTGATGTTATGATTTATCAATACAATGTGGGATATTTAAATCAACCTAATTAACATATCCATCATCTCAAATACTAATTTTTTTCAGTGAGATTTTTTGAAATTTACTCTCTTAGGGATTCTGAAATGTACAACACATCATTGATTATATTCACTACATTGTGTAATACATCTCAAAGAAAAATGATCTATTCTTTGTGTCTAATTGAGGCTCTTTGTACTCTTTAACTATCATCTCCCCATTCCCCCCACAACCCTCTCAGCCTCTGGTAACCACCATTCTATACTCTGCTTTTTAAAATTTGATTGTTTTAGATTTGGCCCATTTATTTTTTTAATTAATCAATTAATTTATATATTTTTATTCTTTTTTATTTCAGGAAATTATGGGGGTACAAACACTTTGGTTACATATTATGACTTTGCCACATCCCAACCATGATTTGAGATGTGCCCTTCCCCCGCTACAATGCTCACCGCGTCCATTCGTTGTGAGTTTACCTACCTCCAACCCCTCTACCCCCAAAGAATATTACTACTGTCTGAGCACCTTAGCGTTGATCAGTCAGTGCCAGTTTGATGGTGAGTACATGTGATGCCTATTCTTCTATTCTTGTGATACCTCACTTCAGAGGATGGGCTCAAGCTCTATCCAGGAAAATAAAAGAGGTGCTAGATCACTATCGTTTTTTATAATTGAGTAGTATTCTATTATATACATATACCATATTTTATTAATCCACTCATGGATTGATGGGCACTTGGGTTGTTTCCACATCCTTGCTATAGTGAATTGCGCTGTCATAAACATTCAAGTGCAGATGTCTTTATTTTAGAATGCCTTTTGTTCCTTTAGGTAGATGCCTAATAGTGCTATTGCTGGATCAAATGGTAGTTCTACTTGTAGCTCTTTGAGGTATCTCCAAATTCTTTTCCACAGAGGATGCACTAATTTGCAGTCCCACCAGCAGTGTAAGAGTGTTCCTGTCTCTCCACATCCTTGCCAGCATTTGTTGCTTTGGGATTTTTTGATAAAGGCCAATTTTACTGGAGTTAGGTGATCTCTCATTGTGGTTTTGATTTGCATTTCTATAATGATTAGAGATATTGAGCATTTTTTTATATGTTTGCTGGCCATTATTCTGTCTTCTTTTGAAAATTTTCTGTTCATATCCTTTGCCCATTTATTGATGGGGTTGTTTGATTTTTTCTTGTTGATTTTTTGAGTTCTAGATAGATTCTTGTTATCAGCCCTTTATTGGATGTGTAGAGAGAAAATATTTTCTACCATTCTGTGGGTTGTCTATTAGCTCTAATGATAGTTTCCTTGGCTGTACAAAAGCTTTTTAATTTGATCAGGTCCAATTTATTTATTTTTGTAGCTGCTGTGATTGCTTTCGGGGTCTTCTTCATAAATTCTTTGCCTATGCCAGTGTCTGAAAGAATCTCCCCTGCATTTTCTTCTAGGATTCTTAAGGTTTCAAGCCTTAGGTTTAAGTCTGTTATCCATCTTGAATTGCTTTTTGTAAGAGATGAGAGGTGGGGATCCAGTTTTAATCTTCTGCATGTAGCTATCCAGTTAAAATGTCCATACTATCTAAAGTGACCTACAGAATTAATGCAATCCCTATCAAAGTACCATCATCATTTTTTACAGATTTAGAAAAAATAATTCTATGCTTTGTATGGAACCAGAGAACACCTCATATAGCCAAAGCAATCTTAAGCAAAGAGAACAAACTGGGAGGTATCAGTTTACCAGACTTCAAATCTAAAACAGCATGGTACTGGCACAAGAATAGAGACACAGACCTTTGGAACAGGACTGAGAATCCAGAGATGAAACCATCCGCATATTGGCATATTGTCATCTAATCTCTGACAAAGCAGATAAAAATATACAATGGGAAAAAGAATCCCTTTTCAATAAATGGTGCTGTGAAAACTGGATAGATTTGGCCCATTTCTTAATCATGCTTTTTCACTTTTTGTTTGGTTTCAATAGTTCTTTGTGCATTTTGGATAAAAGTCCTTTATCAGATATGGCTTTGCAAATATTTTCCCACATTTTTTCAAAGAGAAATTTGAATTTTTAAATGCCAAATTCCACTTTTTTACTGCTGGTATATAGAAAAGTGATTGACTTTTTTATATTAACCTTGTATTCTGATACCTTCCTATAATTGTTTATTAGTTCCGGGAAGTTTTTTGTAAGTTTTTTTGGATTTTTCTACAAAGATGATCATGTCATCTGCAAACAAAGAGTTTTTTTTTTTTGTTCCTAATCCATATACTTTTATTTTCTTTCCTTGTTTTATTGCATTAGCTAGGATTTCTAATATGATGGTGAAAAAGATTCGTGAGAGGAGATATCCTTGCCCTGTTCCTGATCTTACTGGGAAAGCTTCTAGTTTCTCACCATTAAGTATTAATATAATGTTAGCTACAGGTTTTTTGTAGAAATTCTCTATCAATCTGAGGAAGTTGCCCCCCATTCCTAGCTTATTGACAATTTATATCATGAATGGCTGTTGAATTTTGTCAATTTTTTTTCTGCATCTGCACTATATAGTTACGTGGTTTTCCTTCTTTAGCCTGCTGATGTTATTGACCACATTAATTGATTTTTGAATGTTGATCTATCCTTGCATATCTGATATAAATTCCACTTGATCATAGAAGATAATATTTCTTATATATTATTGGACTCAATTTGCTAATATTTTGTTGAGGATTTTGCATCCATGTTTATGAGAGATGTTGGTCTATAGGTATTTTTTCTTATAATGTTTGATTTTGTTATTAGGGTGATGCTGGCCTCATAAAATAAGTTAGAAAGTATTCCCTCTGCTCTATTATCTGAAAAAAATTATATAGAATTGGTATGATTTTTTTCTTAAATGATTGGTAGAATTTACCAGTGAGCCCATCTGGGCCTGATGTTTTAGCTTTTGGAACATTACTCTTGATTCAATTCCTTTGATAAATACTGTATGTTCAGATTGTCTATTTCTTCTGGTGTTATTTGGCATGCTGTGTCTTTCAAGGAACTGGTCCATTTCATCTAGGTTACCAGGTTTGTCAGTATTGATTTATTCATATTATTTTTGATTATTCTTTTAATGTCCATGGGATCTTTAATGGCATCTTCCCTTTAATTTCAGATATTAGTAATTTGCATCCTCTATTCTTTTTCTTAGTTATCTTAGCTAGAGGCCTATCAATTTTATTGAACTTTTCAACAAACTAGCTTTTGAATTCATTCATTTTCTCTCTGTTTCTCTTGTTTTCAATTTCACTGATTTCTGGTTTAATTTTTATTATTTCTTTTTTTCTTCTTATTTTGGATTTAATTTGCTCTTCTTTTTCTAGTTTCGTAAGGTAGAAAGTTAGATGATTTTATTTATTCATTTTTATTTATTTTTTATTAAGGATATTATGGGGGTACAAACATTTTCGTTACATGAAATGCATTTACCTCTCTCAAGCCAGGGCCACAAGCGTGTCCTTACCCCATACAGTGGGCCCTGTCTCCATTAGCTGGGGGTTTACTCACCCCACTCGATCTAGCCCCCACTTCCCAACTCCCCTACCTGACCAGCACCCAGTGAATATTACTACCATGTGAGCATCTTAGTGTTGGTCAATTAGTACCAGTTTGATGGAGTACATGTGGTGCGTGTTTTTCCATCCTTGTGATACCTCACTTTGAAGGATGGGCTCGATCTCTATCCAGGAAAATATGAGGTGGTAGATCACCATTGTTTTTGTAGTTCTGTAGTATTCCATCGTATACATATACCACATTTTATTAATCTGCTCATGGATTGATGGGTATTTGGGTTGTTTCCACATCTTTGTAATTGTAAATTGTGCTGCTGTAAACATGCGAGTGCAGATGTCTTCATTATAGAATGTCTTTTTTTCCTTTGGATAGAAGCCTAGTAGTGAGATCGCTGGATCGAATGGTATTTCTATTTTTAGCTCGTTGAGGTATCTCCAAAATTCGATTTGCTAAAATTTTTTTGAGGATTTTTTCATGTATATTCATGAGGGATATTGGTCTGTAGTTTTGTTTTTTTGTCACATTCTTTCCTGGGTTTCTTATCAAGGTGATATTGGCTTGGTAGAATGAGGTGTGGAGGATATTATCCTTCTCAATGTTTTGGAATAATTTCTGCAGTATATGTATGAGTTCTTCTTTGTATGTTTGGTAAAATTCATGAGTGAACTCATCTGGTCTGGACTTTTTATTTGGAAGATTTCATTGACTGCTTCTATAACCAAAAAGAATACATTAATCCAGGAACAAAGGGATAAATGGAAGAATTGATTCCCTTATCATTAACTCCCAACTGGTATTTTGAGCTTCCCCACATCACAACTGTGGGCTCTGCAAGAGAGTCATCAACATCTTGGTGGATAATGGACCCTGATCATAAGATGTTTTGAGAGGGAAAAATAAATCTGGATCCAGGTGATCCATTTGGGTGACTCTTGCTACTTCCTTGCTGAATTGTGAATTTACATGAAGAGATACAGCAAAAAGGATATGGTGGTGGCCAGGGTATGGTGTCAGGTCCCTTGTGGATTATACTACCAGATAAATCACTGATGATGACTTAGATTGTAATTTAGGGTGAAGTAAACATAGACTTTAGAATGGAAGATGTTAATGATGAGTATTAATTGCTTTCTGAAGACCAGCTGCAGCCTATAACCCCCAACAATACATACTCACACATTCCAGATAGGCTTATGACAAGGAAAAAAAAATTACATAGTGTGAGACAATGGAACAACATTGAGGAATTCATAGCATTTAAGAATAAGTTATATACCAGATCTAGAAATAATAATCTAAAAGTATTTATAAATATTATATTTAGGATGTTGAAAATTGATGAAGGAACCGAAAAAATAGAAAAAAAAAACAGAACTGAATGCACACCACATGGTCAGTTATGTGACAAAAATAGAAGTCCTGGGAATAAAAAGTATAATTATTGCAATAAATGTACTCAATGGGTGGATTAAAGTGTAGACTAGATAAGGGAAGAGATTTTGTTGATTACAAAATATATATGAAGAAGCTATCCAGAAATAAGTATAAAAAATAAAGAAACAGAAAATATAAAAGAGAATTTATAGGTTATAGAAATAAAAAAGAGAATGAATGGAGGAAGATAATATTTCAAGAGATGATGGTCGAACATTTTTCAGAATTGAAGAAATACATGTGTCCAAATTTTGAAGGATCCTGAATAAGATACATTTTTAAAAACCTGTATGTGGACACTTTGCAAGTTATACTGCAGAACAAAAAATGCAGAAAAAAATCTTAAAAGTGCCACAAAATAAAAAGACTGATTAATCAGTGACAAATAGATTAACAGCTGACTTCTCATTAGCAACTACACAGAAGACAGTGGGATAGTGTCTCAGTGCTCAGGGATAGTAACTATCCAACTAAACAAGTTTTCTGCAGTGATAATCTGTAAATTCTTCAAGATTCAAGGTAAAATAATGGTATTATCAATTACACAAAACCAAAAAATAACATTATTCACAAAAAGAACTGCAAACTGAATCAAGTATGTAGAAAAAACAAAATGTGGTAGAAATTACAAAAATGATATCAGTACTCAGAATAAAAAAAACTATTTTAAAAACAATAAATTAAGAAGAAAAGGATAAAATAAGATAATTTCAGAATATATATGAAGACTGATAGCATTTATCTAAAGATTTTACAACTACAATGTAGTACTAAATGTTATTAGTGGTTCATGCATATGAAATAAATTTATTAAACTATAGGTTAAAGAATATGTATGTACATCACTAATTTAATACATTTTATTTTATTTTAAATTTAATAAATTTTTAAGAAATTATTCCTCTGAAGAGGGAGGAAGGAATAGGAATGTGTTTGGATAAAAGAACAAATGAGATTAAATTGTATGTGTACTGGTTCATTAAAAAACAATGTGAAGAGAAGGAAATGTACTAAAAATAAAAGGAAGCCAAAAACCACAGTACACAGTGTGTATAAAAGAGCTCACAACTTAAAATCAAACTAACAAATGAGAATAAAACATTTTTTAAAATAGAAATGCAATTAATGTGTTTAAAATTTTTAAATGGTTTTATTTTACCTCCGCAAGAGGCAAACTAAACTAAGGAGTTTAGTTTAAAATCGCTTTTATAAACTAGTGTCTGCTTATTTCTCCAGCCAGTCTTTGCTAAGCTTTGCCAACTGTCTTTCTTGAAACATATGTAGAAATTCTTTCAGGTTCATAAGAAACTGTTTGATTTGCAGAATCTCATGTCTAGACTTTAACATACACTGGGCTTTGTTTGCTTCACAACTTCAGCTTGCTAATTCTTTAATATTCTTCAGATTTTAGCTGTTTCTTCCTCTCAAAATCCTTCCTTGACCACTCGATCCCTCTTCAGTTTGCCTGAATCTTCCAGACGTTGTAGTTTTATGTTTTGTTCTGGTACCAATTTATTGCTTTCTGACCAGTTCTAGAAGGAAGAGCTTGTGCCTCTCATAGTCAGTATTCATTCAAGTGCCTCACACAGTAAATAAAATATAATAGAAACTCAAGTTTGGGGGGATTAAATGAATACATAGATAAATAAATCATATAATCAGAATAAAAAAGTTAACTGCAAAGGTCCTTTAGCATTAAAATTCATAGTTTTATAAAATATAGGTATTAATTTCTGATTAACTTATGAAAACATACAAGTCTTAAAGTATTACTGAAGATTTGTTTTAATTCTGAGGTCAGTAATTTTAAAAAAGAAGATTCATAGATTTTGAAATTAGTCTAGAAACTGGAAGATCCAATTTATTTCTTCCCATTAAATTTCTTTATTTTTAATTTTTTTAATTTTCGTTTTATTTTTTGTGAGACTGAGTCTTGCTCTATCACCCAGGCTGGAGTGCAGTGGTGTGATTATAGCTCACTGCAACCTCAAACTTCTGGGCTCAAGTGATCCTCCCACCTCAACCTCCTGAGTAGCCAGGAAAACGGTGCTTCCCACCATACCTAGCTCATTAAAAAAAAAAAAGAAAATGTAGAAATGGGGTCTCATTGTATTGCCTAGGCTGCTTTCAAATTCCTGGCCTTAAGCGATCCTCCTACCTTGACCTCCCAAAGTGCTAGGATTATAGGCATGAGCCACAGCACCCAGCCTTTTCATATTAACTTTCAATAAAAATGTATAAAGTCTGTCTTTCCTGTCTGATCTTCTCCTAGTCTACAAAGTAAAAAATAAAAAAGTGTCACGGATGATGAGTGGTAAGTGACGGTGTCCATGACTTTCTAAGAGAAAATCTTCTTTTGACTTAATATGTCCGCTCTCACACAATTTGTCTTACTGCGCTGTATATCCCACAATGGAAGTAAAATGACTTAGCTACACAAATAATAGTAACTACAACCAAATTCCCAGTAAAGTTACTGCATAACGATGACCATAGACACTCATCTACCACTCCAGGAGGCTAAAAATCTTGTATAACATGGTCAAACCATGAGTTCCTATTAAATAGCACATAGATAGGTTAATACTAATCATTTATTTCAGCAAGAATTATTGAGTGTTTTAATTATTTTGTGCAAACCAGTGTGTTTTCTCAAAGATTTTTATTCCCAGACTTGTTAAGGAAGTTCTGGAAGAGAGTCGATATCATTAAAATGACAATAACAATCTCCATGAGAAACTAGTTTCTGCTTTGGGGAAGAAGGCAAAGCCAGCAAATCTAGGGATTGAGGTTAGTTTGTGTCAATGAAGAGGAGTAGCTTCACATGAGTTTCATGAAGGAGTGGCTAGAAGAAATTTTAGACGTACCGAATATAGTTAACCCAGAATTGTGGAGTGAGAAGTAATTATGAGGTTTCAGTCGGAGGACTCATCACATCCTCATGCTCCTTAAAGTGGTTGAGGAGGTTGAGAGGGTTCAGAAAGCAGTGGGGAAATTTTTATTCCATTTCCATATCAAGTTCTCCACAGCAGCTGTTTCAAAACATTCTACTGTCTTAAAAGTGCCTGATACCTTCTGTTTTGGAATATGTCCTCAATGATATTTTACTGTTAAGTATAATTCCTTCTCACTTGAACTCATTCCATCTTTTTCTTCCTCTTTACAAGTTCCCTCAGGCTACAATTCATTCCTGATTCCTCTACTTCTTTCATATCTCACATCAAAACTTTCAGCAAATTCTGTGAGTTTTAGAATGAAAATATATTCAGAATCTTACCACTCTGATCATTCCCATGGCTACCATTTTGGTCTAAACCACGGTCTCTCACCTGCATTATTTTAACAGCCTCCGAACTGGCATCCCAGCTTGTCCTTGGTCTCTTGCAATCTCTTCTCAACACACCAGATAAAATAATTGTTTCCATGTAACTAATCCGTTTAGATCTCTCCAATAGCTACCCATTTCACCCAGGGCGAGTGCCAAAAATCTGAAAATGGCTGACAATACCCTCCATGAACTCAACCCTCATTACCATCCTGCTCTCATCCTCTACCGCTCTCTTCCTCGCTAGGCTCTCACATTGCTTTTGCTGTAATACCTTAGCTACCATCCCACCTTAGAACATTTGCACTGGCCATTTCCTCTGCCTGGAATTCTTTTCTATCAGATATTCACATAGCTAACCTCTGTCTTCATTCAGGTCTTGATTCAAATTTTTTGTCATTAAAGACTGTCCTGACTACCTTATTTAATATTGGATCCCGATTTCCTTTATTACTCTCTATATTATTTGTTACTTTTTCCTCTGCCTTTTCTTCCTCCCTCCCTCCCTCTCTTCTTTCCTTCCTTCCTAATCCCTTCCTCCCCTAGCACTTCCTCTGTCCCTGCCTCCTTTTTCTTCCCTCTCTTCTTTATCTCTCTTTCTTTATCATCTAGTTGACTGAATATTATTTTGAATAACTAAATGATTACTTTTGCCAGCTAGAATGGAAGCCCCAAGGGCAAGGAGTTTTGGCTGTGATAAGTACTGTACTCCAAAAGCCTAGAAAGAGCTATGACTATAGGCAAACACTAAATAAATTCTGATTAAATAAATGAATTATTTCCATCTTTCTTTCACTACTAGATGGTGAGAAATGCCTTGCCAAAGCTAACCTTTTTATCTGTACTTAGATCCTTTATAATATATGCCCATTAATTACTCCTGTACTTGTTTCCTTCAACTTTTACCATGACTCGTTTCATGAACATATTAAGTTGTTATTTTTCTTTTTCTAAACTCCCATTCTCTTAAAAAAAAATAGAGATTTCCAGACACTATCTGACATGTGGTATTGTAACGGATTGAATGCTGTAGCAGATATAAAGATCTAGCTGCCTTCTATTAAATAAAACATTAAAGAGATTTGGGAAAATATAAAACAATATTTTATTTTACTCTTAACATGTTTTTGTTTTGGAAAATACAGATATTTTTGTAAGAGTATATTTTTATTTTAACATGTTAAAATTACATCAATAATTTAATGAATTGATAAATAAATATTTTAAATGTTTCTCAGATTTAAATTTCCTATATGATTTCAATGAATTTCATCTACATAAATAAAAGCTATTTAGGTAACTTATAATTTTATGCATCTAAAGTTGTAAGATCAAATGTTTGAGAAGCAGTGTCCTAGATTAACAGTGTGAATAATACTTTCCTCTCCCTTATCCTCACTTCTCCATGGAAGAAGAGTCGGCCATTGGATCAGTGTGTTACATCCATTGTACAATATTTTGACTGGTGCTTGTCATCACTTGTGCCTGATTTTTTAATTGGTTGAAATGAGAAAAGGGGGATAAGGAGGTTATCTATTGTCCTTTCATGAAATATATGTGATTAGGAGACCAGAAGAATCTGATTCATTTCTTTCTAGCTTGTGAATATAGAAGAAATACTCTTCTTAGGGTATCATTTTCTTTATTGGTAAAATGAAAATGTGGTGGTGATTTAGGTCTCTCTGTTTACGAATGTACCATCCTTTATTTTAACTAAAACCTATTTGTATGACAATAATATTAGAGTCAAACATGATACTTCCTCCATCATAGGTTCTATTTCTCATGAGTATACTTAGAAGATAAACATTAACCTATCCCTAGCAACTGCACCTCTAGATATAAACTCTGAAATACCAAGAATTTTCAGTTTGAAAGATAGTTTTTCACATATTAATAGAAGTTAATGGTAGCTTTGTTTTTAGATTAGTGATTTGAGAAAATTATTTGCTTGATGAAGGGCAAAATCACACTGATTTACTTTGATTTAATTATATTTGATTAACATTTGAGATTTAAGGAAAATCACTAGTAAATTAAGTTAGCATAAGAATCCTTTACATGATGCAACTTTGATATGCTATGCAAAATTTTTTGATAGTTATGGAAAAATGATCTCAGATTCTTAAACATATTTTCCTAGGTTTCCCTAAGATTTTCAAAAATATTTATCCTGGGGAAGTTCAAAGGAAAACTCTGAAACTTCTCTGTCTAGATTGGAATATTAGAAAATCAATTTAAAGAAAAAATACATAAATATATATAATACATATAATATATAAGCATATATTATACATGTTAAATATAAAATATATATTATATGTGTATATATGATAACCTAATGATTAAACTATAGATGTATTATGTGATTGATTATTTGTATACTATTAGGAATAAGGGTAAGCTGTTCTGGACTTAATCTCAAGTAAATATTTCTGAACTAGTGAAATGTCACATTAACTGTCTTTTGAGTAGAAAATTATGTTAGTGTTCTAAATACGTGACCAACATTTGTGATATGAAAGTCTTAAGATGATTATGTTTTGTTATAATATAACTTTTATTGACTTCATCGTATGTACTGGGTTGTATGGTAGGTCACTGGAAATCCAAAAAGTATAAAAATGATATTTTGAAATTTCTTATAGAGATAAATATTAGGAGGCAGCTTCTAGGTGACTTTAGCAGCATAGATAAATGCTATTGATTTTTTTGATTAAATAGAAAGGCTTATGGATAACATACTAAGAGAATGCAAGTGAGGAAGTAAATAATTTATATCAGAGGAACGGGGGCGGGGATAGAAAAGATTGTATTTAAGCCAATCTTTTTAGAATATGAGTCTCCAATTAGACAAAGAAATGAAGGGATTTAATGAAGACTGTACAGTTTTAGAAAGGACATGAAAGATTAAAATGTTTAGTATATCTGACAAATTAGGTAATATAATAGTATTAAATATGTCCAAATAGAAGCAGCATTAAGAAAAGATAAGTAGACTGCCACGGTGTCGCAGAAACTTGTTGCCTGCCATGTCTCCTTGGTTTGCATCTTTTAGTGCATCCTGACCTAATTTCAACTGTCTGAGGGCTCTCTCTGGTGGCTGAAGCCTGTCCTGGACATAAAGTACTAAAGAATAAATGCCCACTAAGAGCTACCTTCTGCTACTGCATGAAGGTATTTGGTGTATTAATACTCCAGCTCCCTCACCCTTTGGCTAGATAAGTCTAAGGTACGAGTTCTGCACTGATTCCTTCAATTCCCCAGCAGAATAAGGCTCCAGTTGCAACATGACAATGGGTTTAACAAGCCATACTTTATTGGCTGCCTTTTTTTCCTTGTCTCACTTTCCACTTCCCTGCTGTTGTAGCCTGGGATTAAACCCAAATAAATTAAACACACTCAACTGACTGTGAGAGACTCTGCTGCTGGTGGAATGTAAAACAAGGCATATCAATTTAATTAATATGTAATATTATTTAATAACCATTGAATCCTTTCATATCCTGTATGATGATTCTATACCAATATTTAGCTTTCTCCCTTTTTCAAGCTCATCAGACAAGTGTATAACAAGTAATATTAATGTATAATTTAGTGTAATGTGAAAACTGAACACTTTAGAACTATAGTCTAAGAAATTTGGTCTTCATTTTAATGCCTGCTATTTCTTCTTTAGTTAAAAGAGGCCATAGAAATGGCTGCTAAATAGGAACTGGGATTCAGATCAATTTGAAAGTTTGTGTCCTATTTCTGCCATTTTCTACCTATGTGACCTTTAACAATTATTAACATCTCTATTTTTAATATGAAAACATAAGAAAATTACAAAAGTACAATGAAATATTCAAACCCTTAACAGAATTTCTAATATGTATAATAATACTCATTAATTATAACTTGCTATTATTGTTATTGTTTTATTGATTTTATTTTATTTATAGGCTAGTGTTAAGATACTCAATTTGCAGCAAAATGTATTATAAGTAGAGATTTCAGCTTTAAAATAAAAGAATGTATTCACTTTCTAGGTTATTTTATCCCAATGTCTATTTAGAAAAAGACTAATATCTATAATTTAGTAAGTTTTACTATGTATATGCCAGACTCTTTTAAGTGATGTTCAAATACTTTCTCATTTATGACTTAACTTCATAAAAACCTTGTGAGGATATTCTGCTTTGCCAGTGGTGAAATTAAAGTAAGCAACAATTCATCCTGGCTTGCCAGACACTAAAGAGTTTCCTGTGACATGAGATGTTCAGTGCTAAAACCAGGAAAATCCCAGGCAAACCAGGGTAATTGCTTACCCTAGAACAGAATATCAGTGAAGATAATTAACTTGTTCAATATCATATATTTTGTAAGTGGAAGTTTTGGGTTTGAATCTCACTTGTATTATTTAAGAAAACCACATATTTCCTTGCCTCTTTATAATAGATTCATGCAAATTGTCTCTATTCTTCTAAGAAAAGTCTCCATGTTATATTGGCATAAACCTAAGGAGCAAGCTAAATAAAGGTACCTTACAGCTGTTATGGTCATACTAACTCTCTTATAGAGAATAGTTTTGAAATATGCAAGAGCATTTTTGTTGCTACAGTTGTTGCTTGAGTACCATTGGAATTACTTGCATGGTCTGACAAAATGAAAATTTCTCTTAATTTTAACATGACTTTTGAATGTCCTATTAGTCATTCATGTAATTACCTATTGCATCCCATCTAAATATAAACCACAACTTTAATAGGCTTGAACAAAATTACTACTAAATAAGTAAGGGACATAACAAATATAAATAATGGTAAAAAAACTTTATTAATTCCCTATATATTTGAAAATTGTAACAATGATTAAAAAGATACGTTGTGAGTATTACATACTGAAATATTTATTTATTTGAGGGTACCTTTTTATTTCAGTCCTCTGGTAATGTCTCCAGAGGATTTCACTTTCTATAGCTTCTTATCTTCTTTTACTTTCCAATTCATCTCATATTAGTCTTCACTAATTAAAATATAAAATCTTTTGGATTTCATTTTTAATTTCTAGAGTCTGAATGTATAGCTTGTCAGGTTGTCGTAAGTCAAGAAAGGAGATTTGTTTTCTGTCGAATTTTCATGCTATGTCATAACATACAGAATTATGTAAACACTATCCTTATCAATAAGGACATTATATTTTTTATTTTCTCCGCTTTGAAAATCCTCAACTTGATCTAATATTTTATTTCTACTTCGTTTAAAACTATTTTTTTCTCTTTATCTTACCACACACAAGAAAGTCTGATCCATTATTAACTTATTGAAATAACACTTCTTATTCTAATATCAACATTTTTTAACTGAAATTGCTTCTAATATTACTTCCCATAATGCATAGATATGTACCAACATGTGGCCCCTTTATTTGGTCTGTCAGTGTGGTGTCTGAATATTTATATATTAAAGTTCATATAATTTAATTATAACTTATGTGACATTTTTATCCATTATATTACAGTGGACATTATTACTGTTTTAAAAATTATGTATATGAGCAGGCTATATTACATATTAACTTAATTTTAGAAGAGTAGAGTTAGAATTACAGCATATTTGCTTTTTAAAAGGAGGTATCCTATTCAAGTAGGATTTATAACACTGGCATAGACATTCCATGAGTCTGTCTTCAGAAAAGAAAACTAATTTGTTTCCTTACAAATATTAATAACAATTATAGTTCTAAAGAAGCAGATTCATATAATATAATCACCTTTCTCCGATACTGACTGAGTTTTTAAGTTTTAGGAATTTCATTTAGATATGAAAATGTATTCTTGAAAAGGAATTATTAAAACAAGATACATTGCACAAAGAGTTTTTGAGACACAGCAAAGCCTGGTGTGTGAATGCCATAATAAAATGTTTTTGGAGCCA
Organism: Propithecus coquereli; assembly: GCF_000956105.1. Classification (NCBI taxonomy): domain Eukaryota; kingdom Metazoa; phylum Chordata; class Mammalia; order Primates; family Indriidae; genus Propithecus; species Propithecus coquereli. The sequence continues at coordinate 2,639,536 of NW_012148508.1, forward strand.
ATTGGCAAGGATTGTGTGAAAGGAAATATGATGAGCTATAGCTACGAAGGTTCACACAATTTTGTTAAAAGAGAAAAGAAGAACAAGAGAAATCAGAGAACATAGAACTGTGATCCTGGAGATGAAGTCTTTGAGGAATAGTAGAAATAATGAGGCATTCGTGTTTGTAAAATAATACAATGGAAAAGATTGAGAAGCAAGAAAAGACTAAAACTTGGAATTTACATTTTGAAGAAACTGAGTTGTGATTAATTGAGTGTTCACTGAAACAGTTTTTGTTTGGTGATAGGGAAGGTTGCAATCTGGGAATATAATGAAGACCATTTGCCCAATAACATTCTTGTGAAATACTGGTTTTTGGGATTCCTCCAATAGAGAACATTTTAGCCTCCCACTATGATTTAGCTATGTTCCAGGAAATATGAATAAGAACTGAATACGAAATCTTTCAGGGTCTTTTCTAGCATGAAAAATAAATATTACCTAATGAGTACTTATTTTGTGCTAGACATACTGGCCAGGGATTTTACATGTGACGTTCTTACTCCTTTCAATGACCTCATGTGGAATATTTTACCCACTTTATAGATGACAAAGCTGAGTTTAGCCAAGAAATTTAACCAATGTCAGAGAGATTATTTGTGATGGAGGTAGAATTCAAAAAACTGACATAGCCTTATTTATTCGAGTATTCATTTACTTTGTAAGTTCTACATATTTATGTTCAAAATAGGCTGTATCAAAAAATAGATAAATACCATGATAGATTTTGATGACCTTAAGCAAAATCCAGCATGCTCTTTATAAATTAGGTCCCATGGTTATGAAACTTGACCGAGAGAACCTCAAAAAAATTTCAGTTCTGTTTCTCCACTGTCGCTTCTTCTTTTCTCCTATTTTTGTACAATATAGATTAATACAGACCCTTCTACTTGATCTGCTATCATTAATGACATGATTATCTGACAAATTGGCTTATATTTTTGGTCACCCTCTTTCCATTTTACCTTTTTTCTTTTTAACTTTTATGTATACATAATAGCTGTACATATTTAGGGGGTACAGTGCATGTGATATATTGATACAAACATACAATATGTATTGATCAAATTTGTGTAACTGGGATCTTTATCACGTCAAACATTTCTTATTTCTTTGTGTTGGAAACATTCCAAATCTATTCTTATAGCTTTTTTGAAATATACAGTGAATTTTTGTTAACTATAATTGCCTTATTGTGCTGCCCAACATTAGATCTTACTCCTAACGAATTTTTGTATATTTTACCTTTTAATCAGCTAGTTTATTCAATAATTATTTATAAATTGCATCATATATTCCAGTTTTTTGGCATCATATGCTATTTGAATCTCTCTTAAATTCTGTTGAATATGACTGATTTCATCAATTGACTTATGACACATTTATTATAACATTACATAATGCTCTAACTAGCCTATCACCTTCAGATATTCTTCTATCTCCACCAGTACCCCTGTGCCTCTGCTATAAGCATGAAGAATCTCTATCACAAATCTAGTTATGTATCTTCATTGTTTTAAAATTTGTGTTTTTTAGTGCTTATAAGGTTAAAATTATACCATATGACATACAATTTTCATACATGCTGATTCATGTCCAGCTCATCTCCATAGACTACCTTGGACAAATCTTGTGTTGAAAGTGCTTAAATATTTATTTTTCCTAAATGTGCGATGTTTTTTCGTATATTCCTGCTTTACTGCACTTATCCTCCTGCGAATATTCTGCCCCACCCTTCCACACAAACACTTGCTCAAATCCCTCCTGGTTAAATTGGTCAATATTCTCTTCTGTGTTTC
>NW_012148508.1:2641446-2649782 GCF_000956105.1 Propithecus coquereli
AAAACCTTTTCTTCCCCTGTGTGAGTGCCTCGTTAACTCTTTGTTTCTCATAGTTGTTTATCTACTGTGAGGCACAAGATCAGGCAGAAAATGGAATTTAATAAAATGGATAAATGGAGAAAATAAGGTTTTATCAGTTTTGCTATACGATGAATTTAGACATTTTTCTTCTCAGTAATTTCAGTATACACCTTTATATTTGAAGATGCATTGTGGTGGCAATAGAAGGAAAACTATTCCAAGAAAATTATCTTCATTTTACCTAAAAGTTTATCTAAGAACATTTCTAAGTGTATTCTCTCAGTTTTCCAAGAAGCTAAGCCAAAACAGGGATGAGGTGCAATGCAATGTGACCAACCATCTTAGTTGTCCCAGGACTTTCAGAGTTAAAAATGGTAAAAACCCAAACAAATCAGGACGGTAGATCATCTGAGGAGGTGTATACCATTTAATAAGTGAGTGCTCTCAAAAGAAAGGGTCTGGGGGAAGTAAGTTAAGGCAGGGAGAGGAGCTATACTAAGCAAATGTGGTCAACTGTCTCATCAGTAAAGGATAATTTTCTGAATAAGAGGACAGCTGTGAGACATTTGCAGCCAACACTCAGAAGAGGTTAAGGATAGATGCTTTCCTCCAACACTGCCATCAGCAGAGACACTCTAAATTGCAATTTTAGTTAAGAGTTTGCATGGGGAGACTAATACTGTCCATTCTAAGCAATTCCTTAAATAAATCCAGCCCTTTATTACTTTAATTTAGGGTATGGCATCAATGCGTTAGACCTGTCTTTTTAAAATTTGTCATCTAGAAAGATTAATATCGAAACCAGTATGTGTCCTTTGGCAAAATTAATCTTTAATTTGTAGAAATATCTATGTCTCCTCACTATGTCGGTATTCAACCTTTTTGTTTGTGGGGGAATCAAAGCCTTTTCAGCCCATGTGATGAAATAGCCGACACACGCTGCAGGAATGAAGATCTGATGGAATAAAAGACCAAATTTATTCATTCTGTTTTTATCATTAGCTCATGAATTTGAATCCTCTCCAAAGTTTTGGAATACATGGTTAGTTAAATTGGCTTTTAAAGGAAATTAACTATCTCTTCTAACAACAGTATACACATTACAATTCTCAGTGTTGTAAGCGTAAAGAGGGATATTCACATGTTACAGATTTAAGGAAATGATAATTCAGCCTTGGAAAGTCTATAAAATATCTTCATCTATTTTATAAAATAAACACTGTTTATAGAATAATTTAAAAACCTTTTGGATTCTTTGTTATCTGTGCAGTGTTAAAGATAGGGATAATTTTCTTGAATTTAGAAAGAGGTGGTGGATAGGGAGCTGAAAGTCTGGTCAGTCCAGAGTAGAAAGTTGAGAGATTCCAAAGCCTAGTGGTATAATAAATAGGTAACTGATAGGCAAGATAAAAATAGAGTAATTGGCAGTAAAGCAGTAGTGAGTGAGCAAAATATGATTTGGCAATCTAAGAGAAAAAAACCTAGACAAAAAAAAAAATCACAAGTATCATCTGGGAGTATTAAAATTCATGAGTAACTGTCATAGAGAGTTATTTCCTATAAAGGGACTGTCTATACAATTATCCTAACACATTTGAAAGACAGTTTTCTGTATTTCTTGTTGGTCAATATTTCACAATCGACCCTTTTAATTTAACTTCCAATCTATCTTACCAACTCAAATTATCTCATGTATCCTATGGTCTAATCACCTTGGATCAATCAATATTTCTTAAATGTACCAAGCACTTTACTCCTCTTTGCCTCTACTCATGCTGTTTTCATGGCCTGGAATATGTTTCTCCCCTATTTTTACCTATAAAATATTTAACCCTTTTTCAAAGGTAAGTTCAAAAGTCACTACTGTTATGAGAACTATCAAATCTCCCTACCCAGAATTAAGCCCTGTCTCTTCTGCATGTCCATAGCCTCTTATTAATATCTATTATCACACATCTCAATCCATTATTTTATCTCAGTTACCTCTTTAGGGAAAGTGTTTTGATTTATTCAGCATAGTTCCACAGGTGAGACCTGAATGTAATGCCCACCCTGGGAATTCAATGATATCAAGTTATTATCCACCAATAATTGTACAGTTTGAATTTCCCTCCAAGGCTTTGAGGGAGAAATGGGAAGCTAAATATTTTATCAAAAGTAACTAGTATTAAAAAGCCTATACTCTATCTTGAAATATCAAATTCCAAGGCACATATTTGTATCTGGTACCGGGTAGGATCACTCAGATCGTGTTTTTTTCTAGGGTCTACCTAGAGAGGTTGTTCTAATATTTTTTAGGAATATCCTTCTTCCCTGATTTAAGAGCCAGACTGATCTAGAAGACAGTGGCCACTCCTTGTGGAACCACAGGAAGCACGAGCATCAGAAATGGCCAAGGAAGCCATTACAATGACAAATAGCCACAGAGGCAAATGCAGCCCGAAGCAACAGTACTAGTGGTGAAAATTCTTTCTTTTCATTCATTCATTAAATATTTATTGGGATGTACTCTATACCAGTACTTATAACAGTGTTCAAGGAAATGGAATTACTGCTGTGAACAACAACAAAAATCAAAAGATATTGAAGTTATGTTCTATTGGAGATGGGGGCAAATATTAGGCAAATAAACATGTAAACATATAGATGTCAGGAAGTGATATGGGTTATGAGCCTCAAACAAAACAAAACAAAAATCAGAGAACTGAGGGAAGAAAGTGCTTGGACAAGAATTGAAGTATTGGTATGTGCTACATTATGTAGGGTGATCAAAGATAGTATCACTGATTAGGTGTTTTTTTTTTTTAATTTCAGCATATTATGGGGGTACAGATGTTTAGGTTACGTATGTTGCCCTTCCCTCCCCCAAGTCCGAGTTTCAAAAATGTCCATCCTTCAGGTGGTGCGCATTGCACTCTTTGTGTATGCAAATAGCCGTCCCCTCCTTCCTCCTCCCCCTCCCCTCTGCCCCCTGCCAACATCCAATAGATGTTATTCTTATATGTGCACTTATGTGTTGATCAGTTAATACCAATTTGATGGTGATTAGGTGGTTTTTGAGCAAAGATCCGGAGGAAACAAAGGAGCAAACCATTGGAAATCTGCATCTAGGCGAGAGTGGAGCAAGCACTGGGACCTTAAAGGAAGGGAACGCTTGACATATTTGATTGACTGAATGAAGGTCAGTGAAGCATGAGGGATACTAGTAATAGATGAAGTTAGAAAAGTGTTTGGGAGTCAGAAAACATACATCCTTGTAATTCATTTAAGGACTTCGCTTATTTCCTTTGAATGAAAGAGATAGGGAACCATTGAAAGATGGTAAACAGAAGACTGCTATGATCTTATTTATGTTTTAAAAATTTATGTTTGCTTTGTGGTTAAGAGACTGGTCGATGTGCACTAAGGCCACTTCAAAAGCTCATTGCAGACGGGAGATAATATCTTGAACTAGGGTGGTTGGTGTGGGAGTAGTGCAGTGGGAAGAAGTGGTTTTGGATATATTTTGAAGGTAGAATTAATAGGATACTTTGATATTGAATGTTGATGTAAGAGGAGAGGAATTAAGAATGAATCTGAGGTTGTTAGCTTGAGCAACTTGAAGGTTGGTGCCAATATTTCCTACAATTAAGAGGGGTGGTTTTGGGAGAGAAAAGTATGAGTTTGTTTAGGACATATTCCATTTGAAATGCTTACAATATATCTAAAGAGTGATACTGAATAGGCAACTGACCATAAGCACTAGCTGCTCATGTGATCTGTATGAGCTAGAAATGTAAATTTGTGAATCATAATTTTGGATATTGTTTAATTTCATGAGACTTAATGAGACCATCCAGGGAGAAAAGACATATGAAGTTTGTGCCCCACATATAGAGAATGTGGAGATGAGAAAGATGTTGCAAAAACACAAAACAAAACAAAAACCAAAAAATACAAAATTACCAAAGAATAATCAAGAGAGAATCATGTCCTGGAAGTCACATGAAAGCAGTGTCAAAAGTTGCTAATGGGTTAGACAAGATGACAGTTCAGAATTTACCAGGGCTATAACAACATGGGAGTCTCTTGGCAATCTTGACAAAGATCTTTCAATAGATTGATGGAACTGAATGTCTGATTTGAGACACAATGGGAGAAGTAGAACTGATGATACCAGATATAGGCAATTGTTTCCTATAAAGTGATCAAGGATAATAACAACAAGAGCACCATAAAACCAAATGATAGTAACCACCTTAACTTTTAATTTCATTTTAGGGTCCTGTGTCATCAGGCAACACTGAATGGATATTCAGAGCCCAAAAATATTATATTTATCACTGATACCATGAAAGTTCTCAAAGATGGTATGTCAAGGAAAAATAATTGTAATATTTGCATTCTCTGTTACCTATCGTGGTGACTTATCTAGAGTAAGTACTTCATGAATGTACATTGACTGTCTGTGGATAATGGATGTATATGCAGATGAATAAAAAGTGAACCTTATGTGTATAGTTTTATGAAAGTAATTCCCAGCTGTCACACAAAACTGTGAAGTGTACCTAAGAATTAGACAAATTGTGTATCTTAAACACACGAAATATTGGGCTTTAGGGAAAAAGAGAAAACACTTTTGCAGGACAGTTCTCTACATGGCCCTAGGCTAACTCAGTTCTCTCTTCTTTCTTTCTGGTAGTTCTCGAAGTTAACTGTGAATGTACTGGGAATGCAGTACCCCGAGAGAGGGAAAGACTGCCTGGAACAGCCGGGACCTTATTCCTGTGTCTCCTAGGGAATGTAGCATCTCAAGTTAGGGAGGAACTGCCCTGGACACCTGGGCTTTCTTCTTTCCCCTGAAAGCAGGATGTCCTTCAGAGCTTTGCCCTAGTAAGTCACATTGCCCCTGAGCTATATAACCCAGGGCAGGCTACTTTTTGGGGTCCCTCAGCTGTGGTGCAACTGGGACACACACAGTCAAGACTCCTTTTTCCCAGGGCAGCTTTCTTGAGCCCTGGATGACTGGCTCACAATGGATTCCAGCTTTCTTTCGTCCCTTGCTGCCTATATGTAAGGAATAAATTTGTTTCATATAATTAGTTGTGCTTGAGTGTGATCTGGTAATACTGCAGCCCAAGTTGGAGTGAGCAGAAGTGTTTGGACTCCTATTCCTGGTGGTTGGCATAGTGAGGATCTCTTGCTGTCCTCCACGCAGTAGGGGGATTCGTTGTTTGTAAATCTGCTTCATAATTTTTTCTTTAAAAAATTAAAAAGAAATCTGCACAATGTAAAAATCTTATTACTGTAGAGATTCCCAGGATCTTGAAAAACTGCAAATTTCGAAAAATTCTTATCAGAACCCTGCATCTTGGCATTCTCATTTTATTCTCAGCCATAATGCTGTAGTCAGGAAAAATTCTCTCTCTGGTTTCTCACTAACTAAAGAGTACATGCGCCTCTTTTCTGTGTCCCATTCATCTGGGGATTTGTTTGATTTTTGGTAATACTTGAAGATAATAAGTCATGTTCTTGCTGTGACCTCCCATCGATACTTGGAACACATCCTCACTTTGCTTGGCAACAAAAAGTTGCTGTGGGATTTTTGCCACCACCCTACACGAAGACCCGACTCAACCTGCTCCAGCACATGCTTGCTCAGTGTTGCCCACTCCCGTAGAGACCCTCCTCACACTGCTTGAGTTTTAGAAACTCCTGCTGGGTTACTGGTCCCTCTCCCAGCGTCAGCCTAGAGACATAGCTTCATATGATATGTGGCTTAACCTAAAAACTTTGTTATGAATTATTTGGGAAGAAAGGCAAAATGGCAAGAAAAATTGAGAACAGAGAGAAAAGCAAGAAAGAAGTCAGGAAGAATGACAAAATGGAAGAATAAGGCCCCTGCTGCATTCCCATACTTACGGGAATTGCTTGCATGGAGTATATTTTTCCATTCTTTTACTTTCAAACAGATCAATGTTTTTATATATAAAGTTTGGGCCAGGCATGGTAGCTCATGCCTATAATCCTAGCACTTTGGGAGGCTGAAGCGAGAGGATCGTTGAGGCTAATAGTTTGAGACCAGCCTGGGCAACGCAGGGAAGACACTGTCTCTACAAAAATAAAAAATAAAAAAATGTATGAAAAAATTTTAAAAAAAGTTTATCTTTTAGAAAGCATTGGGTCTAACTTTCATATCCAATCTGCCAAGCTTTGTTTTTGCATTATTATATTAACATATGCTATTATGATAACAATACATATCTTTAATTTTTCACGTTTTATTTAGAGTTAAAACTAGATGAAATTTATATAAAATGTTACAACTTTGCAACTATTCTATTTTCATCCATCTTTTGTGCTACTGTTATCCCATATATCTACATTTATAATAAATTTCATGTTCTTTCAACAAAATCTTGAAGAACATTAAGAAAGAATATATACAATATTTTACATTTAGTCACACATTTAACATCTTTGATATTCTTCCTTCTTTTCTGCAAATCTAAATTTTCTTTCTGAGGTCATTTCCCTTTGTCCAGAACAACTTTTGTTAGCATGTTTGAAGTTCAAGTTTATTGACAATAAATTTTGATTTTTAATCTTAAAATTTTTGCCTTTACTTTTGAAATTATTAATATTTTCAGTTATGTAGAATTTTGAGTAGACAGTCATTTTAAAAAATCAAAACTTTATTGCTACACCATTGTCTTCTGGTATCCATTATTTTTATTTTTAATGAAAAGTTAGCTATATGCATATTATTGTTGTCCTTTATGAAATGTGCCATTTTCTCCGGAGCTTTCAAAATTTTTATCTTATCTTTGGTTATGAGCAATATAACTGTTGTATTTAGATGTCATTTTCTTTGTATTATTTGTATTCTTATATCTGTAATTTTACAACTTTTATCAAATATGGGAAATATTTGTAATTGCTTATTAAGGAATGCCTTGTGCCCCACTTTAGCTTTTCTTTCCCTCTGACACTCCAATCACAAAAGTTAGATTGCTTTATATTATCTTCTAAATTAAGGGTGTTGTTTACTGTTATTATTATTTTTCTCTGTGTTCTTCAGATTGGGACATCTGGTATGACGGCAGGGTCTAAAATCTCTGTTGCAACCCTTTCAGGCTTCCAGCTATTGCTTATTAGTGGGTTCCTTGGAATTTTGCTTGCAAATACTAAATTAAGAGGCAAACAAAGATTCGATCGGAGTTTATATGTAGATTTTAGGGCTCACCCTCTATACCTGGATTACCTCTCTCAGTTTCTAGTCCCTCATGTAAACTCCAACTTCATAGTCTAATATTTAAGCCAAAAACATTGCAAATTGCTGTCTAAATTCTAGCGACCTTATACTGAATAGACTTATTGAAAATCTAACCATAGGGTACAATGTATACTATTCTGGTGACTGGTACACTGAAAGCCCTGACTTCAGCATGATACAATTCATCCATGTAACAAAAAACAAAACAAAACAAAACAAAACAACACTAGTATCTCATAATTGTTTTTAGAAAAACAAACCAAAAAAAACTGAAAAAGAAAAAGAAAATACATACAGCTATTTCCTATCATTCTCTTCTATTGAGAGTCAAATATGCTTCAGTTTCTGGCCTCTGTTTTCTTTTCAGTGCCAGTTTTTACTATATATTATTAGGTCCAGAGTTAATATTTCTTATCTATAAGAGGGTTTGTTGAATAAAAGCTACTACGTCATCACTGGAAGCAGGACCTGTTTTGTTATTTTTAAACTTTAAATATGTCCTATAGCCCAGGCAAAGGGACTCATGCCTGTAATCCCAGCACTCTGGAAGGCTGAGGTGGGAGGATTGCTTGAGGTTAGGAGTTCGAAACCAGCCTGAGCAAGAGTAAGACCCCTAAGACCCCTCTCTACCAAAAATAGAAAAATTAACCTGCATTGGTGGCGAGCACCTGTAGTACCAGCTACTCTGGATGCTGAGGCAGTAAGATCGCTTGATCCCAGGAGTTTGAGGCTGCTGTGAGCTATGGTGACACCACTGCACTCTAACTGGGGCAAAAGAGTGAGACTCTGTTACAAAAAAAAATTAAAAAATTAAAAAAAAATGTTATTCTTATATGTGCACTTAGGTGTTGATCAATGAAACTAATTTGCTGGTGAGTACATGTGGTGCTTATTTTTCCATTCTTGGGATACTTCACTTAGAAGAATGTGTTCCAGCTCTATCCAGGAGAATACAAGAGGTGCTATATCACCATTGTTTCTTACAGCTGAATAGTACTCCATGGTATACATATACCACATTTTATTAATCCACTCATGTATTGATGGGCACTTGGGTTGT
>NW_012148508.1:2650722-2659794 GCF_000956105.1 Propithecus coquereli
TCATAAATGAGGGCAATAATATTTAATGTAATTTTAGTGCAATCCTAATCCAAATTCCTGCAATATATTTTATAAAATGAAATAAATACGTCCTAAATTTTTGTGGAAATGAATGAAAACTGATAACTAAGACTAGGTCTATGAATTAAGATTTAAGGGGGAAAATTATCCAATAAGATACTAAAGTATAGTAGTTTTGAAAACAACATTAAAATAGATTTGCACGAAATGGAACACAGATCAATAAAACAGAATGTAGAAGTTAGTAAAACATTTTATTATAAATAGTAAGTGTAACACAATTTCTCAATGGGAAGGAATGTTCAATATATGGTACAGTTAATAATGGCTTATTGCCTATATATCTATACACACAGCTCATTTAAAAATATAAAGCTGTATTTCTACTTTGCACCATAAAGGTGAATTGGATAGATTGTTTAAATTAGATAGATGAAATTATAAAACTAATAGAGAAGGGAAGTTTAAAAGGAGAACATATGTATAATCTAAAATTAACAACTTAATGCCTAAAAAATACTTCAAAACATAAAAGACAATGAAATATTACATTGATTTCCTTGAAATTAAGAATTGTTGTTGAATGATAAAACAAAATATCATCTAAGTGACAAATGTTAAACGTTGAAAAGAAACTCTCATTAGCTTTCATTTACCATTATGTAAAACAATGTTCTATCAACTTGAAGATGACTGATTTTTTAGAAGCATTATTATTTTATGTATATGCAAGATAGAAAAAATATATTAAATAAATTATGATACTGGATTTTTATTCTTTAGAATTTTTAATATACAAATATTAAAAACACCAATTTAATATTATTTTGATATAAAAGCAATTTCTATATGAACAGCTATGGCCAAGTTAATGCACATAAAATACATTTTAACTTCAGAAATGTTTTAACATATAAGTAATATTTGCTTTATATATGTGGTGATATCTAGAATATGGAAGAATTTCTGTAAATCAGCAAGAAATATATTGATATCTAACTTGAAATTAGGAAAGAAATTTGGATAGTCAACTCACAGGAAGAAAAGTCTAATTGGCTATTATAATACAAAGAGATGGTTAGCATATTAGCGTCAGATAATTGCAAATTTAAGAAATCCAGACACATTTTTAGAAGCATCAGATTGGGAACAAATAGAAAATTGTATAATGCAATAATATGCTAGTATAATACCTATAAAACTAAATATTCATACATACCATAATCTCTATATTCTACTTCTAGATATATAAACCAACTCATGTAAATCCAGAAGCTTGTATGGGAATATTCTTTACTACATATACTGAAAATGAGCTGAAAGCAACTTTTATGTTCATCATTAGGGAGATGAACAAATGAAATGTGGTAGATACACACTAGTGAATACTGTTCAGCCAACAGAAACAAAGAACTATTAATAGTTGGTGTAGAGCAACATAGAAATTAATAAAACGTGTTGTAAAATGAAAGTTAAAGAGTTAATAGCAAACACATTTATCTAAATCAAAAAGCATATACACGTGAAATACAGCTATTTATTTTACAAAGGCATATACATATCCAAGGATATATAACAAATAAAGTATTAATAATGGGGTGCAGGTAAATTGACAAATAAAAACAAAACACATAGCTAAATGTTTTATGGTCAAAGGATGGAAATATCACATGAGATAGGAGCATATTTATCCTAACCTGTACTTCAATCATTCCTAAGCACAGAATTGTTTTTCTCCTTAATGACCCTTCGGTCTCCTATTATCTCTGCCACTATTTTTTTTCCCTTGAGGAGAAAAATACAATGATTGACAGGATAGGGTTCACTGATTTGGAAATGTTACTATTTGTTATATATGCATCTTGATTAATCAAAATAATCTAGCTTTCTAACTAGTTAAATTTTCACTTGCTTCATTTTGTATAGGTACCATTAGAAAAAAAGAAATGTGATTTGCTTTCTTACAGTCAATTACACAATTAAAACCTAATTATCATTTTTATTATTTTCAGAGTGTTAAACTGTTCATAGGCAATAATATCGTTCATTCCCTACAGGGGTTATCATAAGGAATGTGGAATTATAGGTGTGAAAGTTTTTTGAGCTTTTAGCATATAAAGCACTTCGCAAAACTATGATATTATTTTTAGCATTAGGTAGTTGTATTTGACATAATTAAATTGTCAAGAGAATTAACAAATAAAAGTAGAACAAATCATGCTGATGAATTTTAAATGGGAAAACTCATTTTAGATTCTATTTAGATGAAGTGCATACCATGTAAGACAAGGAGAAAGAGTAGACAAAATTCACAGTAAAACTATATTTATTTGTTTTAGGAATACACTGTGTACATAATTTGAAAATTATATGAGACTAGATGATAACATTTAAATCTTCCTAATAAGAAAGATTTAAGCTCTTCAAGCTCCAAGTTCTCTTCCTCTGAAGGAATCATTCTTATTAGATTTTTTTTTTGAAAGATGTTTCATGGCTATACTCACATGATTGTGTATGATGTATTTTATATATATGTATTTATATTTTCTATATATGTACTTATATATGTATATATATTTTATGTATATGTATTTTAGTATACTATACAGATTTTTAAATGACCGATAACTTGATATCTTATTCATCAAAAATAATTATCTGTAAAAGAAGACAAAATTTTAAAATTTGAATGACCATGGAAATACTTTACCAATTACTAAGAACAGTTACTATGAGACCACCAGGTCTTTGTAACATGTTTTCGTATCCAGTTGCAAAAAAAGTCATAATCCACTCAATCTCCCAAACCACTTTCTGTATTTAGGTCACCCATACAGAACCTCATTAGGCACAGAGCTGTTAAAGATTCACACTAAGAGTTATAAAACCCTACTATTTATTTGAAAAGCTATGTCCTCGGTGGAACAAAAACTCCTGAAATTTAAATAATCCATTTAGGGCCCAATTTCCTTTCAGGCCCCCAACAGCATAGCTCTAGCCCCTGTGCAGTACAAAGGGTTTCTCATGCATACTAAAGTTTTTTATTATTGAAACTTATAAAGCTGAAATTAAATATTTCTAACCTGTGACTAGACATTTCTTTCCAAATTCATTCTTATATTTTCTCTATATTACAAAAAAAGAATAGAAATGTATTCCTTGTGATAAAATTTGACTGTAAAATATAGATATCTGAAACTAATATTCTGTTCAATATATATGTTTTTATGTGTTTATTACATATATGATACATACTCACATATATGATAAAAACTGTCTTTAGCACAATGACAGTATCAGAATTTACAGAAGACCTGAAATACTATAGAGGAAAATAATAATTTTTACTCTGGCATAGTATTATACAAAAACTGTTTAGTGTATGCACAATGTGTTTTCAAATTTTTTAAAGTATCTATTTCATTTATACTGCATCTCTACTAAGATGGACATGCTCAGTTACTTTTAGTGATACCAAAATATTTTAATTATCATCTGTGCCCTTATGAATGTTAAAATTAAAAAAAAGGAAATCTGGGAAATTAGCTATAAATTTATAATCCAGGAGGACAATATCCCTAAAAAGATATAAACTGTGAATATTCTAGAAGCTAAAGAAATAACAAATGTAAATTTTCTAATTAGTTTTATTGGGGAAGAATCTGTGTTTCCTTGGGAAAATTAAATATACTCATCACCAGAAAAGTGTTTCCCCCTAATCAAATTTGATTATATGGTAGAGAACGTTTCTTTTGACATTTAAGCTTCTGATAAAATGAAAAATGTGGAACAATAAGTGATTCCAACCCAGCCCTTGAAAGCTCACTGCATCATTTGCTAAATGTACGCATCCAGAGAAGAGACGCGAATGTGAAGCAGCTCATGAATTCTCAATCATATGCAAGCCTCTACAAAAGTCCTTGAAGCAGTCATATAGGATCTGCCATATGCTGATAACTGCATTCAGAAAACTCACTCATCATAAGAAAGGATGATGAATAGTCACCCTGAGTCAGTGGTTACAAGTTGGCAATAAACTTGAAAATTGAGGTCATTTGTTAGACTGCTTAATACAAAGCTCTGCCTTGAGATTCAAAAATTTTTGTTGATAAAGTAGAATTGAATTGTAAGTGGTTATAGAAAACTGCTCCTGGGGCTGTATCCTGCCAAGTGATACACAGAGAGCAAGGAGATGAAAACAGGGTAAACCCCACGCTTTATGGCTAAGTAGTAGATACTGTGTCAACAATGGGATCTCAAATTTCAGAAATGAACCAAATAGCCGTAATACAAATTTCCCTTCTTTTCTGTAGTATATTCAGAGAAGTGGATGCCACAATTTTGAATCTATAAATTATTTTATTGATACTACCATGCACTAAATCACTGGTTAAATTCAGCAACTATATAGTGAACAACCACATGCAGAAAGTCTGCGCTAGATATTACAGAGCAAGGAAGGTGATTTTTGCTCCTAACAAAGAAATATGCTGACTATCTCACTTAGCTCTCTCTAGGTACTGATACAAAATATTGTTGATATTCAATTCCATATTCCTTATCCCTCACTTGATTATAATATAATCTAGTTCAAAAATCCATTAGTATTCATCCCTGTATTCACAGATTGTAAAAAAAGAAACTGATATAAAATAAATATACTGATTCTTAAAGTGATGGATCCAAAATAACAATTTTCTATTGCTTTGGGATTATATTTGCTGGTGTGAACACTTTGGGACACGTTGGAAGTGCTATAATTCTGCATAATTCATGTTCATCACTTCATTAAGCTCCAACTATGTAGTTATGTTTCTTGTTAAGGGAGTAATGGCCCGCCTGTGACTTCTCTTCCACTTCCTCCAATCTTTTTTGTTGTTGCTGTTCTCTTTTTCTTTCCATTCCAGGTGTTTCTTTATTTCATATTTTCTCCTCTTCCTTTTTTTAAGTTTTTCACACGGAAGTAATTTCCTCAGACAATCTCACTGGCTTCAAGTGTTCAACAGCTACTTCTATGTAAGTGATTTTTGTAATGCAAATTTTTAATTATTGTCATGATCCTTAGTTTCATTTTGCAAATTTATTGTTACCAATGGACATCTATGTTTGGCTATCAAAATTACATCAATTATTTAATATGTTCTTAACTGAATTTGTAATTTTCTCTTTCTGCCTGTATTTGCCCAAATAAAACTATTACAAACTGTTTCTTTATTTTTGCTATTGGCATTATCATTTAATAAGTTTAAAAATGTAACAAGTTTTTGAACTATAAAGTACATTATCAACATAATCTTATCCAATGCCATCTCTCACTGTCTTTCACAAATTCCCAGTCTTCCCACCATATTTTGTGGTGTCATGATTGTATTTAAGGGTACAAGCTTTGTGATCAGACAGACATGGATTCCTATATCAGTACTGCCTTTTGTCATACCAAAAGGCAAACCTACTACATCTTATAAGTCTATTTCTATGCCCTCCTAATATTTCTTCTGTATTTCATTTTCCGGAATTTTCCTACTTATCATTAATATCAATCCAAGATGAAACAAACTAATGTCCATAAATTAGTCCTCTATCATAAAGTTCTTTAGGCAGCACAAATCTTTAATGATTTCTTTGTTCATAAAAAAAATAGCCCCACATCTCACAATCTTAGGTTGTTCAGAGTTCTCCATTATCCAATGTTATATCAGTTTTTTAAAATTTAGTTCATACTATTTTTTAATTTAACATGTACATACCATGTTACAGAAAAGTTCTACAAAAACTTTTTTTTAAAAAAATATATATGTAACACTCCTACCACTGAGACATTATCTACAAATTTGGCTCTTGAATTTAGTCTCCTAGATTATTTGGCCTTGAATTCCAGTTTCAACATTTATTAGCTATTTGATTTTCAGGAGTAACTGTTTTTTGTTTAATTTCCTTTTTGGATAGTACGTTATTAATGCATAGAAATGCTATTGATTTTTGTATATGTCAATTTTATATCCTGCAAACTTACTGAGTCTATTTCTCAATTCTAAGAGTGTTTAGGTTAGAGTCATTTGGGTTTCTTATATGTATAAGATCATGTCATGGCAAATAGAGAAAATTTAACTTCTCCCTTTCCAATTTAGATGCCTTTTTTCCTTCCTTTTGTCTAATTGCTTGGGCTAGGACTTCCGGTACTATGTTAAAAAGAGATGGGCACCCTTGTCTTGTCCTTGATCTTAGAGCAAAAGCTTTCAACTTTTCACTGTTGAATATGATGCTAGGTATGGGTTTGTCATAAATGGCCTTTATTGTGTTGAGATACTCTCCATTCATACCTGATTTGTTGAAAGTATTTATCATGAAAGGATGTTAATTTTTTTCATATGCTTTTTCTGCATCTATTAAGATTATCATATGGTTTTATCCTTCATTATATTAATGTGGTGTATCAAACTTATTGATTTGTGTATGTTGACCCATCCTTGCATCCTGTCGATAAATCCCACTTGATCATGGTGAATGATTCTTTAATTGTGTTGCTGAATTTGATTTGCTGGTATTTTGGTGAAAGTGATCACATCTATGTTCCTCGGAGACATTGGCCTGTAAATTTTTTCTTGTAGTATCCTTTTCTGGCTTTGATAATAGGGTAGTGCTGTATTCATAAAATGAGTTTGGAAGTATACTCTTAACCTGGATCTTTTTCAATACTTTGAGAAACATTGGTATTAGTTCTTTAAATGTTTGGTAGAAGTCAGCAGTAAGCCATCAGGTCCTGGGCTTTTCTTTGATGGGAAAGTTATCATTACTGATTTAATTTCCTTACTCATTGTTCTGTTCAGATTTTCTATTTCTTCATGATTCAGCTTTGGTAGGTTGTATGTGTCTAGGAATTTATACATGTCTTCTAGATTATTCAATTTATTGACATATGGTTATTCATAGTAGTTTTTATGACCCCTTGTATTTCTGTGGCATCAGTTGTAATGTATCTCTTCCTATTCTGACTTTATTTATTTATACATTTTCTCCTTTTTCCAAGTTAGTCTAGCCAAGGATTTGCCAACTTTGTTTACCTTTTAATAAACCAACTCTTAATTTCATTAATTTTCTCTATTATTTTTCCAGTCTCTATTTTATTTATTTCTTCTTTGATACTTGTTATTTCCTACTCTTTCCCCACTTTGGGCTTAGTATGTTCTTCTTTTTCTAGTTCTTGAGGTATAACATTACATTGCTTATTTAAGACCTTTTCTTTTGGATATAAGTATTTACTGTTATCATTTTCCCTCCTAGCACTGCTTTTGCTGCATCCCATAAATTTGGTATGTTGTGTATATTGTGTTTCCATTTTTTTTTTTTTGGTCTCAAGATATTTTCTGATTTTCTTATTGGTTTATTTTATCACCCATTGATTCTTTAGGAGGTTCTTTTTCAGTTTCCAAATATTTGTATATTTTCCAAGATTGCTCCTATTATTGATTTATAGTGCATGCTATCTGAAAAAAATTGATATAATTTTAATCCTCTTAACTTTGTTAAGCTTCTGCACAACAAAGAAAAAAAATAAGGTAAAGTAACAACCCACATAATGGAAGAAAATATGTGCAAACCATGCATCTGATATGTGGTTACTATAAAAAATATATAAAAAACTCAAACAACCCAATAGCAAGAAAACTAAAAACCTGTTAAAAAATGGCCAAAGAACTTGAACAGAAATTTCTCAAATAGAACATACAAATGGTCAACAGGTACTTGAAAAAATACTCAGTATCACTAATTAGGAAAATGCAAATTAAACCACAATGAAATATCATCACACACCTATTATAATGGCTTTATCAAAAAGATGAAAAACAATAAGTCCTAGTGAAGATGTGGACAAATGGAACTTTTGTACATTATTGATAGGAATGTAAATTGGTACAGCCATTATAGAAAATAATATGAATATTTTTCAAGAAAGTAAACTAGAACTATCGTATAATCTAGCAATCCTACTTCTCAGTATATATCAAACCAAGGGCAACACACGTAACCTAAACATCTGTACCCCATAATATGCTGAAATAAAAAAAAAAAGGATTGAAATCAATATGCTGAAACAATATTTACATTTCCACGTCCATTACAGAATAATTGACAAGAGTCAAGATATGGAATCAACCTAAGCATCCATCAATGGATGGATGGATACAGAAAATATGGTATATACACAATGGAATACTATTTAGAGTTTTACAAGAAGGAAATTCTGTCATTTGTGACAATATAGATAAACCTGAAAGACATTATGCTAAGTGAAATAAGGCAGGCACAGAAAGACAAATAAAAGGTGATCTCACTTATACGTGCAATCTAAAAAAGTTGAATTCATAGAAGTAAAGAAAAGAGGCTGGACAGGAATCACTGGGGGAGGGAATGGGAAGCTAGTCAAAGACTATAAAGCTACAGACAGACAGGAAGAATACATTTTGAGATCTATTGCACATCAGGGTGACAATATTCAATAATAATGTATATTTCAAAATGACTAAGAGAGTAAATTTCAAATGTCTTACTATAGAAATAACAAGTAAACAAAACGATATGTTAATTAGCCTCATTTAATCATTTGACATTGTATACTATATCAAAAGATCACATTGTACCCCATAAGTGTGTACAATAACGATTTGCAAATTAAAACAAAATTAATTTTTTAAAAATAGAAAAGTTACAATTTGTTAATAAATCCAG
The DNA here is from genome assembly GCF_000956105.1 of Propithecus coquereli. Classification (NCBI taxonomy): domain Eukaryota; kingdom Metazoa; phylum Chordata; class Mammalia; order Primates; family Indriidae; genus Propithecus; species Propithecus coquereli. The sequence continues at coordinate 2,659,471 of NW_012148508.1, forward strand.
GAACTAGTTCTCTCTCTAACAAATCTCTGGCAAGACTAACATAGGAAAAAAGAGAAAAATACAAATACACATAGGTTGGGGGTTGGGATGATGATTTCTGAAGTAAGACAGCCTGGGATTGCATTGACTGCTGCCATAGTGATCTATATTGAGCAAGGCTATCTCAATTTTGGGAGATCTGCTATCATTTTTCATATATTAGTCCATCAAAGGAGAAATATATAGCCATTGTAATATATTCCTCAATTTTCTCATCCAAAAATGGGGAACTGACAGTATCTATCTCCTAGTGCTATGGTGAGGATTAAATAACACAATGGTTTT
>NW_012148508.1:2659844-2687074 GCF_000956105.1 Propithecus coquereli
ATTTTTTAAAAAGAAAAAAAATCTTCTGTCATAATAGTCCTCACTCCATGGGCTAGTGAGGCAATGTGGGGAATCTGTCAGTTGCTGAGTATGTTTGTTCCAAAAAGGACTTCCTGAATTGGGAAAATAACTACATAGTGTGTTCATGAATTCACTAAATTCTCTGTTTCTAAGCTAAATTCCACTACGGAAAATATTCAGATATCCCTGAAAATTTTGGTAATTTTCCCTTCCCCAGTGAACATTCACCTTGGTAAATGCCTACAGGTCTCTTTGGGGACAATTAGGAAAATGAATTAGGGTATAACTCTTAACAGTGTACCAGGATCTTTCTTTGAGGGGATCTTGCCTTCTCTTCATTCAAGGAACTCTGGATATTTGTTTTGATTTTTTTCTTTTGGTTATATATATTTATTTCAAAATATTAAGGGGGTACAGATGTTTTTGTTACATGGATACATTGTATAATGCTGAAGTCAGGGTTTTTAGTATGCCCATCACCAGAATTGTGTTCATTATCCCTGATAGGTAAGTTTTTAACCCTCATTCCCTCTTCTTGGTTTCCAATGTCCTTTACATCTTTTTTTGCCCATGTTTACCCATCATTTAGCTCCTACTTATTACTGAGAACATGTGGTGTTTGTTTTTCCATTCTTGAGATACTTCACTTAGTATAAAGGTCTCCAGTTCCATTCAAGTTGTTGCAAAAGACATTATTTTGTCCCTTTTTATGGCTGAGTAGTACTCCATGGTGTGTGTATGTATGTGTGTGTGCGTGTGTGTGTCTCACATTTTCTTTATCCACTCATCAACTGATGGGCACTCAGATTAATTCCCAACATCTTTGCAATTTTGAATTATGCTGAGATAAGCATTCCCTCTAGCACTTCAGCCTTCCTAAGCCTTGGAATATGTTCCTCTATGGCACACCAAGGAAATTATGGTATTTTACTTAATACACTATAGGCTACTTTGGAGCCTAGGTTTCAATCAACCAACTGAATGATGCTTTAGAGTTACTCATAGCTGCTCGAGCTGGTAAATTGAATCTAGGATATTTGATTAACCTGTTCATATAAGGTGATGAACAGCTGTGACAGAATCCAACATTATATTCATCTCCTTCTTATCAACTTGCATAGGATACATTCCCATACCTATCACCCTGGTTTCAGTCAACATAAATTAATAAACTTTTGCACTCTTGAAATGCTTTTGTGTATAAACTAACAGTTTTCCAGAGTCTTCATACCAATTCCACTTTGATACCAATAGGGAGCCAAATTACTGTGAATTTATTATAGGAATTAAACTATACACAATTATGTCAGAGGCTATGAAAGTAAATGTTTGAAAATAAGAATTAAGGCATACAAGGTAGAACATGCATAAGCCCTAGTATGGAGGAATGAATTTGACCTGACATGGAAATTTGGAAACTATGCACATGCAGCTTCTGGAGCAAGACTGAGATAGATATAGGGTTGGTACAAATTCTACAGAAAGTTGTTGGCTTTTCTGGTTTTAACTCTGTAAATGTTCAGTGAGATGAAGGTCTGAGTTTGCTGTGTCCAGCCTGGTAGTTGGGAAGGAAATGTAGACACTGAGCAGGGAAGAGCAAGAATAAAATGGCACCAATTTGTCTGTTCTCACCCCTTCTAATCCATAAAATCTTTATAGATTTATAGCTGCTTTTTCAATTTCACCTTCCAAATATTATATAACTTTAGTTTTGATCAATTCCAGATTAAAATAATTTAAAGAAAAGGGTTCAGGAAAGGCAAGTTTATGATACATCAATCCAAACTTACATGTGCATCCAAAACAAAAAACTTCTACAGAAAATTATATTGTTGCCACATTTTTTTCCCGTAAGGATTACCAGACCAGAATGAAAGCCCTCCCATCACATGCTAGACAAAAAAATAGACATTAATGAAAATAGAATTGAAAGATAGAGGGATTCCTTGATCGCATCCTTTAGTAGCTGGATCATCCTGGACTTTGTTTATATGAGAAAAACAAAGCTATATATGGTTATGGTGTGCAATTTGGCTTTCTGATACATACAGCCAAACATAATTATAATGGATAAAAAAATTTGGTACTTGAAGTGGAACACCAAAAGAGGTGACAATTTCACCTGCAAATTAGACCCTAGCTCCACGATCATAGTGTCTCAACAGATAACCAAAGGATATCAAAGTATATGTGAGGCTAATGCTTGCCAATCCATAAAAGCATCAGAGTGATAGCTACTGGAAGAAGATCTAGATAGAACAAGACTCCATAACATATATGGAAACAATAATTAGGAATAGAAATTAGGGTAGATGAGATGAATTTCTTTTTTCATCATAAGCAACATAAAGACTGATAAACCTAATTGTCGACTCTGTATTCCAAGATCTTGGATGATGATTAATGCTGAAGATTGTATTTAATAATACAGGAATATATGATGCAAGGCCTGACAATTTGCCCATGGAGACACAATATCAAAAGAAGAGTAGGAATGTGAAGTATACAAATCTACTTTAATGAAGGAGCCTCATACTCTTCATCAGTCTCAAATATGCAAACTGAAGTGTTGATTTGAGAAAGTGTGGGTGTCAAAAATTACTGGGATAGTGGAGTCTGCAGTCCCAAACATGCCTCCTCAGGTACTGGTCCTACGTTAAGGATTACAGATCAAAATAATCAGGCTAGCTCAATTATAGCTGTGTTGTTTCAGTGCAGAATAATGGGTTTGAATTAAAAAATTGTTTCCAACTTTAGAAATTGTATAACTCTTGATGAATCAGAGGGAGGGTTGATGAATTGAAATAAGATGGAAGATAATGTTAATGCACTGGAATGATATTTAATTCTTAATTCTTAAATTATAACAAAGAAAACTATATTTAAACAAGCAGGATAGAAATGTATATATGAAACTTTCTATGCCTATTCAAATCAACATCAATGAAATGATTTATTATTTTAGTTTATCACAAAATCTGTTTCTTAAGGATTTATTACTTCAGGAGATACTAGATCAGTTATACACACTCCCGAAAGGCAAGATGATGTGGTGATAGATGCCTAGACATGAATTTGATCCTCGGCTCTACCACACATTGGCTATACAATCTTGGGGAAGTTTTTAATCTTTTTCAAGTTTCAGTTTCCTAGACTATAAAAACAATTGGCAATATACATTAGCAAGATTTTAGTTTTAGGACTTCATGAACAAACATATATATAAGAGGCTGCTTCTAAAAGTAGTTATATTCTTCAATGATGGGTTGTCATGAAATATTTTTTTTAAGTAGTTATAGGGAGATTGTTTCCACACTTTTTTTCTTGGGGATTTTAATGATTTAGGAAACTTCCTGGTGAAGAGACCAGGGGACTGGAGAAAAGTCATAGGAATATAGCTGCAGCTAGCTCTGCTTTGATCTGTTTTTACTCTTGAGGTTTCATGTAAGATTTTGTTTAAAATTGTGGCTAGTAATAGAACTATAATATATGTTTGCATTTGATCTTAAAGTTAAGAGTATTCAATCCCCATGTTTCATTGTTAGATCTCATAACTGTTTGAAAGAGGTGTTTTTATCTCTGTGTTACAGAAAAATAAAACAAAATTTTGAGTTTTAAGAGTTATAACTAAAACCTGGATCTCTGAACCCTAAGACAAGGGCTTTTGATCCTTTAAATCTCTCAGTAGCCTTATAAGACAGAAAAGACAGTCCCAGTATATGATAAGAAACCTCAGAGGATGTGTGAAGTGAATATGAGAGGATTAGAACACAGAACGTTCACTCCTACACCAGTGACATGCTGCCTTTTTTTCCCCCAGTATTGTGGGAGCCAAATTAATGCATTCCATGTTTTTTAGTAATCATTGGATGGTTAGGGTATTAACCAACTTCCTAACTCAGACAGTTTCCTTCTAATATTATCTGGACATCATTTTAGGTGATAGCTGAAGTTTGTTATGTTTCTGGTTTTAAAAGAAATATACTCCCCACCTCTGCAATTATCGGATTTTCAGTACTATTGAATTTCACTCTACTTGGTTTTTAAAGTTTGAGAAGTGATTTATGAAATACTTTCCAATTTGTTTTTCCTTTGGAGAATTTTGAGTGCTGTTCTTTAAATCTGTCATATTTTTGACAGAAAAAAATAGTTCAAACATAATCAAAGCACTCTAATATTTTTACATTATTGAGTTTTCCTTTGAATAGTAGACATATGCATATTAAAGAAAATATGTCAGTTTTTAAATAAAATTGTTAATTTTATAGTGAGAAAATGAAATGAATTTCTATATATCAAGTTTGTGTGTGTTATCTTAAATGCATATATGTTATGTTATTACATCTGTATATATGTCTGTGTATAAACTATATCATACCTGTGTATCTGTAGGTATCTGCATCTTGCTATATATTATGTTATCATGTATGTGTATCTCTGTGTGCACTTTATTATTCTTTAAGTTTTAATAACATTCCTGTATTCAAATGCAAAGATTTATCTGAGAAAGATTTATCTGAAAATCTTTCACATCAACTATAGATTAAACTAATTAGCTAGAAAAATGTACATTTCTACTCTTCTCCCACACACAGAATATAAACATTTGTAATTGTTTTCTTACATATAACTTTTTTCCATATCTAATTTTACCACCTCAGTTTTTTCTATCTTGAGTAGCAGTGCCTGGGCTCCTAAATTTTCATGATATTTGAAGTTTTGCCCTTTGCATGCATAGCATTACTATCATACCTATAACATTAATAAATTTTAATTATTTGCAAATGCATATTCTAGAAAAAGCAGTTCTTATAAATTAATATCTTAAATATTAACTATTTTATAAGAAAATATTTCACGGAATAATAAGATAAATTACATTAAATTTGTTACTTAGGTCTTAGAGTCATACTATTTTTCATGGGGCATCTCAAGCTAATAATGTTTCAGGGAACAAAGTTTAAGAAATTCTCATTTACTTTATGATATCTTTTCTTTTTATCTATACATGGAAGGACATGCTCAATGAACAGGAAAACTAGAAGGAACAATATAGATTTTGATATTTTATTTATGATCTTACGTCATACTGCGAGGAAAATAGCTTTTATTTTCTTTCTTTCTTTTTTTTATTTTTTATTTTTTTTGAGGCAGGTTCTCACTGTCACCTTGGGTAGAGTACGGTGGCATCATCATAGCTCACTGCAGCCTCAGACTCCTGGGCTCAAATGATCCTCCTGCTTCAGCCTCCTGAGTAGCTGGGACTATAGGCGTGCCCCATGATGCCCAGCCAATTTTTCCATTTTTAGTAGAGACAGGTCTCACTCTTGCTCAGACTGGTCTTGAACTCCTGACCTCAAGCAATCCTCCTGCCTCAGCCTCCAGAGTGCTAGGATTACAGGCATGAACCACCGCGCCCAGCTGAAAATAGCATTTCTTCATAAGGCATAGTTATTTCATCAGATTCTTTGTAAAGGATGATTCAGAGAAGTGGGAAACTATTCTTCCTTATTAAAACATACTCATCCAAAAAAATTATAATGCATTTTAGTTCTTACATGATAATTTAATTGAAGGCAAAAAAAGGGATATTTAAATAATATCTATTATAGATCTCTAGGTAGGTCCCCCTCCCTCAGTTGCCTTTATTTCCTTGGTGTTCCTTCTACTTTATACATCTCACTTCTCAGAATGTCCTTTAGTTCAGTTAGCACACAGGACTATATTCTTCTTGCATGGGCATTACCTGTCACTCAGAATGCAGCGGAATTTCTTCCAGGGCTTTATACTTTTATAGCTGTTTTCATCCAGGGATGTCATAAAACCTGGCAAACATGATCTCATTATTCCTCAGGATATTCCTGTGAAGTTGGTGGGTGGCCTGTATTATTATCCCAGTTTTGTAGAGCATTTTATCCAGTTTGCTTAAAGTATTCCTCTCCATTATGCAGTTTTTATAAGTGAGGAATGTGACCAAGGACACAGAGAATACGGTACAGACCTATAAAAAGAACTTGTGCTAACAAGAAAAGCCCAGCACCTCAGCCCTTTAGATGTTGCTTCTCTTCTGTGTTGTAACAGGTTATTGCTCAATTCTGACACATCGTTTTACCATTTAAAAAAATTGCTACAGTTCTCAAGATTATGTTATTATGTTATTCTGCAGTTATTTTTCTTCTTGGTACTAAAGATAGATAGTCTTCATAATATATAAAATACATAAAATGCAGTGTAGTATATTAGGTGCAACTTAAACCCCATTATAAGACTACAAAAATAACTTCATCATTAAACAGCCTCATTTATAGAAAGTACATACCAGGAACCACTAAGTTCATCAATTAGTGATTAATTTGGAATATTGTAGCAAAGATGTGGAAACAACCCAAGTGTCCTTCAATACATGAGTGGATTAATAAAATGTGGTATATGTATACCATGGAGTACTATTCAGCTTTAAGAAACAATGGTGATATGGTACCTCTTGTATTTTCTTGGATGGAGCTGGAAAACATTCTACTAAGTGAAGTATCCCAAGAATGGAAAAACAAGCACCACATGTACTCACCATCAAATTGGTATTAACTGATCAACACATAAGTGCACATATAAGAATAATATTTATTGGATGTCGGGCAGGGGGGAGGGGAGGGGGGACGGGTATATGCATACACAAAGAGTGCGATGCGCACCATCTGGGGGATGGACACGCTTGAAGCTCGGACTTGGCGGGAGGAGGGGCAAGGGCAACATACGTAACCTAAACATCTGTACCCCATAATATGCTGAAATAATAAAAAAAAAAAAACAAGGGGAACCATTAAAGAGTTTGCTATTTTAAAAGTTCACTCTAGCTGCAATAATGGAATGTGTCAGAGACAGAGAGGCTACTGAACAGAGAGAGATCACTTAGATTAATTCAGACAAAGGTTGATGATGAGTAACGGTGGAACAGAAAAAAAAGATTTAGATGATACTTAGGAGAGGAAATTATAACAATAGTGATTGATTAATTACATAGAGATTAAAGTAAGAGGGGATCTGGGATGATTCCCAGATATCTGGCTTCAAAAATTGGGCCATGACTTTAATTTCTGGCAGTGCAGTAGAGAAAATACCCTGAAAAGTTGTCTAATACAAAAGACTCATACATTCTCAATAAAATACATTAAGCACCCTTTTAAATGCATAGTTGAGTGTGCAAGAAAATAGGCCAATCTCCAGGGTACAGCAATAAGGAGGGAAGGTGAGAATCAACTTTGCAAGCTTAACAGCAGCACTATGATAAGCTGGAAGCATTTCAGGTATCTATATGATAATCAAAATTTAACTAACAAATAATGAATAGAAACGAGCACACCATGCTTTTGGAAATGAGAAGCCTTTGATCACAAATGGTACAGTCTAAGGCTTACCAATTACAGAATGGTAGGCTATAAATCATCTGCCTTACTATGCCAAGAAATTAATAGAAGTCACTTTTTAATAGTTCTTCAGGTTGTTTAGAAAATGAAAAAGCAAATGATTCTTGAAAGGAAAAGCCTTGCTCTAAGACTTCTCAAAATTCTCCCTAAAAACCTCACCAACCATGAGCTCAGAAATTTGACATTACTACACATGTAAAAAACAAGCCACCATGAATAGAACGAGAAAAAATGACCAATACCAACATTAGGCCCTGGAGAAATTCAGATAATAAACTATACTGCCATATAACCAGGGAACAGAAAACTCTTTTGCTAAGGGACAAACAGTAAATATCTTTGGCTTGTAGTCCACAGGGTCTCTGTCATAACTCCTCAATGCTGCTACTGTAATACAAAACCACCCCAAAATAACACACAAGCAATAGACATAGATGTGTTCCAATAAAATTTCATTTTATAAAAATTGGAATGAGGGTGAATTTGATTCACAAGTTACAGTTTTCCAACCTCTGTCATAAACCATAAATTCAGTATGTTTAAAATCTTTAAGAAAATATTAAATGATAAACTTAAGACATATATATCATGTTATTAAAATAATTTAAGGAAGATTTGAAAAAGAATCACATAGAAATTCTAAAATATTTGGAACACAATGGAGACCATAATTTTCAATAAAATAAATAACACACTTTTATAGTGTAAGAAAAGGAAGAAATTCACTAAAAAAACAGAAGTAAAATATGAATAGATAATTAACAAAAGCATAAATCCAAAGGGTCATTAATTATATGAAAGATGTTTAGATCATTATAAATAAGAGATGTGCAAAATAAATTTTTAATGTGATAATATTTCATACATATTGGACTGGATAGGTTAAAATATCAAGCAATATCAAACGATGGCAGTGAAAAAGAACAATCTGAGCACTCTTCCATGGTTGATAAAAGTAAAGATTGTTATGTATAATTCTGAGATGAACTTGGCAAGGCCTAATACAGTTAATAATGGAATATTTTATGGACCAACATTTCACTTTTAGATTTATGGTCCAGGTAAAGTTCCACAGTGTACAGAAATAAACATATTTACAGAAATAAACATATTGAAAATTTCATAGCAGCTGAATTTACAATAAAATGTAAGCTGGAATACACCTAAATGTCCAGCAACAGAAGGATAAATTGATATTTGTCAAATATGAGTTATTATATAACTTTCAACAAATGTAAACTAGAGCTAAATGTATTACCATGTATAAATCTAAAATCTTTAGCATTGAATGAAAATAGCAATTTATAGAAGGATATATGTGATGTAAAAACTTCATAGAATTTTAAATTAATAAATAATATGTAGTTTAGGAATATATATCTATTTAGTAAAATATTAAGACATTTATGACAAGCATAAATATCAATTTTAGGGTAATGATTAGTTCTGGCTTTAGGAAGGGTAATACAATACAGGAAGGAGTATACAGAGGACTTTAGTCAATTTATAGAATTTATTCCTTAAACTGAATCTTTTTTCTCCTAAAATGGGGATTTTAATAACTGTATTAAATCTATAGCTTAACTTGGAGAGAAATTGAATCTAATTGCTTTTCCAATTCATGAACATGATATACATCTTTATTTATTGGGATTCCTAAAAGTCCTTCAATAAAGTTTTATAATTCTCTCTATAGAGGTCTCACATAATTTTTGGTTTAGTTTTCCCTAAATATAAAGAAATAGAAAGCCTGACTAGGATTAGTAAACTGAGTCATACTACATTTTATGTTATTAATTGTAGAATTTTTTTGTATATATAATGTTTCATGATAATTAGGAAGATCCCTGATATTACCAAACATTGAGATAGACTGTGTAGAAAAAGAATCATATTTGGTGATGGAGAGCTTGAATAGTTGAAATAATTTTTGGATGTATTATGTTGAAACATCTGTTATACTCAGGAGGTACTAAATAGCATGTGGAGATTTGAAGCCCAGAAGAGGCACCTGAGATGGAAGTTTTGATTTGGAAGTCATTGACATATCGATTCATTGAGGTTAAGGGAATAGATATGATTCTTCTGAGAACTCATCTTGCAGATGAGTGAAAGAAGGAAAGTACTTAAGATTTTACGGTGAGAAAAAACAACTTTAATGAGAGCACCAGAGGAAAAGGTGACAAGTAAAGAAAATGATATAATAGGTTTTCAGCTAAGAGGGCAACAATGTGCCCCAGGTCCTGCCACTGTCCTTTTGGGGTATAATGGTTCTCTGTAGCTTTAAGTATTTCAGGATATTGTTGGTAGATGTTCTCAAGCCATTCTTTAAAGAAGCTTGGTTGTGAGGGCAAGAGAGAGATAGAGAGGAGAAATAGGGTGATGGCTGGAGAAAATGTGTATATTTCTTTTTTTGAAACAGATTGGAGAAACATGAATGTGTACAAGTAGCTAGCCATAAAAATGAGCAAGACATTGATGACATAAGAATGCAATAGCTAATCTGCTACTTCATCATGCAGCAATAGAAAATGGGATCAAATAAAAATTCCTTAGAAATAAAAGGGTAAAATCATGTAGAAGAGGTTAAGTTTCATAATTAATAATATAATAATAATTATACCTAATACTTTCATGACTACTATATACCAGGCACTGCTCTAATGAAGCTACAGGTTTTAAGTAATTTACATCTCACAATTCTATGAGATAGTACTATTATTATCCTCCCAATTAACATAGAAGAATGTAAGGCAAAAAAAGATTAAGTAACTTAGATAAGATTTGCATCGAGGACACCTGCTTTCAAATTCTGCACTGTTAGTTATTATACTATGCTGTTGTTCTAGAGCTAACCTTTGAGACAGAAAAAGGAGACCAGGAAGACATCCAAGGAATCATAAGTTCATTGAAGGTTGAAATTTGAAGCCCAAAGTGACAATAAAAATGTACACTCCTTGAGAAGTGGTAAAGATAAGGAGCAAAAGTATGTTTATTGGTCTAGGTATGACACTCATGGTATTCTGGGATTTTCCTCTTGGAAATGTTTTCTATAATTGCTAAAATATAGAGTAAATATTCTTCCAATGAAATTATAAGAAAATTGGTTCACCTAGGTAAACAGACACATACACATAATAATGACCTAAGAAGTAATCCAACAAAGCAAATACCTAGATTTTTGTCTTCTAGTGCATTTTAGCATATTTCAGAAATGCACCGTGTTTAAATAATTTTCATAAATGATGGCCTAAAATTAGGTAATACTTATACGAGTTGAAATGTCTTTTCACTTGTCTGTAACATTCACTTTTGGGTTTTAGCAGACATATGAGTTTATAGACAAGGACATATTTAAATCAGAATAAAAGAGGAAAAATTGGTGCTTTTATCCAAAATGAAGCTAAATGATTTTTCTGATCTTAATGTAGAGAATGAATGAGAGCTGTAGGTACAGATTGAGGGTAATAAATGACCCAACAGATGCACTGGAAAAATAAACAAATGTGGCTGTGACAGAAATTTGTAGTTCAAACTGAAGTGCTGAAACCAAACTAATCTTTGATTTCAAAAACTGAAGAAAATTTTTGGTTCCTATGACTTGGCCAAGATAAAAGTGTATTATACTCATAGAAAAAGGAAACTATAATCTGTGTCTTTCCCTGCATATTATCTGCATATGGAAGCAATGTTGAGATTAAGATATTTTTCAGTTCTATTTTTTCCTAAATATAACTTTAAAAAAATCAAATAACAGTTCTCCCTGTATAAGTGTCTCACATCTTTCATTAAATATATTCCTAGGTATTTAATTTTCTTTGAGGCTATTGTAAAAGGAATTGCATTTTTGATTTGATCTTTGGCTTGATTGTTCTTGGCATATATGAATGCCACAGATTTGTGTGTATTGATTTGGGCTCCACTTGTACTCGCCATCAAATTGGTACTAACTGATCAACACTAGGGTGATCACATGGCAGTAATACTCTCCAGGGATTAGGGAGATGGGGGGGTAAACCCGCAACTAAAGGACACGGGGAGCATTGTAGGGGGGAAGAGCATGCCTTTAACCTTCGCTTGGGTGAGGCAAAGACATAAAGTGTAACCATAATGTTTGTACCCTCATAATACCATGAAATAAAAAAAAAATCAAATAACAGTGAAGCATAACTTATTTCTAGAAGTTATATTAAAATGCTTTTCAAAACATTTTATAAACATATACTTGAAATAGTTTGCTTTTTGAATGAATTGTCTTTTCAAATTTGTCTTTCTAGTTGAAATCCCATCTTGCACTTCCTACTCAGTACATATCTATGTCATTTAATTTTTCTTTCTAGATTGTTGTTCCCTTAACTAACATTTAGTTACAAATTAGCTTAAACATATTTAAAATGGCATTTTAACATTATTACTTATTAAATAATTAATGTACAAAATTTTGGAAACATTTATAAAAATAAACTTATCTATATTTTATAATCACTCTTCAGAGATAAGCGTTATTTTAACACTGTTTTAAAATTGTTAATATTTTTGTATATTGCTTTTCAATTTTTTCTATATAATGTATTGTTTTAAAGTAGTGATTATACTGTACATACTTTAAAAACACTTTATTTTGAAAATTCTGAAATCTTTTCAAGCTTGCACAAAGTGTTAAAAATAAAAATAGTACAGAAAGCAACTCTAAGCCCTTTACTCAGATTTAAATACTGTTAACATTTTGTACCATTTACTTAAGTATATATTGCTTTAACTCTGTCTTTTATCATTTAATATGTGCCCCTTACTTATATACATATTACTTTGTCTTTTATCATTTAATATGTTATCATTTAATATGTTCCAGAAAGTGTAAATATCAGCAAATAGTATTCCATAACTTTATTAATGAATGAAATATTTAATTGCATGTTCACATGATAAAACCCTAATTTAAATGCTTTATGTATATCACCATATGACATTCTACAATAATTCTATTTTATGAGTGTTTATTTGTATCTAGTGCATGATTCTATTTTATGCATATTTTACAGGTAAAGAAACTGAAGGTGAAAGAACTGCTAAGTAACGTGCCTAAAGACAACCAGCTAGTAAGAGAAAGAATTAGGATTTAAAGTCAGGTATATATTTCTTTATTGCTATATAATAAATACTGTAAAAGTAGTGACTGGAAAGTACAAACATTTATTCTCTCTCAGTTTTGTGGCTCAGGAATCTAGTGGTGGCTTTGGTGAGTGGTTCTGGCTCGGGATATCTGAAAACACTGCAATCTAAGTGTCAGCAGGGCTGCCATAACCTCAAGGCTCACCTGGGTGAGAATCTGCTTCTGTGCTCACCCACATGGTGTTTGTCAGGCTTCAGAAGGTCTGTTCCCAGGCTTACTGATGTGGCAGCTGGCTTCCCTTGGAGGGAGTGATTCGGAAGAAGTGAGAGAGAGCCCAGAAGAGAGAAGCCGCTGTCTTTTAACAACCCAGCTTGGAAGTGACATCTCATCACTTCTGCCATATTCTATTCATGAAAACCAAGACAAGTTATCTAGCCCATATTCACAGGGAGAGGATTACACAATCTCATGAACAACAGGATGTAGGGGTCATTGTTAGCCATCTTGGAGGCTGCTTACAACATTGGGTTTTTCTGACTTTAGAATCTATGTTTCTAATAATTATTCATATGCTTTCCTAGTGTACAAGATATTACTCCCTTGTGAGCAACTGCCATATTTTGTGAACCAATTCCCAAGTGCTGTGCACCACCTAACTGCTGCCCAGCTGAGGAAGGACAGGGGAACCCAAGCTCTTTGGTGCACACCTAGGACTATTCCCATTGCTATGGGCTGCTGTGAGACCAAGGGGCAAGTGGATGGCACTCCCCCCAGCATCTTGCTCATGCTGTTTGCCTAGAAGGGCCCCTCTTTTCTGATTACAGGCTCAAGGTGTCCTTTTGGGAGTTTCAAGCTGGGCAGTGCCCCATCCTTGGGCTGAGTTCCAGCTTATGAAGCTGCAACCACCACCCAGCTGAGGAGGGACAGGGCAGCCCAAGCTCTCCTACACACACCTAGGACAATTCCTACCATTCTGCTATGGGCTCCTGTGAGACTCAGATGCTAGCAGATTGCATTCCCCACTGTTTATTGCCCAAGCCACTTGCCTGAAAGGGGGTCCCCTGTCTTTGATTGCAAGCCCACAGCCAGCACCATTTTGAGAGATTAATGCTGGGCCACACTCTGTCCTCTGACCGAGTTCAAGACAACATGGGTGCAGCTGCCACCTGGCCAGGAAGGGACAGGGGAGACTATGTTCTTCTAAGCACACTTAGGACAATGCCCACCACCCTATTACGGGCAGCTTTGGGACTTGGGACCAGCCTGCACAATCCACTGCTGCTACCAGTATCATCAACACTTGTGTCCTAGTGGGTGGCTCCACAACTGCTACTGCCACCTCCCATATCAGATCAGCTGCTCAGAGACCTGAGAACACACCCATGCCTCTGGCTCTCTGTTTCAAGCTATTAGCTTTAGAGCAAGCCACTCGAAAGCCCAACGATTGGCCCTAAAGGACACACTAGCACTGCTGCCAGCATAAGCTGCTCTGGGGCATAAAATCAGGCACACTCAGTCCACTAATGCCACCACTGGGGCCTGAAGACTGGCTCAGCTGGCATTCAAGTTCCCAGCAAAACTTCATCATAGCTTCAACTAATAACTGTACTCTAAACCATCAAGGAAATCACAAATACCATTGACCCTGTGTAGTACCTAAGAAATCATACAAAGATCACACTACCGCAAGCACCCAAAATCAAAGCCAAGGTGTCCTACTGAACCAACAACATATGTACATCTTCAGAAAAAAATTCTTCAACTCATACCACCTAATTGTGTTTAACAAAAGTTTAAAGAAATACACTATAGCATTTTGATTGGTATTTCAAGAGTCAGAAATGCCTTTCTACGTTTAGGTTTACTATGCATACTTCTCCTTTCAGAGATTTTCTGAAATCATCATGTGTTAAAAAGGTTTTATTGATTTAACAGATTTTAAGCTCACAAAGCCACCCCTTTCTGGCCCCAATACTTAATCCATGCAAGGAATTTAGATTATTATTAATTTATTTAAATATGTTAGTTCTAAAATTTGTTCATTGCAATAGCCATTTGTCAAGTCTATGTCCAAATATTTTCTCTTGAGAGAGACATTTGTTTGAAAAAGCTATTTTATCACACAAGGCAATGTTAGAATCCCAAATGTATGACATGTTTATGATACAGTCATTTTCTATAATTTAAACCAATTATTTTGCTAAAAGATATTGACTTTAAGATATTCTTCCCAATATAATAAATATTTATTGAATTCCAACGATGTGCCAGGCACTGTCCTTGGGACTAAGATTACAGTAGCAAACACAACAAAGGCCATGCTCTTTTGAGGCAATATTCTAATTTCTAGGGATAGATGATAAACAAATAAATCTATAATATTTATTTTGCTAGTAAGTACTAACAAGAAAAGTTAGGATACCTTTCTATTAGCTGTTCTAAGAATTGTATATGTAGGGATATAACACATGAGTTTTTCATTCAAAAAGACTTCAATTGAGTAAGTTATTAGATTTATAAATACATAGCCAAATTCACTTTTTTCCCACTGTTTAGAAAAATTTATTATTAATGTCTCCAAGCCGATGATGACATTAACCTACATAAACATAATTCTTAATTTAGGACCTGAAGACAACTATAAACACGATCAGAGCATCAGGGTGTTGTTGCTACTGAGGCAGAGAGAAATCCTTTAGTCCAAAGATGACTTGGTTTAAAAAGTCAACCCCATGCCTTTTCACTTGACGATTCCATTTTGAATTATCAGCACATACTCCTTATGGAGCTTTTCCTGTGCTGCTTCAGATTCTTGGCTTGTCCTTTTCTCAGTTCTTTGCCTTCTGTGTCATGTGTTTGATATTCCATCAAACTTGGAATATTCGTCACTTTCTGACAAGAACATCTCACTGGGTGGAATCTTCATCTTAGCTATGTTTGTGGCTTCTTGGTTTCTCCTAGCTGTCTCATCTTTCTTTTACCTCTTTAAAAATTTTTTTTTCTCCTCTATCCTTCAATAAGGTATCTCTATCCACTAATTTGACCACATTTGGCAATCCTTTGTTGGTCCTTGTCTGGTCAGTCCAACCTCTATATGGTGGCCTCAAAGAGACTCAACCTGGCTCTGTTGCAGAACGTGGCTCTGTACCTCACCCACATGCTGAAGATCTTTTGGATCATAGAAGAAAGTGTTTCCTTAGGTTTCTAAGATAGTTTGAATACTTGTCCCCTCCAAATCTCATGTTGAAATTTCATCCCCAGTGTTGGAGGTGGGGCTAAGTGGGAGGTGTTTGGGTCACAAGGGCTGATCCCTTCATGAATGGCTTGGTGCCCTTCCATGGTAATGAGTGAGTTCTTGCATTATTAGTTCACTGGAAAGCTGGTTGATTAAAAGAGTCTTTCACCACCTTCTCCCTCTCTTGCTTATTCTCTTGCCATGTGACATACCTGCTCCCCCTTTGCCTTCTGCCTTCATTGTAAGCTCCCTGAAGCCCAGCAAATGTATGCCTATGCAGTCTGAAGAACTATAAGCCAAATAAACCTTTTGTATTTATAAATTACCCAGCCTTCAGGTATTTTTTTATAGCAATGCAAAATGGACTAACAGTTTCCCACTGAGAAAACCTGGACCCAGCCTGCATCTGAAGTCCATAGTCATGCCCTACCTGCAAGTGTTGGAATTCAGATGAGTGCAGAAGATAAAATGTCCGTGAGATTCCATCACTGTAGCTCAGTGATGCCCAGTGGAATATCATTCTGCTTGAGTTCAGGGTATGGTTTAAAGATCAAAATCACTTTATAACAGACACGTCCCTCAAAACAGTAATTCTTAGACATTCTAATTATATAACACTAACAAATAACAGAGAGACAAAACAACAGACATGGAGTTTTCATATTAGTTCAAAAACCATAAGGTCTTGGGTCCACCAATTCAAATGATTAAACATTCTGTGTTTAATCACTAAACTGTTTTGAAATAGTATTCTACTTTATATATTCAATTTACTGATGGTTCAAATACTTGTTCAGATTAAAATAATGGTTGGACCTTTTTTTTTTTTTTTCTAGAATTTACCCACTGCCCTAGAAATGACCAAAGGGAATTTCCTCCCTCTTTTCCATAAAGGTCAGATGTAATTATTTCATATCTAACTGAAGAAATTTTAATTGACAAAAATATCAAATTAAGAGTATATTTATTATTGTTCCATGAAATATAGAAAAAAACAGTGAGCACATCTATTTAACTCCCTTGGACAATTACATGATGAACATTTTTTTTTTCTTTTTCTTTTCCTTTTCTTTTTTTTTAAGACAGAGTCTTGCTCTGTCACCCTGGGTAGAGTGCAGTGGTGGTGTCATCATAGCTCACTGTAACCTCAAACTCCTAGGCTCAAGCAATATTCTTGCCTCAGCCTCCTAAGTAGCTGAGACTACAGGTGGGTGCCATGACTCCTGGATAATTTTTCTACTTTTAGTAGAGACGGGAGTCTCACTCTTGCTGAGGCTGGTCTTGAACTCCTGAGCTCAAGCAATCCTCCTGCCTCGGCCTCCCAGAGTGTTAGGATTACAGACATGAGCCACTGCGCCCGGCCTTGAACAATGTTTTGACCAGAAACGTACTCTATTGAATGCTTAATTTTTGAAACGTACAACACTTCCTACGTGACTTTACTGCTTGTTAAAATATTTGTTTGCCATTATGGAGACATAAGTGATGTGTTCTTTGATTGGGCATGATAAAAACTAATAATTTCATGGTAAAAGGTAAGCATTTTGACATTTTCATCTTTATTTTTTATTTTTGTTCAACTTTTTATTAGAGGCCTACTGCTACTTACAAACTGTAAATTTGGCAAACAGGACATCTAGTATCTTGTCTGGCAGTAAAAACAAATCATTATTTCAATTCATTTTTCAGCTGCAAAGGAAAAGAAGCCACACGCTGACAGTAAATTATACATAAAAGCATAAACCCTAAGGCTAGTAAGTGACAAGAGATGACACTTTTCAATGTTATATTTGGAATGAATAAATAAAAATTACATTTAGGCAGGCATGCTAGTTTGAACTTGAGACAAATTAAATCTTTTCTTTTTCCAAGTAAGCAAATCATTAATTATAATTCCTATTTTACAAAGTTATGGTATAGTAGGTATTTTATGTTTCTTAGTATTATATTTACTGGCTAAAATCCAATAAAATTTTTTTCTTGAGGACCTTAAAGTCACTTACATTTTTTCAATAAACCTTAATAAAAATAAATTTATGTTTATGTTTGCATATGTAAAGAATTTAAGAGGGATGCTGAGCCATCTGAAGTAAGAAAAGTCTAGTAACCAAGGTGAACTAGGTGGA
The DNA here is from genome assembly GCF_000956105.1 of Propithecus coquereli. NCBI lineage: Eukaryota > Metazoa > Chordata > Mammalia > Primates > Indriidae > Propithecus > Propithecus coquereli. Next base: position 2,677,764 of record NW_012148508.1, read on the forward strand.
TGCCACCATTAATGAGGTTAAAATTTGTATCTTAAATGTTAGTATTCACTCAAAAAAATCATTTGTTCAATTAGATGTCTACACTCATAGAGCCTTAACATAGTGGAAAGTGAAATAGATTTATGTTTAAAAGGCCCAAATTAAGTCTATCTCTGTTATTGCTTGGATTTAGCCAAGTCACTGGCTAGTTTTAGTTTTCTTATTAGTAAAATAACAATTTAATAAAGTAATTTATGAGAAAACATTTTGAAAATATAAATATATATAATTGTAAATGTCTAAAGTATGTAACAACTTATTTAGTTATTTTACATTATTAATAAATCATAAACTTTATATTGACTTGGATTTTCCATAAAAGTTCCTGGGTCTAGAGGTAATGGAAATAACCAGAATCTTTACCCATGTATCTTCTGGGAGCAAGAGATACAGAGACAAATGCAAAGAAAGAGAGATAGAGAGAGATAGAGGTTGAGATACAGATAAAGAAAAAGAGAAAGATATATATCTATATATAGAGAAAAAAATGATTAGGAGGAAAACACACATGAAAAATAAAAATACCTAAAGGTAGAGAATACTACAAACTTAGTGTTGAACTTAGTGTCAAACAGTCACAGACATAGGTCTAGGAATTGATCTTTCACAACTCTCTTGACAAGGTAGAAGCTTGAGAATATGTGAGGAAAAGGTGAGCGTCTCAAGGAAGCATTGCCACTGAGAAAAATCAGTTAAATAGGGAAGTGGTAGTACCCCATGCATAGGTGGCAGAGAAGGGAAAGAACAAAGTAACAAGGAAAAATGAAAAATCTTACAGAGATAAAAGAAACAAGATAGCCCACATCACTCACGGATCAATCAAATTATTTTACTTCACTATGTACTTCACTATACTGACAGAAGAGGGTGCACTTGAACCAGAACCAGTGTCAGCCAACTTCTAGAAACAGAAAAAGAACAATCAATTCAAATCATTCAAATATACTGAATCAAAAGTCCTTAAAATTCAAATCAAAACATTTCGACTGATGAGACCTCCCCTCTCACACACACAAATCAAGAATCAAAACAAAACTGAATGTCATAAAATAATCAAAACTGAATTAAATATCCTGAAACAAACATTTAGAGATATAAAAATAGAATAAAGCATTTAAAAATACAGGGTAAATAGACCAAAAAAAAAAAAAAAACTTCAGAGAGAATTATGATCAATCAGAAGAAATTATAAATATCGAACCATCTTAGAAAGAAAAAATAGACTATAACGTGTCCAAGAATAGAAGAATAGACAAATGAAAATTTAGTAAGAAACATTAAAAAATTATAAGAAAAAAACAAAGAAAATAGAACTGAAATAAAGATAAAAGTAAAAAAAAAAATCAAAGTGATTGGAAAGGAAGACAGAATAAGAAGTCTCACCTATGATAACGGGAGTTTCTGGAGAAGAAAAGTAAGATAACAATGGGCACAACTAACAATTACATTTTATTCTCAGAAAATACGCCAGAAATAAGAGATTGTGTGTGTGTGTGTGTGTGTGTGTGTATCTCCTTGGAATACTGGCCTAAAAGATCAACTCCAAGATATACCATGATAAAATCATTGCAGTATAATATAAGGAAACATTTTACATAGCTTGACAAAAATATCATAAAATTATCTATATGAGCGGAAAAAATTAGGCTGGCCTAAGATTTTCAAGAACAACATACAAAGGAAGACAAAAGTAGAACAGCATGTTCAGGAAACTTCAGTGAAAATGCATGGGAAAGATTGTACATCCAACCAAGATGTTCTTGAAGTGTCATACCTATAGAAAAACAGTTTTTATTTATTTATTCATTCATTATTTTAATAGAGTTAGAGGATACAAATGGTTTTCTGACATATGGATAAATTGTATAGTGGTGAAGTTAGGGCTTTTAGAGTCCGCATGACCCAAATAGTATACATTGTACCCAACAGGTAATTTTTGATCCCTCACTCCCTTCCCATCCTCCCTCTTTTGAGTCTTCAAAGTCCATCATACCACTCTGTATGATCATGTATCCCCATTGCTTGGCTCCCACTTATAAGAGATTCTATGGATATTTGTTTTTTCATTCCTCAGATACTTAGGATAATGTCTTTCAGTTCCATCCAAGTTGACATGAAAGACATTATTTCATTCTTTTTTAATGGCTGAGTAATACTCCATATATATATATATATATATATATATATAGCACATTTTTATAATCTATTCATAGGCACTTAGGTTGATTTCATATCTTTGCGATTGTGCATTGTGCTGCTATGAACATTCAGGTGTATATGTCTTTTTGACATAATGACTTCATTTGTGTAGATAACCAGTAGTGGAACTGCTGGATTGAATGGTAGGTCTACTTTTAGTTCTTAGAGGAATCTCCATACTGTTTTCCATAGAGGTTATCCTAATTTATATTCCCAGAAACAGTGTATATCTTACTTTTTCACAGCATCTATGCCAACATCTATTGTTTTTTGACTTTTTAATAATGGCCTTTCTGATAGGAATAAGGTGGTCTCTCATTGTAATTTTAATTTGCATTTCCCTGATAGTTACTGATGCTGAGCATTTTTTCATATGTCTGTTAGCTGTTTGTATATCTTCTTTTAAAAAATGTCTGTTCATGCCCTTTGCCCACTTCTTAATGGGGTTATTTAGAGAAACAGTTTTTAATGTATAAAATTTTAGGGAAAACTATAATATGAACTCCTTCTGAGGAATCTAATAGAGATTGAGCTTTACACAAACAGCAGATAACTTCAGAAATTTCACCAAAAGGACTTATGGTATTTATTACATTTAATTATATAAGTAAGGTCAAAAAAAGGATCAATACATGGATGGAAAAGTAATTGGAAATGCTATATGTTCTGATGAAGTAGAATATATGCAACAAAAAATAGAGAAGGGAGAACATATGGAGAATATAAAATAAGCTAATTATTAATAACTATAGTATAGGTAACAGGTAGGGTCAAAGTTACCATTTAAAACTGACAGACCAGAGAGTAAATATTTAAGTAAGTACCATAAACAATATAAATAAAAGGGTAACACTAGAACAAAAATTATAAATCTTCCAAAATTCCCCCCTCAAAAAACTAGTAAAAATCAAAACACACCAACTAGAGAAAGAAAGATACTAAACACAACATAGCACACATAGTAGTTATAAAATAGCATGAAAACAGTGAGATCAAACCTCTTCATCATATCAATATGCATGTATGATATTAATTTAATAATTAGAATGTTGAAAATTTAAAAATTTGTTGATTGAAGCAATACACAACTCTATGTTGCATACAAGGAGCAACTAAAGCAAAAATTTAGATGGCTAAAAAACACATGGTTGTGCAAAGTTATACTAGGCAAATAGAAAAATAACAATAAAACAGGGTAGTGATGCTGATAATAGTTAAGGTAGAGTTTTAGCCAAACAAATCAAATAATACAAAGAAAACTTGATAATGCTTATAGTCACAATTCAAAATGTAGTTATAATAGTTGCAAATAACGTGAATATGTTAAATATGTAAAGCATATATATATATATATATACACACACACACACAAACACATGTACATGACATATATAATGACAGAATATGCAAAAAGAAATAAACACATTTAAAAATAGTAGATATTACCAAACCAGTGCAATACAAGTGCACGGTCTATCAGTGCAAGACAGATCAAGTGTACAAAAATACAAAACAATATGTAAGATCTAAACAGCATACAGAATAATGTAATTCTTATGAATTTTATTGAATACATCTCAATAACAGAGAATATAATTTTTATCAAGCACAAGTGGGATGTTCATTAAAATTTGTTATATATGGGTACATAAGGAAAATACCATTAAGTTCCATAAAGTAAAATATTTACCAAAAAAATTATCTGACTGCAAAAAAGAAATTATACAAGAAATATATTTTTTAAAAAAACATAATTCAAATTTGGAAATTGGAAAATAAACAAGAATTGTATTATACATAACTTGGCTAAAAGGAAGAATGCCCACAGAAATTGAAGATTTCCTGAAAAATTATAATGTAAGCACTGTATATAATAATCTATGAGATGCATTTGACAAAGTGAACAGAGAAAAATCCATAACCTTAAATACTTATATGGATTGAGTAATAAATAAGGATATAAATAAAACAAATTTCCAACTCAAAAATACAGAAAATTATCAACAAATGAAAGAGCAAACAAGAAAATAATAAGGACAAAAGCGGAAAGTAATGAGAAAAAAAATCAGAAAATTAATAGAAAAAAGTCAGTAAATCCACACCGTGGTTCTTAAAAAATTTGAGAATTTGGGCACACTTTAGTTAACAAAATTAAAAAATAAGAAGAAAACACAAATATATAAATACAAAATAAATCAAAAAGGGAAAATAACTACTGACAGATTTTTAAAAAAATTACACTAATCGAACATATCTATGCAAATAAATTAGAAAAAGTAGATTAGATAGTTAAGTTCCTGAGTCTATACTGACTGATAATAATAACTCCAGTCTTATGATTAGTGTTTGTGTGGCATATATATCTTTTTTCCCATTCTTTTACTTTTAACCTATCAGACTATTTATATATAATTTTTTTTTGCAGACAGCATATATTTGCATTTTGCCATTTTATCTTACTGAAAAAATCTGTAGTTTAATTGAAGAGTTTATACCATTATATGTAGTAATATCATTGTTATGTTTAGGTTTAAACCTACCAATTTATCGCAGCAGGAAAAAGGAGAAATAAAAATAAAGACAAAAGAAAAAAAAGGAAAAAAAAAATAAACCTACCAATTTATTTGGTTTTTATATGTCCCATTTTTTCATTATTCCTCTTTTCTTCTCTCCTGCCTTCTTTTGAATAAATTATAAGATTCCAAATTATTTCCACTATTTTTATTATATATATTTTATTCATTGATTTATGTATTTATGCATTTTTTTTAGTGATTGGCCTAAGAAAAATAAATTTTATCTTTCACTTATTTCATTCTATGATCAAATACTATCATATCACTTCACAAGCAGTGTAAGAACTGTGCACCCATATACTGCCCCGCCTAGATTTGTGCTATTGTTTCCATATAATATACCTTTATATGTGCTTTGAATTTCATAAAACATTGTTAATATTTGGGCTTAAGATAATCAAATGTCTTTGAAGTAAATTATTTCCTTCCAGAATTCTTCATTTCTTGTGTATATCTAGGTTTCCATCTGGTATTATCTATGTTCTTGAAGAACTTCCTTTAACATTTCTTGTGGCACTGGTCTGCTAATGAAGAATTTTTTTTTGGAGGGGGCCAAAAGTTTAAGTTTTTTTACATTTTTTTAATTTCAGCTTATTATAGGGGTACAAATGTTTAGGTTACATATATTGCCTTTGCCCACCCGAGTCAGAGCTTCAAGTGTGTCCATCCCCCAGACGGTGCACACCGCACCCATTAGGTGTGTATATACCCGTCCCCTCCCTCATCTTCCCTCCTCCCACCTGCTCAACACCAGATGAATGTTACTACTATACGTGCACATAAGTGTTGATCACAAAGAATTTTTTGAAATTTTTATTTTGAAAGAAAATACCTCTATTTACCATCATTTAAGAAAGGTTTTGGTTTTGGTATAGAATTGTAAGTCAGCATTAAGTTTTTCAGCATATTAAAGATGTCATGTAACTGTCTTTTACCTTTCACAGTTTCTAATGAAAAATCTTTAAATGACTTATGCTTTTTTGTATTTGATGAGTCATTTTCTCCAACTATTTTAAAGATTTTTATTCTATTTCATAGGCTTTGAACTACAGCATTAATTGTTTCATTTTCTTTGTGATTATTCTAACTGGAATTTGTAACACTGAATCTGTGGGTTTATAATTTTCATTAAATTTAGAAATTTTCAATTATTTTTCCAAGTATTTTTTCTGTGTTCTCCCCACCACCACCCTACACTGCTTTCTGTACTACAATTACACTTAAGTTAAACCACTAGCTAACTGCTGTTTGTAAATCACTGAGACTCTATTTTTTTCCCAATGCTTTTCTCTCTGTATTTCACTTCATTTAATTTTTACCAGTGTGTATCAAGTTTATTAATCTCTTAGTCTATAGTGATTAAACTCCTATAATGCTATCCAGTTAATTTTACCCTTTATTTATTATACTTTTCATCACTAAAAGTTATTCTAGTTTACATTTTATATTTTCATTTGTCTGCAAATGATGTTTCTGTTTTGTTTTACAGAGTGATGAGTTGTTATAAAATCTGTTTTTGTATCTCTAGATATTATTTCTGGGTCTCTTTCTATGGACTGCTTTTTATTCTGGGTATTTATCACATTTTACTGTTTCTTGAAACTTGGATATTTTAAATTTTATGTTGTGTGTCCGGGTTTTGTTATCTGCCTTTAAAGAAAACTGAGGTTTGTTCTGGCCAGTAATAAGTTTACTTTGGTCCAGTTTTATCCTTGGAGGCTTGTTTTTGAAGTTCTGTTAAGGTGTGTGTAGAGTATCCTTTACTGTAAGTACAGTTGAGCCCAAATATTAAGGTGTGGCCTTTTGGGGGGTCTCTAATGAATGCCCCACATAATCATTGAGGACTGTCCACCCCAGACAATTGAAATTCAAACAGTTCCCAGCCCTATGGTTACTCTGGGAATCATTTAACTCCAAGATCTCTGATAACTCCAGCTCAGATTTGTGGAGTTTTGTCCTATGCCCCTACTTCTTAGTACTCAACAAAGATGTCAGAGGATACCCTACAGTTCTTTTATTGCATACTGCCTCTCCTCCAATACACTGACACATAATTTCCATCTGCCTCAGCCTACTTGATTCATCAGTAGTACTATTGTTTTTTCAGTTTACTCTCTTTTTATACATTCCAGAAATTGAATCCAGAGAGAAAGCTAGAGCAATCGTATGGCTCATTTTATTTGTTTCCCTCTTCTCAGGGATCACAATCCTGTGATATCTCTTATTCATTGTTGGAAAACTGTTGGTTCATGTGTCTTCACAGTTTTTTAGTTTTTTATGATGAGAGGGAAAATCTAATCCTTGATATTTCATCATGTCCAGTATCAGAATTCCATCTACCTATTTATTTACCTATCTGCCTGTCAATTTTGCTTTTATACACAATTATTTTACTTACACGGACATTAGCATTCATTAAATGTTCTTTTTTTCCCCTTTTAATTAGGTAAACTGAACAAATATAATCTGGGACCTTTACCTTCTCTGGGCTCTTTTTTTTATTTGCTACTTAATTTAAGGCATTTATTGTGAAGAAATTTTCCAGCTCTGTTTTTGTGATTTAAAAAATAAAATGATTTCTTTCTCTTTATAATTTCCCTCTCATTTACAGATTTAGTACTCTGCAAGCAGACTTTATGTTGATATGGTATTATATAATATAATTGGTTTTTAAGATTTCTACTAGGAAAACTTTTTGTAAGGGATTAAGGATATAAATGAGTCTGCAGTTCACATCAACAATCACTAAGTCAGTGTAGTCAAGCTTGAAAGACTTTGACATTTAACATTATTTTGATAAAGAAAGTCATTTTTCTGATGCTTATGCAGGTGAAATAAAAATTACCATTTTCTTATAGTTTGCCTACCAATGTGTGATTGTTAAATTACATTAAGAAAAGATAAAAAGAAATTAAGGTGATTTTTTTTTCTTCAGTAAAACATATGATTGCATGGCTTGATTGATAAAGTGAGAATAAATTGTTTTCTCTTGTACTATTCAGAAATTGATAATCATTAGATGATTAGCTGACAACTTTACACTTGAAATGTGCTGATTAGCTTGTTTTACCTTAATAACCCTATGATAGTGACCACCTTATCTTGCCTTTTAATTTTAAAATTAATGAACTAATCATTTATTGTGTGGTCTCTTCCACTGTTCTGCCCAATTACTTCAGTGTTGAATGGTACTTTGCATTTTTACTGGTCCACTAGTCCCATATTATGTTCTTTCTCAACTTTTCTATTCAGCTACAGGATAATTAAATGCCATATTTTAGCATCTTATAACCTTGACACATAAATTCTCTTTTCTTAATGGTTCAAATTAATGGACAAATGATGACCCACTAGAAATTGTAGTGAGACATTACTATATATAAAATGTTAATGTAAATTAAATGCTAAATAAGAATCAGTAATACATGACTATTGGTTCATATTAGTGAGTTATATAGAGTGTTAAGTGAATATTAAACTTTTAAACTATTTCTTGGTTGTGTGCATATATATGTATATGTGTTTATGTGTACTTAAAATAAGTGATTTGGAAATTAAATTTTACTTTGTTAATTTTCGTACTTTGCTTCCAAATCTCTGATATATATATATATATATACACACATATATATATATACACACACACACACAAACACATGTACATGACATATATAATGACAGAATATGCAAAAAGAAATAAACACATTTAAAAATAGTAGATATTACCAAACCAGTGCAATACAAGTGCACGGTCTATCAGTGCAAGACAGATCAAGTGTACAAAAATACAAAACAATATGTAAGATCTAAACAGCATACAGAATAATGTAATTCTTATGAATTTTATTGAATACATCTCAATAACAGAGAATATAATTTTTATCAAGCACAAGTGGGATGTTCATTAAAATTTGTTATATATGGGTACATAAGGAAAATACCATTAAGTTCCATAAAGTAAAATATTTACCAAAAAAATTATCTGACTGCAAAAAAGAAATTATACAAGAAATATATTTTTTAAAAAAACATAATTCAAATTTGGAAATTGGAAAATAAACAAGAATTGTATTATACATAACTTGGCTAAAAGGAAGAATGCCCACAGAAATTGAAGATTTCCTGAAAAATTATAATGTAAGCACTGTATATAATAATCTATGAGATGCATTTGACAAAGTGAACAGAGAAAAATCCATAACCTTAAATACTTATATGGATTGAGTAATAAATAAGGATATAAATAAAACAAATTTCCAACTCAAAAATACAGAAAATTATCAACAAATGAAAGAGCAAACAAGAAAATAATAAGGACAAAAGCGGAAAGTAATGAGAAAAAAAATCAGAAAATTAATAGAAAAAAGTCAGTAAATCCACACCGTGGTTCTTAAAAAATTTGAGAATTTGGGCACACTTTAGTTAACAAAATTAAAAAATAAGAAGAAAACACAAATATATAAATACAAAATAAATCAAAAAGGGAAAATAACTACT
>NW_012148508.1:2687124-2695885 GCF_000956105.1 Propithecus coquereli
ATAGAAATAAAATAAGGAATTATATATAGTTTAGGGAAGTATTTGATTTCATTATTGGATTGGTGAAGTGAGAGTAGAATGCTTTCTCTTATACTATTTAAATTTGTATATATATATCTACATATATCTCGATCATGCTATGTGGGACACACGAGAATAAGAACCTTATTAATATTGGAGGAGTGGGACAGATTAAATGTTTCTGAAGAGGTGAAACATAAATAATGATTTTAATCATAAGCAGAAGTTAGTCAAGGAAAAATATTCAAGGAAGAAAAAAATGGAACATTTATGGAGATGTTGAAGTGAGAGATATCTAAGTGCATTTTAGATTATGAAAGAAGGCAACTGTAGCTTGAGTAGAGACCATGCAAGATGATGTTGGAGAACGCTGTTCAAGGGACTTCATAAATATAGAATGACAAAAATGAAAAGAATGTGAATTTTTCATGTATTTGTTTAATCATTCATTTAACATCTGTAATGCTGTTATTATGTTCTGAATTTTGGGATTAAAGAATAAATAAGGAATGGCCGATTACTTTAAAGAAGTCATGAGCCTAGTTAGAGGAAAGACACAAACAAATACTTAAAATGCATTAAGTGTGACATGATATAGGACATCATTCTCCAAGTGATGCGGATATGTATCCCTTGGGATATACAAAGATTCTCCAGAGGTATTATTTTTATACTTACTCTTTCTTATTAATACTGAATCATATGAAATTTCACATATTTAAGTATCTTGGATCTAAGAATGGCAATTCTGTATGGTTCAATTTGATAAAAATTTATTATGAAGATTATGCCTACAGTTGACATATCATGCAGTTCTTCTTTCCAAACTTCTTTATTAAAATCACCCTTACCTCTTTTCAAAGAAAGACATACTTGATACTCCTTTAGAATCTTGTTATGGCACTTGCATCACGTAGAAAATAAAGAAATATAAGGGAATAAAATAAAAGCATAATTAGAACATCTTTTATATCCAAATTCATAATAAGACATTTAAAAATTCTGATCAAGCAAGTAATAGTGTTAGAAAAAATATATCTTGACCACAAATATGATATCCTGAATCCATAAATAACTCTAATTGATTTATTGACACTTTTATCACTATAATATAAGCTTGCCATCTCTAGTAACAATTTTTGTGAAAGTGCCTTTTGTCTGAAATTAATATAGCCATTCCAGCTCTCTTTTGGATGCTCTTTGCATGGTATTACTTTTTCAACATTTTACTTTAAACCCATTTATCATTTTGTATTGGAAGTTTTTTTTTCCATTCTTCCAATATCCACCTTTTATTTGTCTGTTTAGAACATTTACAATGATGTTTTTACTGATAAGATTTATGTCTGCAATTTTGTCTTTTTTTCCTCTGTATCTTATGTCCTTTTTGACATTCTCTTCTATTATATTCTATTCTTCCATTATTTTATTTTGTTTGTGTTAAGTAGATATTTAATAGTACAATACTTTAATTCTCTTGTTATTTATTTCATTGCACAATTTGCTACATTTTATTACTGATTGTCTTGGGGCTTATAATTATATATAATTGAAAACCATAGATTTTGGATTAATATTAAGTTAATTTAAATAGTGAACAAAAACCTTGCTGTAATATGGCTTTGTACCTCTTCACTCCTTGTACTAGTTTTGTCATACAAGTAACATATATATACATCACGAGCTCATTGAGTCAGTTTTATAAATATTGCTCTATGCAGCTGCCTTTTAAATGAAATAGAAGGAATGTGTTACAAATAAAAATACATTTATTCTTTCTTTTGTATTTATATTCACGTTTACCAGTGATCTTTGTTTCTTCATGTGTATCCAAACTACACTCTAAGTGTCCCCTCTTTTCAGTCTGATGGACTCATTTTAGTATTTCTTCTAAGGTAGGTCTGCTAGCAATAAATCTCTCAGTGTTGGTTTATCTCAGAACATCTCAATTTTTCTTTGTTTTTAAAGAATAGTTTCACTGAATATAGAATTCTTGGCTCACATTCTTTTCCTTTCACCACTTTGAATATGCCATCCACTGCCTTCTGAACTACACTGTTTCTGATGAGAAGGCAGCTTTTAAACATACTGAGGATCGTTTGTATTTGGTGAGTTGCTTCTCTTTTTAATCATTTTTTTAAATTGACAGATAAAATGGTATGTATGTGTCATGTACAACATGATATTTTGAATTACACATTCATTGTGGAAGGACTAAATGTACCTAATTAGCATATACATTACCCCACATAATAACATCTTTGTTGTGAGAACATTTAACATCCATTCTTTCAGCACTTTTTAAGAATACAATATATTCTTTTTTTTAATTTCACCATATTATGGGGGTACAAATGTTTAGGTTAAGTATGTTGCCCTTGCCCCTCCTCCCCCCTCGAGTCAGAACTTCAAGCGTGTCCATCCCCCAGATGGTGCGCATCGCACTCATTATGTATGTATATACCCATCCCCTCCTCCCCCCTCCCATCTGCCCGAAGCCCAATAAATGTTATTCCTATATGGGCACTTAGGTGTTGATCAGTGAAACCAATTTGCTGGTGAGTACATGTGGTGCTTATTTTTCCATTCTTAGGATACTTCACTTAGTAGAATGGGTTCCAGCTCTATCCAGGAGAATACAAGAGGTGCTATATCACCAAAGAATACAATATATTCTTATTAGCTATAGTTACCATGTTGTACCATAGATCTCTTGAACGTATTTCTCCTAATTAACTGAAATTTTGTGTCCTTTGACCAATATCATCCTAAATCCACCAACTACTCTAGCCCCAGGTATCCACAATTCACCTCTCTAGCTCAGTGAGATCAACTGCTTTATAGCCCACATGTGGGTGAGATCATGTAACATCTCACATCTGTTAGGATGGCGATTATCAGAAAGACAAAAGATAACAAGTGTTAGTGAAGATGTGGAGAAAAAAGAACCCTTGGACACTGTTGGTGGGAATGTAAATTAGTACAGCCATAAGGAAAAACAGTATGGAGGTTCCTCGAAACACTAAAAATTGAAGTACCATATGATCTAGCATTCCCACTTCTAGGTATATATCCAAAGGAAATGAAATCAGAGAGACATCTGAACTCTCGTGTTTATCACAGCATTATCCTAAGTGTTCCTGAAAAGAGGAATGAATAAAGAAAATATGATACGTATGTGTATGTGTATATACACAAATATGTGTATACACACACATACACACACAATGGAATACTATTCAGCCTTAAAATAAAAGGAAATCCTGCCACTTGTGACACTTATGAAACTAGAGGACATTATGTTAAGCCTTTTCTCTATTTTCGATTGCAAGATTTTTCTTTTTCTTTTGGCTTTGGATAATCTGATAATAATGTGTGCCTAGGTATGGATCTCTTTGAATTTTCTGTCTGGAGTTTTTTAAGCTTGCTTCATGGTTGTGCAAGTTAATGTATTTAATAAAATATAGGAAATTTTCGGTCTTTAGTTCTTCTTCCAGGACACCCACATGCATATGTTGTTATGCTTGGTGTTATTATACCTATAAGGCTTTGTTTATATTTATTTTTATTTTCCTTTTGGGTACTCAGACTAGATAATCTTAATTGATCTGTGTTCAAGTTTGCTGATTCTTTTTTCTGCCATTTCAAGTGTGTCATTGGACTCCTCTAGCAAACTTTTCATTTCAGTTATTGGACATCAACTCCAGCATTTCTATTTGGGTCTTTTAAAAAATCATTTATATTTTTTTTATTAATCTTTTTGTTTTGTGAAATATTGTTCTTATATTTTTCTCTGATTATCTAGACATTGTTTCCTATTTATAATCCTAATTCACAGTGTGTCTAATAACACAAATATTTAGGCTTCCTCAGCTATGGGCTCGATTGCCTGATTTATTTCCTGTGTATGAGCCATACTTTCCTGTTTCTTGCATGTCTCTTAATGTTTTGTTGAAAACTGTACATTTTAAATAATATAAATTGGAAACTGTGGAAATCAGAGTCCTTTCCCACCCACCAGGGTTTATTGTTATTGCTATTTGTTGTTATTGCTGCTGTTTGCTTTTTTTTATTGACTTTCCTAGAATAATTCTGTAAAGTCGGAATTCTCTGTCATACATGGCCTTGGAATTCTCTTCTTGGTTAGCTTAACAGTCATCCACTAATTGGAGACTTCCTTAAGTCCCTTAAATTTTACTTTTCCCACTTTTCCCCTTGGCTGTGGGGCTTTAAGTGGGTGTGTTAGTTTAAACCTCTAACATTCTGGCTGGCAGTCTATGCTTGCCTTCAGCTTCATTTCCTGCTTGCAAAGAACCTCAAGATCAGGCACAGGTGAGAACTTTGGGCCTTTTCAGATCTTTCCTGCATATATGCATGTTCTTCTACAATTCTAGATATATGTTGAAGCTCTTCAAAGCCCCTGTGGGCATCATATTCCTCAATTTTTTTCTGTTAAGTTTTTTATTCAGCCTTTTGTTAACCCCAACTGGTAATGCCAGCTAAGCTGTGATCTTAAGCAATTGTTGCTGATTATTCTTGACAAATGCCCCATGGATAGGGCTGTTCACACAGAGTGAGCTTTGAATTAGGTCAAATAGCGACAAACTCTGAGAATGGAGCTTATCAGCAAGCTACCAGACAGGTCAAACAGTGCAGGTTCTCTGGGGATCGGACCTTTGGATAAGTTGAAATCCATCAGTTTAGCCTCTCTCAATGGCTATGAGGCTTCTAGTTGTTAGACTTTTGGCTTTTAAGGCTACCATGGAGTTGGGGAAGAAAGTTGTGAGCAGCACAAGATAACACAATGCAAGAATTGCTTTTCATGCAGAGATTTTGCTATTTTCTTGAATAAACAATTCATGAATTTCTGCAAGCCTTTAGTGAATATTCAGAGTTCAGAAAAAGTTGGATTTGACAGTATGTGCAAGTGTTCTTCTTACTTCTCTAGAGAATTAAATTTTTGGAGGTCCTTATTCCACAATTTCGGAAGTTGCATCTCTGGATACTTTATACTTAATTTATACTATGAGAAAGATGTCAAGAACCTTCACTGGGGGTAAGAACTGTCTCATCAATAAATAATGCTGAGAAAAGTAGATATCCATATGCAGAAGAATGAAACTACACACTCATCTCTCACCCTATACAAAAATTAAGTTAAAATGAATCAATGACCCATATATAAGACCCTAAACTCTAAAACTACTAGACAAAAACATAGGGGAAACACTTCAGGACATTAGTCTGAGAAAAGATTTTATGAATAAGACTCCCAAAATAGAGGCAACAAATGCAAAAGTAAACAAATGAGGTTATACCAAGCTAAAAAAAGCTTCTATACAGCAAAGGAAACAATTAACAGAGTGAAAAGATAACCTAAAGTATGGGAGAAAATATTTACAAACTATTCATCAGAGTATTAAAATTTAGAATATATAAGAAACTCAAACATCTCAACAGCAAAAACCAAACAATCCAATTTAAAAATATAGGCCAATGATCTGAACAGACATTTCTCAAAAGAAGACATACAAATAAATGACCAACAAATACATGAAAAAAAAATGCTCAGCATCACTAATCATTAGGGAAATGAAAATCAAAAACAAAACTGGGTACCATTTCATCTGAGTTAGGATGGCTATCATCAAACAGCCAAAAACCAACAAATGCTGGTGAGGATGCAGACAAAAGGGAATTCTTGTACATTGTTCATGGGATCATAAACTAGTATAGTAATTCTGGAAAATAATTGGATGTTCACTCAAAAAACTAAAAGTAAAATTATAGAGTTCCCATATGATCCAGCAATCAGATGCCACTACTGGACATTTATCCAAAGGAAAGCAAATCAGTATATTGAAGAGACATCAGCACCCCTATATATATATGACAGCACTAGTCATAATAGCCAAGATATGGAATCAAACTAGATGTCCAACAACAGTTGAATGGATAAAGAAAATGTGGTATATACATACAATATAATGCTGTGGTTGTTATAGGAATGCATATTACACTTATTTGAAGATTTTTCTGGCTTAATTTTATCCTGACAAAACAGTCTAATATAGCCTATTGGCTTTTCAATAAGGATGGACCTTATACTAGTCAGGGTTCTTCAGAAAGACAGAACCAATTGGGTAGATGATAGAGATAGATAGATGAGAAGGGGTTTATTAGGAGTGCTGGCTTACATGATTATGAAGGCTGAGAAGTCCCATGACAGGTTGCCTGCAAGCTGTAGACCCTGGGATGCCAGCAGCATGGCTCCATCCAAGCACGGAAGCCTCAGAATGAGGGAAGCCCAAAGTGTAACTCTCAGGCCAAATCCTAAGACCTGAGAACCTGGGGGACTGCTATTATAAGTCCCAAAGTCCAAAGGCCAGGGAGCCTGAAGTTCTGATGTTCGAGGGCATGAGAAGAAAGGTCCTGGGTCCAGCAGAGACAGAGAGAAAAATTCACCTTTTCTCAATTTTTCTGTTTTATCTGGGGCCCCAGCCCATTGAACAATGCTGTCCACATTGCAGGCAGATCTTTCTCACTCAGTCCACTGACTCAGCTGTTAATGTGCTCTGCAAACACCCTCAAGAATAGACCCAGAAATAATGCTTTACTAGCCCTCTAGGTATTCCTTAATCCAGTAAAGTTGACACCTAAAATTAACCATAACAGGCCTTTTCAATTATTTGTGTGGTCAATATTTTTCTTACATTGAGTTAAATTCAAAGCTCTGAACTTTTACATTATATATATATTTAAGCATATAATTTTTAACCTCAAATATTATATGGAAAAATTGTTTAATCTATAATAATTTGAAACTCACAGGAAACTGAAAAGTAAAACCCTCATTTGATAGATGAAGAATTGATTCTCAGGAATATTAAGCCAGTCACCTACGGTTGTATAATGAGTTGGCATCAGAATTGAGATTACAATGTAAGTCTTTTGTCAAATGCTGAGACCTTTAAAAAGCTGTAGCACAATTCCATTAGTTGTGTTAAATGTTATAATACATAGACCAATATGAATTTACCAGTAAATAGGTAAAGTACCTCTGGGCACCTGCTTTTCAGAAGGTGGGTATTTATGCATTGGAAAGGGATGTCAGAGCTTAAGTCAACAGTTTATGTTATTGATTGTTCAAATAGCAACAACAAAAAAAAAGTTTTCAGAGTCATAGATTTAACACTGACTATTCTGTCTCCAGCCTGCATAGGAAAGCAGGGGAAGTATTATAGGAAGCCCACAAAACAACTCTTAAGATAAACAAGTTCTAGGAAATAAGTGCAAAGAAGGGACCAACTCTAAAGCAAAAGGGGATGAGGACTTCTGCATATGTGGATGGTAGAAAGCAGGTAAAACAGCTTTTCTAAGGGACATAGTCATAGATAGGAGGCAGTGTATACTGGCGTTCTCAACATACAGGTCATTGAAGACTCATAATTACAGGGTTGCTGCAGACGCAGTGGATGTGTCTAATGAGCATGGAGCAAGAACTCCCTGTTGGTAAGGGAGCAGGATAGAGGCCTGGATGGAGAAGAGCTGTTGTCAACCAGTACCTCTAGTGCATCTTTTCTCAGTTCAGAACATCACTGGGGGACAATTGCATGTGTAGGAGAAAGAGGGAACCTTAAAAGGGTGGGAGAGATTTGGTTGGCTTTTCTGGTAATCATCGTATCAAAGTGGAGAATATATATTTGAGATGATCAACTGATTTTGTTCAAGTACAAGTCTGAATACATGAGTTTGCAGTTGTTTTTATTTCATAATGCTTTAGCATGATAACTACATTTTATAACAAAATTGTGCATACAATTTAAGAATAAAATGGTACTTTCTCAAGATGTGAGACAGACCTGCATTTCTTATTGACATAGAAAATTGTCCTATCATCTAAATCAGATGTGAGAATAGTTATTCCTAGGTGATCTACATTGTATAAAGCATTTACATATCATGTTTTGGAAAATTTCATAGACAAATGTAAAAGACTGTTCTTGGTTGTCATGGATATTAGCTACACATTTAATTAATATTTCCTTTGTTTTTTCTCTATTTTATACAATATAATAGACTTTCATTAATAACCAGGGTTAGTAGACGTGATTAATTTATATGGCTATAAGAAGCTGTTGATTGTTGATTTCCTTTAGGCTAATGAAGCCTAAGATCTCCTGATGCCTTTAAATAGATACACATATAAACACACACACACACACACACACACACACACACACTTACATATATATATATATATATATATACACATACACACATACAGAGAGAGAGAGAGAGAGAGAAATGTACAGTATGCTGAAGAAAGGAAAATTTGCAAAAGGCATACAGGTTCTATGAACTCAGATAAGCATTTTAATATATTACCATAAAGGAAATTATTAGAAGTTAACCAGTTTTCCCCAAAGTCACACATCTGTGACCAAAAATAAAAGGGTAAATTGCAAGTGCTTGTACTACTCTTTTATCACTACAATATTCTGCTCCTTCTCAAGTTGTACCCCCTGCTTTTTTTTACTGGAGAAAGGAACTTCCCAGGGTATGTTAGAAAAACCACATGACACAATGTGGTATTTTGGTCTTTTGTCTGAATTCTAGATCAAGAAAGAGCTGTTAAAAGCTTTCCATCAATACATGAGTGGATTAATAAAATGTGGTATATGTATACCATGGAGTACTATTCAGCTTTAAGAAACAATGGTGATATAGCACCTCTTGT
>NW_012148508.1:2696557-2706494 GCF_000956105.1 Propithecus coquereli
TAGTTTATAAATATTTAACTTTGGCCACATGTTCAGAAAATGTTTTATAGTGAATCAGTTTATCTATGCCAGTTTTTTTGATAACAGAGAGACTTTACTTACTTACTATATCTGATAAAAAAATTTTTTTTTCAACTTTTGGCAAGGCTGGGTAATTAGATTTTGCAGCAAGTGGCATGAATAATGATGCCAAAGATTGCCTCAAGAGTAAAATCAGTCCCTGGAGGAAAATGCTTCACAGGCAACCTAAGGATCCTCTCTTTGACCTATGGCTTCAGGCTTTTACTTCAAAGTGCCATGTAGTCAGAGGCCTATTTTAGTCCTTAACATCCATGTGTGTGTCAAATAACGATGGACAATTCCCTCATCATGTGCCTAATTCCTCCATGTATCTGCTTTCCGACTAGTGATTCTGATGTGTCCACATATCAGAAACAAATGCACAGGTCAAAATCTTCCCTCTAATAAGTAGAACTAGAAAGGAAATTTTTCAAAATTGTTTCCTAGAGGATACGTTTTTGCATGAAGAAAATGCCATCCAGAATTGAACGTAAGGGATATTGTGGAATGATTAAAAGTGCTAAACTCATTTTTCAAGGTAATGATTCTTCAAAAGAAGGCTAAAGGAAATAATACCTTTAGTTTGTAAAAAGAAAGACTAAGCAAAGTTATGCTTACTGTTGTGATTAGTTGCAAATGAACAGGTTAAATAAAGAAGCACGTGTGAAGATGCTGCTTAAAAATGATTTCCTCCAGATTTATTTCCTCTAAGACAGGTTGCATACGTTACATTGCAGAGAGCTATAAAGAGAAATGGCTAAAGAACTTTAGTTAATTTTGGAGATTTAAGCATTTAAGCTCATATATATGTGTTTTTGGTTTTAATTTTTATTTTGTACTGTATAACACTACCTATGAAATTTTGACATTCAATGACATCACAGTTAAGACACTTCGAACGATCCCACATGGTAATGGCGTGAATATTATTAACCTTACAATAGTTATTGTTTATTAGTGCTTTAATTAATAGTGATAATTTTTTAATTCAATATATATACCAGCTATTCCTTCATCTAGCTTGCTCGTTAATTTTCAAGTTATTTTATTTTTTGAAGATGCTTTTTAAGCAGATTTTCTCTGTGGTTCGTGAATGTTAGTTATGTGAATGCGCTTTGAAATCAGATGGATTGGACTTTGTGTTCTGGCCCAACTACCTCCTAGCTCTATAGCTTGACAAAATTAATAATCTTTCTGGACTTCTGTTTCATCATCTTTCAAATGAAGGTGAGGAGGAGGAGGATCAAGAAGAAAGAAGGTGAAAAACCATACAATGTTGACACAGATATTTTTGAAAAACACAAATAAAGACTATATTTTCAGGGATCATTTCTATAGTTTGTGAAAAACACAAATGACTTTTTATTTCTAAGATAATGAAAGCTAGAATGGTTAACTTTAGGTAGATTTTATTACATTGAATCCTAACAAACCTGTAACTAATCTCTCTTACTGTAGTCTAATTTATCTTAATAGTAACAATAGATAATATTTATGGAACAATTGCATGTGTTAAGTGTTATGTGGATTTCGTACTTGTATTAGTCCTGAAATCATATTGATTGGATTTAAATCCCTGATTTGCCATGTTTCAGTTATGTGACCTTGGGGACATAGTTTAACCTCTTTTAGCTTAGTTTCTTTAGGTGCAAACTATGAGAATATTAATAGTGACTACTTCATTCTGAAGTTGTAAGGTTTCAAGGAATATTTGAGAGAAAGTGAGACCCTGACACAATAAATTTTCTACAAATTTGGCCATAATTACTAGCATTAGTATTATTATATCATGTGATTTTACAATTTTATTTAGGCTAATTTGACAGTGACTTTTTCACTTTGCAATGATAACGCAAGCAAAGATAGATCATGGTTTAGTAAACCAGTTGGTGACTACCTCATGAGTATATTCAGTGAGTATATTTCATTGGATATAAAATTTTTACTGGACTGCATACACTCTTTATTTTTAGATATATTTATTCAGAAGCTATTAAACATAGTGCTGGAATGTTATGGTTACAGACTCAAATGTTATAAGGCTCCACTTCCCCTGAGTTTGCAGCATTCTGTACATAGTTGAAATACAAGCCAGGGGTGCCTCTTGATCTTTCTAACATGGTTCCCCTAAAGCAATTGTAATGCAAATGCAATTACCAGAAATTTAAGATAGTAGAAGAAATATCAGAGCTGACCATTTTCTTGGACAACATGTTTCAATCTATGGATGACTTTCACCAATGATAGCTGAAGGGGAGAAGGGACAGTCTAATCTACACACTGTCATTGCTAGCAGGCACATTGATGTGCTGAGGGGCTCTCAACACTTACTTTATCATGTTCCTATTTTCATCATGTCCTTAAACCCTCCAGAGCCCAAATGAGAGCCACATAGATCATTTTAAATTTTCTAATATCCATATAAAAAAGCAAGACGAAATAGGTAAATTTAAGTTTCATAATATATTTTAATCTAATGTAGCCAAAACATTATTTCAATATTTAATCAATATAAAAATATGAATGATATCTTTTGCTTTTCTTTTTCAGGCTCCAAAATTTGGTGTAGATTATACCACATCTCAGTTCAGATTTGTCACATGTCAGGTGCTCAGTAGACATATGGAGCTAGTGGCTATGCTATTGATCACAACAGATCTGTAACGTATCTTTGCCCAAGTAATTGTCTCAATAAGATGATTTGAAATCTGGTGATCACACTTCATAGACTTAAGGGAGGGTATAGAGAAAAAATAACAATTCATGCCTATGCATGCCAGTATTGTTAATAAAAGTTCAGAACTTGTCCCTGAGGACACATCAGAAGAATGAGGACAGGAGGACAAGTGGTTTGAGGAGAAGGAAAGAGAAGTTTATTAATTTTCTGGCAAATGAGGAGGCTGGCAGACTACTGTCTCAATGTACCAGCATCCTGCTTCTGAGCAGTACAGAGCTTTTAAAGGTTCTAAATATCCCATCTTTGGCTAAGACAATCTCATGACCTCTACCCAGAATCATCCCATTTTGGCAATCTCGTGACCTCTACCCAGACAATTTCCTTGAGCAATTTCCTGTGGCACAAAAAACAAAAGATATACCTCCACCCCTCCTGATCACTAGATTGAGGCAAGGATGCAGGTGTTAGTTCTTCAAACAGAGTGGAGGACATTTTAAAGGGACATAAAACATTTCTGCCATGTTTTCAAGCCATTTCTTCTATTACAGTATTTGGTTTTCTTATACATCACTATGTTTGGCTCCCTTTCCTTCATTTTTTGAGCATAAAATCATGTCCATCCATCACAGGAATTTCTCTTGCAAATTTCTTTTTCACCTTTCTTTGTGATATTTTCTATATTATCCTCTATGCCCCGCTAATGACAACTTGTTTTGGCATGTCTATTTAAAGCCGCATTATAACTATAATTAAATTTTTTTCACATTATGATCCCCAAATGCTAAAGAGCTGGAATTAAGATTTACATTCCCAGATATTCCCAGAGGCAACTGTGCTTTGCAATTTGATGCGAAGGGCAGGTGTTGAGAATAAAAGTGCTCCCAAAAACTGAACTAATGGGTACTACTGTTGTCTGATATTCTTCTAGTTTGAAATTTGATGCTTCAATGGAAATACATTATGTACTTACCTGACAAGTCGTCCTGTAGGCACATTTAATGGATGAAAAGGTTAAGGCAAACAGGAAAGATTAATTAACTTGTCTGAGGTCACTTGGCATTGACAGTAGTAAAAATGCTGGCAGAGATATAAACCCAGAAGCATGAATTGTAATAATTTACACAAAACATTTGGCAATTTCATTTTCTTTGATGAGAACTACAACTATATTATAAAGTATAGCAATTCTCGGATGCCAACCCTTTAAATTCATTTAAATAACTCAGTCATATTAGTGTCATGTCATGCTTTTCTATTAATGTGGTATTTGTTGTCAATATTTTTCTCATAAAAATTGATATGTATCTTTGTATTACAGTACAGTTGTAAAACCTAAAGCTGTTATTTCTTATGTAATCTAATGAAAACATGTGTTTGTTGATTACCTCCCTAAATGAGCCTTGCGTTTTGCTTTACATGAAAATAGTTATCTTTGAATTATTACAAGAAATTATATCAAAAACTTCATAAACTCTACATATTAGTTACCGATGAGATGCAGATCTTTTAAAATTTAAATTGTGTATTTAAAGCCAAAAGTCTGCAGTTACATAATGCAAACGTGATGTTAGAACTATAAAGGAAAAATAAAAATCTCAGGACTCCCAAAATTCATTATGCCAAAAGGAAAAATGAGCCTGTAAACTGAATCACACAAGCACTGCCATCCTCTCCCCACTGAGATACAGGGGTCCTCTTTTAAGAAATGAAGGGGCTTAAAAAATGACTAAACAGGGCTTTGGTTATTTTTTTTTTTTTTTTGGTCGACAAGGTAAGGAAGGAGAAAGGAAGCCTGACTGGCAAGGTGGTCTTGTTTTGCAGATAAACCTCACAATAACGTCTTTCAGGGAAAGGTTTTTATTCAGACCTTTAAGGGTGTCAGACTCTAAATAAACCTGTTCCAGATCAGATAGGCAAGACGTGGCTGTATTAATAGAAATTCTCTATAGATGTGAATTTCTCCCCTACCTTCCAGACCTAGACAGCCTCCTAGGGTTGTTCCTGTTTGCCTGACAACTATCTCAAAATATTTAAAAAAAAAAATGTATTTGGGGGTTAAAATATTTCTTATTTACTTCAGCCCCAAAAGAAACCCCTTCAAGATATACAGCCCCTATAAAATGAATACAGGTCAATTATAAACTTAGGACTATAGCCTAAGTAAACTCTTAACTGCCCATTACAAGTTTGTCTCCACAGATGCACACCAAGGAAGAGATATAATCACTCTTCTACCCCAGCCTGAGAAGATTCACAACATTGACTATTTCCTCTACCTCTTTTTGAGTGTTCATCTTATGTAAATTTCCTGAGCACCAGATTCAAAAGATTTCCATCAATTGCCTCACTGCTCACCTCCTTCACCCCTCTCTTTTTCCTGTACATCCCCTTTTTCCTTTAAATATGAAGTTCTCAACCTCTTCTAGGGAGAGACCAGTTCGCAGTAGCCACTTTGTGGGTGGTGCTTTTCCTGGGTACATCCTTAAAATCTTGGCGAATAAACCTCAATTGAGTGTGACTCTCGTATCCACTTATTATTTAACAGAACAGATTATGTCTATTATCAATAAGTATTGCATGAGAGGATAAATATATAATGTAAACATTATATCCCAAATTATAATATTAAAATTCTCAAAGTTAGGGTTAGAGACAGAAGAAAGCAATCTAGGCTAGTGATGATGATGGCTACTATACATGAAAATATAAAACGGATAAGGACAGTTAGGATATATGTATAAGATATATGCATACCTTTGTATATCTATACCTATGTATACATACAATCAAGATAGCCTAAATGTTCCTGCCACCTTGACTAAATCATAGGTTTCTTCCTTACTATAGGACCCTGACCTCCCTTTTCTTAGAGCATTTACTTTAGAAAACTTGCAGTTGTAAATTATGCCTCTGCCTTTTTGAGGTGTAAATGTTCTCCCAGCCTCTTGCCAGTTTTACAACCCTGGAATGTTTTTCTCAAGTACCTGAAAACCATGTTTTACATAATCATCAAAGGAGATAAGGGCCCCTGTATTCCAGTCTCTGTGGGAGGGTGGGAGTCTAAATTAGACCTAAGAGCCAATTATCAAACAAATGGCCTAATCTCATTGACCAATGTGTCCCATATTGTTCTTCAGTACTTTTCTACTAGCTCACCCCAGCCCTTTTCACCTTTTGCTGCAGCGGAGTTGAATTTCTCTCCCCTATTGTAATAGTGTTGAACCCTATTGCAATAGTCTTAGACAATGTCTTCCTTGACTGTTTAACACTGTTTGGTTATTTTTCATTGAATATATATATATATTTAGATATATACATTTGTGTATATATATTAAAAAAACTATATTCAGTAAGTCCTCGCTGTTGTAGATAGGTTCTTGGAAACTGTGACTTTAAGAGTAACAATATATAATAGGTTTTCAAATAACATCCTTTTGTTCAAAGTCTTTTCATTATAATGTTGATGAGAAAAACAAAATCGGTTTGATATATGTCATTATATATCGTTTCACTTAAAGTCTCAATTTCCAAGAACCTACTGATAATGTTAAGTGAGGGCTGTATATAGTTATATATATATGTATATATATATATGTATTATTAAAAACATACATATAATTTTAGGTGTGTGTATAATATATATAGAGAGACGGATTCAAAAGCAATAATCAGATTTTTGAATGAAGATGTTCTAAACATAGCATTGTTTGGCATAATAAAACATTAAAAACAATTTAAAGTTTCAGTAATAAGGGGCCATAATATGGAATATGATACATTCAATTTACACTTTGAGCCATTTTTTAAAATATGGAAGTGCTCAGTTTGTATTTAAATTTTAAAGAGTTATAAAATAGTACATATCATTATCCCCTTTTAATTTGAATGCATTTGTATAAAATAAAATGAGGATATAATTTTGAATATATTCATATAGAATAAAATCCAAATTTTAGGATAGTAATTGCTGGGTTTGGTGGATATTGGGCAACTTTAATCCACTTTTTAAAAACTTACCATATTATTTAACTTCTGTGCAATGAACAATTACAGTATAATCCGGAAATTACATTATTTTTTAATTAAAAACATTCAAATTTTCTTGTCTGAATTTATGACTTTTTACAAACTCGGGCCAAAATTTCTTTAATATATGGTGGTAGGGAAAGTTGACTTTTGCATGTTTCATTATTCACACAGCTGTCTTGATTACTAGTCAATTTGAAACTGAATTTTTTTTCCTGCCATACATCCTTCAGCTTTTCTTAACTTCATGTTTTATGCCTTATGATCGATTGAAATGAAAAGAAAGTTGTTTTAATTTAAAACAAAAGTTAATTGTTCAACACATTCTGTCAATTAGTCTGGTCTTAAGTCTGTAAGTACTTTGCCTGAAGCAATACAATTGCAGTTACAGGCCATTTGGAGGATGTATGTGTTTTAAGACACATTTTGCACAGGCCACAGAGTTACCTTCTGTTGTCAGTGTATAATAATCACTTCACTGAGCTAAGTATTATATTTAGCAGAGTTAGTCTTTCATAGCCTGTAGCAAAACAGATTTAAAAAGAAAAAATGACTAAAACCCTTGCTTTCCTTTTTATGAGATGTGTTACTATAAGACTCTATACTGTATAGACTACACCATCTGGAGAAGAGAAGAATGAGCAGGGTGGGGGGGAGCAGTGTCATGTGTGTGTGTGTGTGTGTGTGTGTGTGTGTGTGTGTGTTTGTGTGTGTCGTAGACATCTAATTTTTTAAGGGGATTGGGAAAGAAGATACCTCTGTTGCTGCCCAACCGGTTGAATTGCCCACTGCACAGAGAAGAGCCAATACACTGAGGCAGTCAGGATTGCAATTGAGAAAGGGTTTAAATCCACAGAGTGCTAAGCGGGGAGACTGGAGGAATTTCTCTAATCCACCTCCCTGAGAATTTGGGAGGTGGAATTTTTATAGATAGTTTGGTGGGCAAAGGATTAAGCAATTGGGTTTGCTAATGGGTTAAGTTCAGGGCAAAATTATAGGGATGGAGAAACCATCTTCTTGTGTTGAGTCAGTTCCTTTTTTGGGGTTATAATTCCAGTTGAGTCAGTTTCTTGGTATGGGCCACTGGGCTGGGTGGGGCAATCAATCCACTGGAATAGGGGGCCTGGAAGATATCTTAGAAACTACCTGTAGGTTTCAAAAAGATGATGTTCTCTACAGAGAAAATTAAGAATCTTTATGACCACCAGCTATGTGACTCCAGAGTAGCAATTATAGAGAAGCAAACAGTGGGGCAGTGATGGGATTATTACTGTTTTTAGCTGGGCCAGTGCCTTCACAGAGCTTTTTAGGCCCTTACCACAGTTCTCACTGGCACTCCTTTGTTGATTGGTAAAGGGTCGTTTCACCTATTCAGTAGTCTGGTATGCAAAACAATGACTATGCCATCCTTTCAGAACTGAGTATTAAGGTTTGGAGGACAAACTCAGAAAAAATAAAAATCAATTTTAGGAACCTTTTTTCCCTCATTTATCTAAGCCAAACTAAATTTCTTTTTACCTTTGATAAAATATTACTAATTTTTATATTCTTCAGACCTCATGTCTCTTTGCTATAAAATGATTTTTTTCTTACACTGTTTTAGGGTCCCACTCTTACTTACCTTTATGGGGAGGCCACAGTGCCCTACACGTTTCCCTTACCTTTTGTCACAGTGATACACATGAGCCTGACTTCAAACTATCCGAGGGCTTTCTCTGGAGGAAAGACCTGTGTTTTTAAGCGAGGCAGGATATTGGAGCCAGAAAAGTCATGACCCAAGATCACTCAACCAATGACAGACACAAGTTAGTGTATTAATACTTCAGCTCCCACAACCTTTGGATGAGATAACTTTGACTCTAGTGACAATTTTGACTTTAGTGTTACTGATTCCCAGAGACCACACAGTGCGTTCTACATGTACATATCTGGACCTATTTATCCTGGTACATTTATCCTGATCTTGGACTCTTGATAAAAAGGAAAATTTTTCAACTATTTCAAGGCATATTTCACTGTTACATCATTCAAGTTTTTTGTCTTAAAAATAAGTCCATGTGGTGAAACATCCATTATAAATCAAGAGATACAATTTTATATACCCAAAGAGTAAATACTTATTTCTTAATACAGGGTAGTATAACAGAGGGAATGGCCTGAAAAAAAAAAAAATGGCAAAGAGATTTTCTGTCTCCTTAAAACTTCCCCCACTCTTTTTGGGAACTGCACTCTGGCCTGCATTCCTGAGGCAGGTTAAGTCTTCTGTTAAAACTCCCAGGTGGTGCCAGCCCCCAGGTGGGCTGCTGGCAGAGTTCACAGACTTTGTCTTTGGCAGAGATGGGATGATTAGAATAGTTAACCACAGTAATTGCCTGAAGCCGCCCTTTAAAAGCTCTGTATTTCTGCCTATGTTCAGGAAATTTGGATTTTGAGAGAAGGTCTACCACTTTTCCTCCTTTGTTGGTAAAGTAAACTCTCTTTCCCTCCTCTCCAAATTACTTGTCCTTGTTCTTTTGATTCAGCCTCATGTACAAGTGGCTGAGCTTTCAGTAAAGGTAGCTATACTCCAACAACCAAATTTATCAATCAATAAAAAATAATTCTGAGGAAAATTTATAGCAACTGGAAAAAACATCTGCACAATTAAATTTGCTTTTCAGTCTTAAGCAGTTCGGCTTTTCTCTCTAAAGCATTTTATGTCCTTTGCACATGGGAAGGGTGTTTCCCTTCCCCATTCCTCATGTTAAATTCCATGTGGAGGGATCTTGACTTGCCTTGAACTTGCGATCCTTCTGTAAAGGAGGTGTGATTCATTTGATTGGTGAATGAGAAAGGAATAAACTGACCAATTCAATTCAGTTCAGTTCTTCCTTCTTTTGGATGCTGGTCTGTCTGCAGAAAGCTGACATTTTGCTCTGCTCTTCAGCTGCGTAAGCTAGAAAAGGGATCCTCTGCTATTGGTCAGCACTGTCTATTGGCAGCAGATGTGTATCAAATCCTTCATTATTAGCTTGTCTATCTTAATTTGTTCCAAACTCTGGGGAAGAGAATCAGTGATATTTAATTGAACTCCTTAACCTCCAAGAAATATTGTCAGTTCTGGTAATAATCACATCCCCTACCTAAGAGAAGAACCCCTCTGTTCCAGAGTAATGCTATAAAAAAAGGTGCAGA
>NW_012148508.1:2707104-2709299 GCF_000956105.1 Propithecus coquereli
ACCATGGCTCAGAATCATAAGTTTAGAGTAATTCGCAGGAAAGATTTCTTTCACATTTTCCTCTTAAACAAAATTTCTGCTTCAACTGTGGTGTAGAGTTCAGGAACTACGCCCAAGTCAGTTTCTACCCCCCCCCCCTTGAGGTTTATTGTAAGATACAACTTTGTTTTGGTAACCAAACATGTCGCTGTTAGAAATCAAATCATATCAAGTAGTCAGGCTTTCTAAGACGCAAGTCACCACATTTCTTCTGTGGTATAAGGAATTCATTAAGTGTGTGTTTTAATACAATCTATGTGAAAACTGTGTGATACTATTTGGTTAACAGAAGACATTTTCTCCAGGAAGGATTAGAGAATCAAATCAAATTTATTAAAACCATGTTTAATCATGTCTCCAAATGTTAGAATCTGCTATGATGTCCTAGGCAAGAACTCTGGGTGATGATAGTGCAATCTGAAGAAGTCAGTATGGTTTTTATGTTCATACAGCCGTGGACTGTTGGAAATTATAAGCAATCAAATGGTAACACTGCAGGGTATGTTACTTATGAAGAAGAAGCTCCTGAACTAGATTTCGAGATACCAGGGAAAGCTTCAAGGATGAAATGATGTACAGGCCTAGTGACCTTAATGATGAATGGAGCAGGCTGACTGGTGATGGGTCAGGAAACTGAAGAAGTTTAGTAAAACTATGGTTGATGAGTGTTGGGAGAGAAAAACTGGAGAGATAAGTGGGTCAGGAGCTCCTCATGAACCATGTGAGGAAAGAGAACAGCAGCTAATGAGGAGCAGGTGAATGGTGGGATAAGATTTAAAAATTAAGATGACCAATTTGACAGGAACAGAACCAGAGAGAGGAAGAGAAGACTGCTTCAGGAAAATAGGTAAGGGATAAAAGAAATACGATTTATGGACATGGCAGTGGAGATATGAGAAGAGGACAGCAACTTTGAGAAATATTTAGGTGGCAGAATTGGTACAACTTGGTGAAGTTGGAGTGAGATGGAAGAAAGAAACTAATGTTCAGGTTTTTGTCTTAAGCAATTGGGTGAAACATTTACTATAAGACAGATCAAGGGGAGGAGTAGCAATTCTGGGGAGAAGAAACGGACTAGAAATAATGATGAGTTTAGCTTTGGAGCTTGAGTTTCAATGTCTTTACAATATGTATGTGAAGATATCTACTTGAGCACTGAATAAATTTGTCTGAATTTGAAGTTAAGAAAACATTTATAAATTATAGAGTCCACAGCCAATTGATTTCTAGATAGCTATTTGTTTTTTTTTCTTATTTCAGCATATTATGGGGGCATGCAAAAATGTGGAAACAACCCAAGTGCTCATCAATACATGAGTGGATTAATAAAATGTGGTATATGTATACCATGGAGTACTATTCAGCTATAAGAAACAATGGTGATATAGCACCTCTTGTATTTTCCTGGATAGAGCTGGAACCCATTCTACTAAATGAAGTATTCCAAGAATGGAAAAATAAGCACCATGTGTACTCACCATCAAATTAATTTTAACTGATCTAGATAGCTATTTGATTCTTTATCTAGCCCCCATCCTGACAGCCCTACCTTGTGTGTGTGTGTGTGTGTGTGTGTGTGTGTGTATTCAAATGAATCCTATTGGAGAAAGGAATATTGTTATTATATGTTTCTGTATTTCTGATTCAATGTAGCACTCATATTTCATCTCCTGCTCCTTTTATCTCTGATCTAATTCTAAAAGAAGTTTCCTCAGGCATGTGCTTAGAGTGATTATCAATGATGGGATATACCGACATTGCAATAGATTACTGAAGGTTCTTTTAAAAACACTAATTATATCTTTTAAAGGAATTCACACAATATTATCTGCAGTTTATCTTTTAGATGACAAAGTTGGGGTACACATGCTTTCTTAAAGCCCTGTTAGTAGGTATTAAAAGAAGATTTATTTTTCCCATTTCAGAGTTTCTCAAAAGTTTTGTTAGTTTAAAGTATATCCCTTTACTATGAGGAAACAGTAGAAGAAACAGGAACATGATAGGAAATATTAACAAGATATATACTATCCAAATTTAAACTAATATGCATAGCTACTAAATAGAAAACTCCAGTTGCTTGTCCTTTAATTAGGATGCTCTTCCATTACAGTTATACATAGGTCCTGGTAAAAATGTCTTTATGTACCGCCTTTGAA
>NW_012148508.1:2712504-2715168 GCF_000956105.1 Propithecus coquereli
TTATTTCAGCATATTATGGGGGTCCAGATGTTTAGGTTACGTGTGTTGCCCTTGGAGTCATCTTTTAAAATCAAAGCAACATGTCTTTATAATAGAATGTCTTTTGTTCCTTTGGGTAGATGCCTAGTAGTGCTATTGCTGGATCAAATGGTATTTCTATTTTTAGCCCTTTGAGGTATCTACAAATTATTTTCCACGGAGGTTGTACTAATTTACAGTCCCACCAGCAGTGTAAGAGTGTTCCTATCTCTCCACATCCTTGCCAGGATTTGTCGTTTTGGGATTTTTTGATAAAGGCCATTCTCACTGGAGTTAAGTGGTATCTCATTGTGGTTTTGATTTGCATTTCCCTAAAGACATCTGCACTCAAATGTTTATGGCAGCACAATTCACTATTGCAAAGATTTGGAAACAACCCAAGTGCCCTTCAATCCATGAGTGGATTAATAAAATATGGCATATGTATTCAATGGAATACTACTCAACTACAAAAAACAATGGTGATCTAGCACCTCTTATATTATCCTGAATAGAGCTTGAGCCCATCCTCCGAAGTGAGGTATCACAAGAATGCAAGAATAAGTAGTACATGTACTCGCCATCAAATTGGCACTAACTGATCAACACTAAGATGCTCACATGATAGTAATATTCATTGTGGGTTGGGGGGTAGAGGTGAGTAAACTCACAGCTAATGGATGAGGTGAGCATTGTATGGGGGAAGGGCACCCCTCTAATCCTGGCTTGGGTAAGGCAAAGTCATAACATGCAACCAAAATGTTTGTACCCCCATAATATCCTGAAATAATAATAGTAAGAAAACAAAGCAACATGTCTTTGAAACAGAAAGGATCAAAGAGAAAGCTAGGACACAAGAAGCAATTTTAGGTGCAGAGAAAAGGAAAAAAAAACTGAGGAAATTCAATGAAATAGCCACAGCATTTCAGAAAATAGTATACAGAATTATCTGTCAATTATCTTAATAATGTTAAAGAGAGATTAGGGGTTACATATAACGGGGAAGTATTGGAAAGGCTGTTTTGGATACTATGATAAAGGATCTATTAATGATAAAACTGACAACCACCAGGTCCAAGTTAAATGAAGAGGTCAGTATGCCTGGACATTGCTGGTAAACAGAGGACATTAAAAAGATTCAAGGAGCTAATGAAGGCATTCACAGAAATAATTTGTTGTAAAATAAAAGCCATGTGACTCCAAAGTTTCAATGTTTTTAAATACTATGTTATACTACCCATTAGGAAAAGCGGGGGGGGGGAGAGAGGAAGAGGAGGGTGGAAGAGAAAGCATAGGAAAAGACTATTAGTTCTCGAAAAGACTTGAGCCTCTTATAAACTACTACTATTTAAGCAAAACATGTATTTTCAGATAATTATATATCTGACCCTCAAATAACTAAACTATTGACTTGTGCAAGCTTGTCTTCTTCCTTAAATAGATTCAGTTCTATAAGTGTATTACAACTCTTTCAGTTCTCTCCTTCCCTCCCTCCCTTCCTTTTTCTCCTCTCTTTCCATGCACAAATATTTTGAACGCCAAATATATGCCAATTACTGGAATAGGCAGTGCTAATTTGGATTCATCTTTAGGCTAGTAGGAGAGAAACGGACACAGATGTTTCTATCACAGAGTCATATGTTATAATAGAGGCAAATCAGACAGTGTTATGGCATTAAATCTTAAAGGATTATATGATAGATTGCAATATTCTTCACAAATATCCATGTTGCAAATGTCTCCCCTATTGACCTTTTCTTGAGACCCCTCCTTAACCCAATAACCTTGGCTATGTGACTTGGTTTTGTAATGAAATGTGGATGAAAATGACAAGCAGAAGTTATACAAATCACCGTGTAATTTTATCTTTTCTGTGATGGAACACACAACGTCCTAGAGAAAAGCTGTTTCTTGAACCTAGATCTCAGCATCTAGAGGACGTGGAGAACAATCACAGCCTACTCACAATAGACATGTACATGATCAACAAATAAACATTGGGAAACTACTCAGACCCGATTGTTAAGAAGGGCAAGGTACATTTTGGAGCTGAAAGTAGTTTAAAAAGATTCAATACAAAGGCATGTATATAGTAAGAAGTGGAAGGGGAGTTGAAGATAGATGGGTGTGTGTGTGTGGAGGGGGGGGAGATTGGTAGTGTTTTTGGTGAATAGATTTAAGGGGAAATGAGACTGGAAACTGAGAAACGAAGAGCCTAATTAATCATTTTTTTGTGTGTAAGAGTTTTCCAGATACAGTCTCTCTGATCACTCCCTCTATAGGCAGCTATCAGCAGTAAGGAAATTCAGATTGTGTTGTTGACTGCAAGTGATCCAGGAAATCTGGAAACTGCTCATTGTCTTGCTGGATGTGGGCTTCTTGATCTCATTTTGGCTGTATCCTGCTTAGAGAACACGTGCCTTTATTCTTTGGAGGAACTTGGCATATTAAGGCATTTTCTTATAACAGAAGAGCAAGCAGAGGGAAAGAAATGGGAATTGTTTTTGTCTATATTGGCTCAAATTTCAAAGATCTTCCAGAATAGCATTTCCTAAGCTGTTTATGGTAAAAGACAAAATTTATTTCCACATTCAACAATCCATTGTGGATCAATACTTTGTAAAATGCAAAAAAATCAATCGCTAA
>NW_012148508.1:2715218-2716955 GCF_000956105.1 Propithecus coquereli
GTTATAAAATTAAAAAGAAAACATGAAATTCATTTTTACTTTACAAATATTAAAATTTCAGAATAAATGCAACCATTTGTATGCAAGTCCACTGGATCAACTAACACATGGCCATTGTATTTCTTTAGAGATTGCACTGGAAGATTGATCACCAACTGTCATCCACATGAACTCATTTGATGACAAAGATGGTCATATATTAAAGCTTGGTTGGTTTCAACATTTGGAAAACTAAAGTGTTCTAGCAACCAGTAAATGGGATAGATTTTTCATAGATTGTATAGATAAATATTAATTCCAGTAAGTTATCCCTTTTTATTCTAAGGACAAATACATCTTATTTCTTTATCCTGTGTCATGATATTGTACTATGTATCTCCTTATCTCTGTATCTACTTACCTATGTATCTATCTATCTATCCATCTACCTACCAATTATCTAACTTCCTACCTATTCATTCATATATCATTTAAAATACTGGTCAGAGCAAGTAGCAGAAGACTCAAATTAAACTTAATTAAATAATAAAGGGATTTTATTGGCTCACAGGCTGAAAAGTCTAGAGCTAGAGAGTACTTTACTTGTCCCAAAGGTTGTTGATTTCTTTAAGGCTGTATATTCATTTGTTTGTGATTCTTTGAGTTCTATCTTCCTCTCTGTGTTGGCTTCATCTTTATCCCGTCTGTTCTCTTGGTGGCCAGATGATTGTTCACAGTTCCTTGGGATGGATGGAGGAGATATAGACACACACACACACACACACACACACACACAGAAAGAAAGAGAGAAGAACATTGCATCTAACCTGCAAGCCTAAAAGAAGTTTTGGGCTTCCCTCCAATTGAAATAACTTATTTTCCCTGAATCAATCACTGAGGCTAGGGGAATACCATCTGTTAGTTTTATGTCATTGCCAACCTTGGAATAATCACCTTGACAAACATCAAGAACAACAGTAGCAACAAAATTACTAAGATAGCTTAAGCTAATCAGGGCCTTCCCTTGGAACTTGGCATGATTCTAAATCCAGATAGCTGTCTAAAACAGGAGTCTGTGACTTGGTTCTCCAAAATAAAATCAAGATACTGTCATAAAGAAAAATGTATGGGATATGGGCGTGCAGCAACAAATGTCCACTATTCATTGTATATCTATCCATTTATTTATTCATCCATCAATCCAATTCTATTCATCTATCAATAATCTCTATGTATTAATCTCTCTCTCCCACTGTCTTTCTACATGTGCAGCATGTTTTGTATGTAAGTGGTACATATATAGAAAAAAAGAAATTTAGAAAATTACTAAAGACTCAGAATTATGCAACCTATTGAAGACTACATTTGTACAATTTCCCAATTCTAATGAAAAACTGAAATCTGAAATAGGCAATACTTAAATATATCAAAATTTTGTGTATTTATTCTAATATTTACTAATTTATTTTTGTTTGATATATGAGAAATAAATTTAGGAACATCTCATTATGTTTACTAGATTATACTGGATTAACAGAATGATGAATAATATTTAAATGATAAATGCTCTATAGCATTTTAGCATTACATGAAGCATCATAGAGGTATAGGAATAAGATTATGGGCATATACTGAGATAATAGTATGACCATTATATATCCTTAAGGGACAAGAAAAGCTGTTAACGAAGAGTTACTACTGGAACCATAAGTCACTAAGTCATTTTTCCAATTTTTATAAATAATTTTTAAAGATTTT
>NW_012148508.1:2729060-2729763 GCF_000956105.1 Propithecus coquereli
TGGTATCCTTCCTAAGTACATCTCCATCCTTCCCCATTACCTACTAGTGAACTTCCAGCATTCATGGTCTTATATTCAAAGTCTTTCGTCATTTCTTTCTAGCTGACCTTCCACATAGTCATATATTACACTATTTTTCTAAATTGGTCAATTATTCATTTTAAAGCATGCTACTTACTTTTTTTTATCTGTAAATGAATTCACATTATTCCTTCTCCCAGGAAACCCACACACCAATCTCTGACTGTCAGCTGTTGAGTAGCGGCCACCAATAATATATATTCACATCCCAACCCATTGAGCCTGTGAACATGAGCTTATTTGGGAAAAGGGGTCCTTGCAGATCAAATTAAGTGAAGAATCTTGAGATGACATCATCCTAGATGTACTCTATATTCAATGACAAGTGTCCTTGTAAGAGTCAGAAAAGGAAAAGACACAGATAGAGGAAATGGCCACATGAAGACAGAGACAGAGATTGATTTGATGGAGTTACAAACTGAGAAACACCTGGAACCACCAGAAGTTAGAGAGGCAAAAAATGATTCTCCCTTAGAGTGTTCAGAGGGAGTGTGGCTCAGCCAACACTTTAACTTTGGACTTCTGGCCTCCAGAATCATAATAGAATAAATATCTGTTGATGTAGGTCATCAAGTCTCTGGCAATTTGTTATGGTAGCCCTGGAATACCAACATACTGACCA
>NW_012148508.1:2731824-2735820 GCF_000956105.1 Propithecus coquereli
TATTATAGGATATGACAGGATTTCCTTTTTTTAAAGGCTGAATAATATCCCATTGTGTATATATGCCACATTTTCTTTTTTTTTTATTTCAAAATATTACGAGCAATATTCCTTCCAGGGTTTCTAAAGACAAAAGCAAACTGGTTGTAGAACAATTTGGCTGTAATTCATCATCTTGAAGATTCACATACAATGTCAGTTGTAGGCAGCACCCACTGCTACATGTGGCTAAGACCTGTGGTTTCAATTTCTCATGGACAGATTATTTGCTTTCAAGTCAATGTCTTGTACGGTTGTCAAGCTTCCCCTCTGTTACTCAGGCTGGTGGAGAGAATTTTGCTAGTTCTCTTCCCAAAGATGGCATAACCTCTCAAGAATCCCCTTAGGAAGACCAGCTCCAGTTCTCTACACAAATGCAGACTACTACTTCACGTTGCCTTGATTGACTACCAGAATCCCAGACCTCCAAGCTCCAGCCTGTGCTGATTGCTTTGCCACTCTGTTTCAAATTTGCTGTCTTTGGATCTTCATTTTTGATTCTTTCAGGATATCCTTTCACTTATTTCTCATGGATCCTTTGTTGCCTGGCCTTCTGTCTTGGTTTACTCTTACTTTAGCAAAATGCATTCTGTACTAGCTCCTTAAGAAAGGAAGAAAAGATGAATAAAAAAATGTGTTTTTAACACCTAGTATATCAGTCAATGTCCTTATTCAATCTCTAAACTTGGAGTAGTTGTCTAGGAATAAAATATTAGATTGGAGATGTCCATATAAAATTTTTAACTCTTTTCTCAATTTTCTTCTATGCTAGATGTGACTGTAGAAAATTCTATCATTCTTATTTGTGAAATTTGATTGTAATTGTCTCTCCTTCTCTATAAGCTTTAAGATTGTTTCTTTATCCATATTGTTTTGAAATACTTTGTATCTAAGTATGAGGGGTTTTATTTTTAGGGGTTAGACTGAGTATGTATTGGGTTTCATCCTTTGAGTCTGGAAAATCACAATTTGTATTATTTATTTCATTAAGTATTTTAAGCAACTATTTTGTTGTAGTGTGTTTTGGATACTTGAAATACATAAGAAAATAAAATGGACAAAATCTCTGCCTTCCTGTAGTTTATATTCTAATGGAAGCAGACAGATTATTTTAAGTACATTTCAAAGATTGTTAGAAGGTAATGAATGATACAGGGAAAAAAATAAAACACGGTAAGGGATATTGGGACATTGGGGGTTGGGGAGGCATACTACAGTTTTCAATAGGGTGATTAGGATGTGCTTCCTTGGGAAAGGGAAATTTGAAAAAAAAAATGAAAGAAATGAGGGAAAAAGTTATTTAATTATCTAGGTGAAGAGATTTTTAGGAAGAGGGAGAGTCACCACAGGAACCTCACGTGAGAACAATCTACATTGTTGAAGGGGGCAAGTGTGGCATTAACAATGATCCAGAGGGGAATCAAAGGCAAGTGTGCAAATGGAAGGATAGTAGGAGGTGAAGTCAGAGGCATAATAAAGGAAGAAAGGGTAGATTTTATAGGGCTTTAAGGGAAGGGTAACTGTCTTGTTAATTTTATAAACTAGGACCCTTTTGAGAATGAAAATGGGCAATAATAATAATTATATAAGGAAAATAGGCAACCTAAAATTGTCGAGGGCAAACTAACACAAATGTTCATTTTAGTTGTATATAATTTTAATATATTTCATATTACTTTGGGTGAATTTAAGAGATATTAATTTTTTTAAAAGAAGATGAGTGATATGATCTGAATTATTTTTAAAGGGATGGCCATTGTTACTGTGTTGAACCCACATGATAGAGAACCAAGTGTGGGGACAGGGAAACACGTTGGAAGTCCCCTGTCATCATGTAAGTGAGAAAAGGTGGTGGCTTTGACCAGGGTAATGGCAGTGGAGGTGTTGAAAAGTAATTGGATTCTAAACATTTTTTAAAGGTGCAAGTGCAGGTTATCTTGATATAGATGAAGGCAATGAAGAGGCAGTTAAGTGAGATCCTGCTTTTTTCATGTGAGCAGAGAAGGCGCAAAGAGTTAAAGGTATATTCAAAGAAATATTACAAGGATTATAAGGATTGCCTTTTAGTTTTGATAAGGAGCTAAGAAAGACATCAAAGGTGTGAGGAGCACTGAAGAATAAAATCATATAATGGCGTAAGAACCTGAAGGGTCCTACGGATTGCTGGAGTTGTGCTAACAGCCAGAGGGAGTGAGCCAGAAAATGAGTTCATTTCTAGAGAATGAGAAAGAGAAGTTGAGGACTTTTCATTATTGGTAATGACAAGGTCTAGAAGGGTCTGACATTGGAGTTAATGGCTGAGAGAGAATCACGAAAGAATTTAAGGAACTGAGAGGCTAGGATTATAGCAGAATCATTTCTGTCTATATTGAAATAACTCACAATAAGACAGGAATAATGTTGGAGAAAATGACAAAGAGCTAGGGACTAAACTATATTTTGGAAATCAAAAAGAATAGCCGGAAAGCCAATGAGTGAACACGGAAGTGAGCTATCAGCAATTAACATATCTGATCACATGATTCAATGCTGGAGATTTTTAGGGAGAAGGGAATAGAAATGGATTAGAATCAACCCTGAGGCCAGGTTTTCTGAGAAGTGTGAGACAAAAACCAGCCAACACTAGATAGGGCATTAGGAGATGGGCTTTCATAGAAGAGATGGGTTTCTGTACAGTGGACATATAAAGGAGGCATTCATAAAAGAGAGTGCAGGGATAAAGGATCTTGCTAGTAGTGGACTCTGCATTATAGACAATACTGTGGGATGGTTTCAAGAGTTAGAGGGGAGTTAGAGAAATGGAGAGAATACACATATATAGAACCTTGTTAGAATTAGAGTACAGGAAATGAGAGGGAATCTGAAAGCCTATGGCTTCTCATGGTGACTAATGTAAGGCTTAAGAACTGAAAGAAAATTATCTTGGTGGATGAGGATCATAATGGTGACCACACTGTGAGTCTTGGGGGAAGAATGGAGTGGTCTCTGGGTTTCTCTTGTGACCCTCTCCTGATGGAGATAATAAGTAAGGTCTGGAGATAGCTCTACCTAGTCCCGATGATTAATGCCACACTTTGTTTCTACTGGGGTAGGAAAACATTACTCCAAGTGTGCAAGGGCTTCCCTTTCCCTTTCCCTTGTCCACTACCATGGACGGTGTCACAGATGTTTAGGGAAGCTGTATATTACTTCCAGTATGGAATGCCTTTTGATCCATGCCAATGGAAGTTAAAAGGACTTGGAGTGGCATGTTCTTACTCCCAGTGCCCTCGATCTTGGCCCCTTTTATGGGAGGGATGATCTTTGTGCCAGTGCATAGGCTGCCCTAGGTCAGTATCAAGTTATGCAGTCTGCTTCAACAGGGGAGGAAGCTGAAAAAGAAAAAAAGCAGCTCATGATGATAGAGAAACTGTCCTGACGCAAATAAACCTCAGCATTGTTACCAGCTGGACTGGATCTAGGTAAGCTTGGTTTTACCCTATTAAACATAATCTGAAAGAATACCAGTATTTAAAAGGCCACTCTGAGACCATGAAGAAGTGAAATAAAAAATGAAACCACTCCACAAACTTGTTTAAGCCCAAAGAAAACAAACCACAAAAACACTAACTATTCCTCTATCCTGGCCTGTAAAAGTGACTTAGCCTGTGTTACTTCTTTATCCATTTCACCTTTCGCCTTTCTCTGTTCTAGTTAATATTTATTAGGATACCCAATCGCAGGTTCACCCCTGCCTCCAGACAGCATCCAATCAAGAGCAAAGCCCATTTTCTGAACCTTTCCCCTAAATCGTCTCTCACAGGACCAAATCTATAAGTCCTTCCTAATAACCTCTTACTGAGATGTCCATAGCTCACCATGGTGTGTGGTAAGTTTTGCAACAAGCAATAAGCCTATCTTGCTAAATTATAAGTGAATTTATGCTTGTCTTTTGCTAGAGAACATTGACAAAGTAAA
>NW_012148508.1:2738435-2740086 GCF_000956105.1 Propithecus coquereli
AATCTTCTATTACACATAGATTATTGTCCCATTTATTTAATAGTACCCTTTAAGAACAGCAACAAATAAGAATTGAGTGGATTTCTTACCAAATATGGGATGTAAGCCGTGTAACATACTACAGATGCCCCTCAGCTTACAATACGGATACATCCCAATAAACCCATTGTAAGGTGAAAATACTATGTAGAAAATTCATTTAATACATCTAATCAACTGAATCTCATAGCTGAGTCTAGCCTACCTTAA
This sequence comes from Propithecus coquereli, assembly GCF_000956105.1. Classification (NCBI taxonomy): domain Eukaryota; kingdom Metazoa; phylum Chordata; class Mammalia; order Primates; family Indriidae; genus Propithecus; species Propithecus coquereli. The sequence continues at coordinate 2,738,685 of NW_012148508.1, forward strand.
ACATGCTCTTGACACTTACATTAGCCTACAGGTGGGCAAAATCATCTGGTAACAGTCTGCTGTAGCATGTGGTATTGGTTGTTTACCCCTGTGATCATGTCTGCAGCTTATTGCCACTGCCCAACGTCACAAAAGAGTATCTTGCCAAGTGTCACTAGCCCAGGAAAAGATCAAAATTCAAAATTCAAAGTATAGTTTCTACTGAATGCTTATCACTTTCACACCACTGTAAAGTCAAAAAATTGTTAAGTGGAACCACCCTAAGTCAGGGACCATCTGTATATTCAAACTTCAGTACCTTCAGTTTGGAAAATATTATCTTACCTTCTAATAGAAGCTATTGTATAAAATAGATATTTTCAGGCTGTATTTCTACATGGTGTTACAAGGCTTGCTTGCCACGAAGTGTGAATGATGAACTGAGTAGAATCATGCTTTTTAAGCAATAAAGTTTTTATATCATTAGAAATTACCTAGTCTAATAGATTATTCTATTGATGAGAAAAATCAAAGTGCAGAAAAGGAAAGCATGGTTATATAAGTTTGAATTGCCAATAACTTAGTTGTGGATATTGGTGTTTAGGCTCAATATTCTTAGTCTCAATAAAAAGCAGAATTTTGAATTCAAAGTATATCAATTGTACTTTCAACATAAATGTTCACTAGCTTTCAGACCATATCGAAGTTAATTATCATCTCTCGGCATCATTTTATTCATGTGACAAATGAGGATACTACCAGCTAATATAAGTTTTTTAATTAGGAGAAAATAAGGTAATATGTGTGAAAGCTTTATTATAAGCCATTAAATATTATTTTTACCATTAGTATTATCAATAACAGGTAAAATTAAAATAAAATATTATTACTTTAAAGGCATTCCATAAAATGAGTTTTCTTGAAACATTGAATCACTGTGTGAATTGGGAAATGAATGTCAGCATTTTCTTTTTTACTTTGTTCTATAAAGTCTATCTTTGAACCATACAGCTTTGAACTCCAGGAATTAATTTTCCAAAGTCAGCATAGACACAAATAAGTACACATGATATAATTGAAAAGGAAAGCACCATGCTGCTACATCAGAAGCAGAATATGAAAAAAGAAGTGGGAATATCATCTCATAATGGGAAGCAGGAGGAAGCAACTGAAAAAAAATGAAGAAAACATAAAGATGTGTTAAATAGCTTACATTGTAGCCTACTCAGCCTACAATATCAGAGTTTTAAAAACATTTATGATATTGATGAATCAGCAGACAAAAAGAAAGAGTCATCACAAAGCATTTGCAGGCTTAAGTTACAGTATTTTCCACAGTTCATGTTTGAAAAACATACATTTCCTAATTTCTAGAATTTAAACTGATTTATGAAATAATTAATAAAAAAAGAAATAACCAGAG
>NW_012148508.1:2740136-2740627 GCF_000956105.1 Propithecus coquereli
AAAACTATAATCAAGGTGGTGGTCAAGGCTGCATTTCTCTTTGAAGGTTCAGCAAGCTTGGAAGGCTTGGAAGTAGGGAAAAATCTGCTTCCAAGCTCACCCATGTGATTTTTGGCAGGATTAATATCCTCAGGGGCTGTTGAACTGTTTCACATTGGACATTTGTCAAAGGCTTTCTCAGTTCCTTGCAGCATGGGCCTTTCTATAGGGCAGGTCACAGTATGGAATCTGGCTTCCATCCCAGAGAGCACTTAAGTGAGAGTGTAAACAAGGTGAGCAAGAGAGAAGCCAAAGTCTTTTTGTTGCCTAATCTTTGAAGTGACAGATCATTACTTTTACCATATTCAATTCATTAGAAGTAAGGCACTAGGTCCAGTGCATGTTAAGGCACAGAAATTATAAATAATACTAGAATTCTAGAATGTGGGTGTTGTTGGAAGCCATCTTAGAAGCTGACCACCACAATAGACCATAGATAAATACATAGATAA
>NW_012148508.1:2741386-2778658 GCF_000956105.1 Propithecus coquereli
AAAGTGCTGAATTATTATATCATACTCCTGTGATGGAGTTCTAGTAGCAGAAGTATTTTATGTTTCTTCTACTGAGTGAATTCACATTTTCGGGCTCATAGTTAATACTACCTATAATAATAGCAATTTTCAAATGAATGTCAAGATAGCTAACACAGAGGTACTTTAGAAGAACAAGCTAGAGAGACTAATATGTTTGTTATTATGAAATTCTCTTTTGGATTCTGATTGGTCAACCATTTTAAAAAGTAGTTATTCAAAAACTGAAGTGAAATTCAAAACATCGTATTTAATAAGCAATGCTGCACTGTCAGTCATCAATGGGAATAGAGCCGACTCTTAAGATTAACCAGAATATACTGTTTGAATGGCAGCCTAGGATCATAGAGCAGACTATAGCAGTTGTAAGTGCTGTGTGAACTATCTTTCAAAGTCTGTATGGGCATACTAATTTCCATATTGTAATTCATATGGGAACATATAATGGAGACAAAGGAGTTTTGTAAAATTAAAATACAATTTAAAGGAGATAAAACTTGATAAATGTAAAAAATGTTAGCCCATTGTTGGACTTTTTATGATAAACACAGCAGATACTCAGGTAGTTTTAAAAATTAAAAAACTTAGGATATAGAATTTTGGGAACACAAAATACAGTTCTTTAACAATGACAGTTTAGTCTTTCCTTATTTCTGAATAAGAGTTCTGTAGTCTTTTCTGTTTATCATTTATGTTACAAAATTTCTAGAACTAGAAGTCATCATCACAACTAAATCTAGAGTCCAAACAACTCTATTCTTTTAGCTCCTGACTTACCATTTAGGATCAGATTCTCAAACATTAACCTGGTACATTTCAAAGACATGAGAGAAACAGTATCCGATTCAAAAAGTGTGTAAAATACAACAATATAAATTTATGCATATAATAATTTTGTAATGGAAAACTCTGTTTAGTTTCTGTCATTTGCAATCCTTAAAGACCCAACTATAAAACACAGGGCAAAAAACTTTGAACTTAGGTCTACAACTAATAGTTCCACCACTGTAAATCTCATCCCACCTAATTCTATCATGTATCCACATCCTGTCTTTTTACTATATTTTCCTACTTCTCTCATATTAGATCCTTACCTTTAACTCAATTCTCTCCTATTTAAAACAAACACACTAACTAACCAACCTTGCCCTTCCATAATGACTCCCTCCATATTACCTATTTTTCATAGGCAAGATTTTTGACATAATAGGCTATGCACGTTATATTCACTGTTCCCTCACGCTCCATTTTTTTTTTTGTTTTACCTCATGAAATTTGGAGTCAATTCTTCTTGCCCCTTCACTCAGAATTCTCCCTAAGCTGCTCAAATGGAATTGCTACTCAAGGGGATTACATATTTCACAAAGCAATGTTCTCCTATCTATTCCTCTTTCCCTCTGCATATGTCACCTAATTAAAATTCTAGTTCCTTAACCACTATACTGAGAAAGATGGTGATGGGTGTTGGGCCAAGTGGATGAACAAACCAAATTTAGCCAAGAAACTGCTCTCATGCAGTTGGAATGCAATGACGGTGGTGCTACTCAAGAGTTCTGATTAGAAGGACTTTATACATCTAATCTAGAAGGAGAGAAAGGTGTTATGTTTCTTTCTAACTTACTCACTGTTATGGATTGAATTGTGTACCTAAAAAAGATAGTGAAGTCTTACTCCTCAATACCTGGGAATGTGACATTATGTGGAAACAGGATCTTTGCAGACAATCAAGTTAAGATGAAGTAATACGAGAACTATGTAACTCTGAGGAAAGAAATTGCAGAGGATACAAATAAATGGAAAAATATATTATGCTATGGATAGGTAGAATCAACACTGTTAAAATGTTCACACTACTCAAAGTGATATACAAATTCAATGCAATCCAAATCAAGTTACCAAAGTCATACTTCAAAGATTTAGAAAAAAATAATTCTATGCTTCATTTGGAACAAGAAAAGAACCCAAAATAGCCAAAGCAATCTTAAGCAAAAAGAACAAATCTGGAGGTAACACATTACCAGACTTCAAACTATACTACAAGTCTACAGTAACCAAAATAACATGGTATTGGTACAAAAATGGAGACATACAGCAATGGAGCAGAAGAGAGAACCCAGACATTAAACTATCTACCTACAACCAACTGATTTTTGACAAAGAAGACAACAATGTACACTGGGGAAAAGAAGCCCTATTCAATAAATGGTGCTGGGAAAATTGGATAGCCACATACAGAAGAATGGAACAGGACACCCACCTTGCACCACTCACAAAAATTAATTCAAGATGGATAAAAGACGTAGATCTAAGGCATGAAACCATAAGCATTCTAAAAGAAAATATTGGACAAAATCTTCTAGAGAGCAGCCTAGGCAAAGAATTTCTGAAAAAGAGTACAATAGCAATCATGGCAACAATAAAAATTAATAAATAGGATTTGATTAAACTGAAAAGCTTCTGCACAGCTCAAGAAAACATCAACAGAGCAAACAGGCAACCTATGGAATGAAAGAAAATATTCATAAGCTACATATTCAATAAAGGGCTAATAACCAGAATTTACAAAGAACTCAAGCAAATCATCAAGAAAAGAATAAACAACCCCATTAAAAAGTAGGCAAAAGACATGAACAGTTACTTCTCAAAAGAAGAAAGACAAATGACCAAGAAACACGAAGAAAGAGAAACAGCCAAGAGACATATGAAAAAATGCTCAATGTCACTAATCATCAGGGAAATGCAAATTAAAACCACAATGAGATATCACCTTACCCCTGTTAGAATGGCTTTTATTAAAAAGACCAAAAACAATAGATGCTGACATGGATGCAGAGAGAAAGGAACACTTATATACTATTGGTCGGACTGCAAATTAGTACACTCTCTATGGAAAACAATATGGAGATTCCTCAAAGAAATAAAAGTAGACCTACCATTCAATCCAGCAATCCCACTACTGGGTATTTACCCAAAGGAAAAGAAGTCATTTTATCAAAAAGGCACCTGCACCTGAATGTTTATTGCAGCACAATTCACAATTGCAAAGATGTGGAATCAACCCAAGTGCCCATCAATTTGTGAGTGGATTTATAAAATGTGGTATATATATGCCATGGAGTACTACCCATCAATAAAAAGATGAATTAATACCTTTTTCAGCAATCTGAATGAAACTGGAGATCATTCACCTAAGTGAAGTATTGGGAGAATGGAAAAACAAATACCACATGTACTCACTATTAGATTGGAACTAACCAATGAGCACACAGGTGCAGAGAGAGAAGTAAAACTCAGTGGAAATCAAGGAGGGGAAAGGGGGGAAAAGGAGGAAAGGGATTAAACCAACCTAATGGGTACTATGAACACTATTTGGGTGACAGACACACCTATAGTCAGGACTCAAGCATTACAAAAACGATCCATGTAACCTAAAAGATTTATAACCTCCTTAATATTTTGGGAAAAAAATTACCATCTTAAAAAAAAAAACAAAAGGATGCAGTCATTAGTGTGGGCCCTATTCCAATATGAATGTGTCCTTGTAAAAAGTGAAAAGTTGGACACACACACACACGTGGAGAACACTACATGAAAATGATGACAGATCATGGTGAAGCAAACTTTTCCAAAAGATGCCAAACTTGTCTGCAAACAACCAGAAGCTAAGAGACAGTTATGGAACAGGTTCTCTTTTACAGGCCTCAGAAGTAATCAACCCTGCTGACAGCTTGATCTCTCTTTTGTGGGGACATTGTTTAGCATAGCACATATGATTATGGCATTCAATGGATATTACCTGATTGTTAAATCAAGTTAACAAATTGAAACTAAGATGTTTACAATTCATTGAAATACATTCCTTAAGTGTACTGTATAAGGCAAATTTTATAAATTTCTAAGTATGTGAACGTCCACCAGATGGTATGCTTAAACATTACTCTGAAATTCTGTATACCCATTTCACAAATTATAGAGCTTAAAAGTATCTCCAGAGGTCAGTATGTCTTTCCTTGCTTCTAGGCACAGCTACATTTAAACTAACACATGAAGGGCGGTGTCTATCCTATTCCTAAATATCTCTAGCAAAAAAGATTGTATAACCTCTCCCAGCAACACATTTTGGCATCTCAAGCAATGAATATTTAAAACCTAACTCTTACAATGCAGAGGCTTGGAAAATAGTAAAACCTTTACAACATATGCACTTGCTGAGAAGTTCCAACAATTGGTATTGTGGACTGTAAATAGGAAGCAAATAAGAAAAACTTGAACAATTTAGAGATTTCGTTTTACATTATCACTGATAATATGAAACTCAAATACAGTCTGGCATAGAAATAAATTTTGCTCTTGCTTTTTTCTACTCTTTGGAAAAGATAAAAAATAGGAGTCTTCTCTTTTAAAAAACAACTTTAGCTTGCAGTGATGGAAAAATATGTGAAGAAAGGCTTTCATGTTCTTTTTGTTCCCATAAACTTTTTTCTAGTACCAAGTCACACTGAGACAGGGAAGAGGGAAAAACTCTACAGTGAAATAAAAATAAAAACCAAATAATTTTTCTATGGAGGAAAATTAAGCACAAAATTATCTGGTCATTCTAACTCAAATAATTTAGGAAGTTTGACAATTTCATTTGTTAAAATGTAAATCATAATGGGAAAGATATGTTTAAAAATCTCTGTTATTTTACAAAAGAGATTTAATCCAGATGGAAGTACCAAAGCATGCTTTGCTTGAAAAATACTTTATCTTCTTTACATACTAAGGTACATTTTTTCTGACATTATTTCCACTACTACACAGCTCAAGCAGCTTTCTATGTTTTAACAAGGCAAAGGTATCTTTTGATTCATCGTCCTTGGAAATCAGTAATTTTGTAATTACCTGCTTTGCTATAGCATTCTAGAGATTATGTAGGCTATCGTGTGAGTATTCCACCCTCAGAGTATAATAGAAAAGGAATGGAACTAGGTGGGTTGGGGGCATCACATAAGTGTGGGAAGATGAGAAAACAGCCTTTCTTCATTTCCATACTCAGGAGATTCCAATATATATTCTAAATAAGATAATACATTGTATTTATGTGTAAAGCAGGACCCTAATTTCACTGAGATTTTCTTTGGGGAAAGAATTGCTTTAATCACAATTGTTCTCGATTATTTGTATAAATTGCCTAGTGTTTCTTATACACATTCTTCTAACATTCACTGTGTCTACTGCCACACAATTCAGTGCCTTTTATTTTTTAAAATGATAGCTTAGTGCCTAATTTTTGGTGATATTGCTTTATCACTGTACTTTAAAAAAATGGTTTAGAGGTGACACGCATAATATTCCCCAGGAATTGTTCAGCATCTAATAAGTTTAAAATTTAGTCAAATGTAAGTACAAAGTTTTTGAGATAATAAATTACCACTTGGAAAAATGGTGTCAAACCAAAGGGCTGCTGCAATCTAGCAGCTGCAAGGAAAGACTAATCTGCAGGGAAGGAATCAGAAATGGAGAGACCATCTTAAAACGTGGGCGTTTTGGTAAAGGTCACACTGTATTTTAATCTCTTTGAAAATATTTCAAGATGCAGAATAATATCTTGGGAGAATTGAATGGTATGTGACTTTCACCAGTTTCTTCCCTGAAACATAATTGTTAGATGATCACAATCATTTTTTCCCCATCAGCTTTGAATTTATAAGAACAACTGACAATTCAGTCTTTATGAGAGGTTTTGTCTGTTTTATTTATTTCTTTGGGGATTTCATGAGCTTTAGTTTGCCACAGAAGAAAAATTTTCTTCAATCAGGTAATGGCAAATAATACAGATTAGTGTCAATGTGGAGGGGTAGAGAATGGGAGGGTAAGAAACTATAATCAGTGGAATAGCTTTTTTCATGACAATAATCCTAGGAAAATTGTATTGTCTACCTTCATGTTAGATAGAGATTAAAATGCTTGAATTTCAAAAATTAAGAAAAATGCAGCCAATTATTTAGTTACGAAGTTTTCCTTTAAAAGTTCTCCTCTAAATTGCTAGTTTAAGATAAAATATAGCATTTAAAATCATGGCAAAGTTTCCAGCAAAATACAAAAACTAACTTTAAGTAGGGAAAAATTGTTATTAGTTACTAAAATTTCTGATTACAGAACATTGTCCAGGACAAATCTCCATCCATGGTTCACTTTCTAAATATCCTTTTTTTTCTTTTTTTTTTTTTAATCCTTAATCTTGAGAACCCAAAGGATTGGCCAACTTATTTTTCTTTCACTGTCCTTATTATGGCTGACCTGGGTTGTTTTCTTGAGTGGGGTGAGCAGCTATAATTAGAATAGAAAATAGAGTCAATGAGACTTAGAAACTTACACTGAGTGAGCAATAGTTGAGGGAATGACCATAAGTGACTATGAAGGTTTTCTAGTTCATCATCTCTTTCTTTCCTTTTACCATCATCATTCTGCCCACAACAACAAAACCTTGGGCCATTTTATTAATGTTATGTTGCAAACAGTGGTATGTGTATTCACAGATAAAAGGCAGAAGCTGGGAAGGGTGCAGAGGGAAGAGAGGATGATTAATATGTACAAACATAGAGTTAGATACTAAAGGAAGAATATTTATCAAATACGGCAGTTTCACAAAGTGATAAAAATGGCTTTACTAATGGTAGAAGTATTAGAAGGAGATATTTGAGGGTCCAAACTAAGTCTTTTATATTCTGTCTTGGATCCATGACATAAATATACAAATTAGTGAACACACACTGCTGTCATCTGAACAACCCAAGTTTGTCTGTACAGCTTCCAGAATTGTTCTGCTTTGTAGTCATGGTAAACCACATGTTGAAATTATTTTCATTTCAGTGTGTTATTTTATTAAGGGTTATTTTAGGAAAGGAGTGGGTGAAATGACATACATGGCTATTAGCCCCACTTGATAATCCCCAGGTTAGAGGTCAGAATAAGACAAATTGCTTTTTCCTACAAACTACAGAAAATGAATTATAAAAAGTATGTAAATTACATTATTGAAAAACTTAAGATTTCATTTTAGTGATGCTTTTACGTGGTCATTTCTGGATTAACAATGATCACTGCTGGGAAATTGTAGGTCCGTAGAAAATGTCCTGTAAGTCAATGGAATAAAATTTACCCATGTAGGAAATATTTCAAATATACATGGCGTGATTAAGAAAAAGCATAGCACATAAAATATTAGGCTATTCACCAGGTTTTAGGAAGAAACCATTTGAATGGATCTTTCTTTACCTCTGTTGGTCACCAAGAATGAAGTACGAAATTGATCAAGGGAAAGAGAGCCTACTTTTTATCTAGGCCTTATGCCATATGAGTGAAAGAATCTTTTCCAGCTGGTATGTGGCATAAATAAGTTCAACAGGTCTAAGATTTCTACATTAGAGATGGGGTTCAAGACTAACAAATATACAACATGATTTCGTGTAGCATCATCTCTATGAATTTTTCTTATTAAGCAACATGAACAGTAGATGCCTAAACAAGATCTTTTAATATCCTCAAAACTAAAAGATACGTAAAAAAAGGAAAGAGCTTTGCATGATATATAATGGGAATACCTCCAATAACAAGGTTGAAATGTTAAGTCATGAAGCTCTGGAGTGTTTTCCTACTTAGTTGATCTACTACAGTTGCTGAGGTGGTTTACATAACAGAGACAAAAAGAATAACAAGGCAAGATATCAGACTGATCATGGTCAGTTGTACTAATTAAAATCAGTTCAAAATTTAAATGTGAATAGCAAATGTATTCATAGTGTTCTGAAATATTTTATCTTCTTCAGGGAAAGCAATCAATTTACAGTTAAGTAGACAGTGCCATTGAGGTGAGAAGGTTGCAAATTCTTTTTAAAATGCCTTAGAATCATTTCCATTAACATTTCTCCAAAAATATTAGAAGTTTTCTAGATTTATGATTTTAAAGGTTTACCTTGAAGAAAATGTTTTGATATTTTATCAGTAGAACTTAAAGACAGATAATATCAATAAGAAAAATATGATGTCTTTATCATTAAATACTTTGGAACCTTCTAGTCACGCCTAAAAAATCTTTTGTCAATATTTTGTTTTAAAGTAAACTAAGCAAGCAAACTAGAAATTCAGTAAGTTCCAAGTTGGCTATAAAATTATATAGCATGAAATGCTAAAAGCCAAACCGTTCAAATGGCCATGCAAGTTTGCTATGGTTTCAATGTTTTTGTTCCTTTCAAAATTCACTTTGAAACCTGATCCCAATGCAACAGTATTAAGAGGCATAGCCTTTAGGAGATGATGGAGTGTTGAGGACTCTACCTTTGTGAATGGAATTAGGTAACATTATAAAAGGGCTTGACAGAGGGATTTTGTCGCTTTTTCCACCCCTTCTGTCCCTTTTGCCATGTGTCGAAGGGGAGGACAGCGTCCCTCCCCTCCGGAGGATGCAGCAATAAGGTGTCATCTTGGAAGAGGACACTGGGCTCTCCCCAGATACCAAACCTGCCTGTGCCTTGATCTTGAACTTACCAACTTCCAGAGCTGTGAGTGATAAATTTCTCTTCTTTAAATTACCCAGTCTGAGGTTGTAGCAGCACAAAAAGACAAAGACAAAGCCAGAATTGAGAAATCACAGCCCTTTAGAACAAACAGTTGTCATACAGAAGAAATATACCAACAACAGAAGAGTGGACAAAAATGGAGAAAATGTTCTTTTATATTATTACTAAAAAAACAAATAAATAACCAATCAATCTGTAGTGGCATTTAAAGGTAATAGTAAATTGTACAAAAATTGACAAAATTATAGGGATACAAATATTTATAACACAAGATAAATTTATAAATTTATTTGTTAAGTAAAAAGTGGTCTTGCAAAGAATATTCCCCAAGTTGGCTGCACTATAGATTGCCCATTGATTTTTTTTTTAAAAAATATCCATTCTGGGGTTTGCCACAGGCCTAATGATTCAGTTTCCCTGGGTAGAAGTCTGTGATTTTAAAAAGTCTGTAATTAAAACTAAATAAACAGCAAACAAATAAACAAAATAAATTATACTATCTCTGAACCACTGTTTTTAGGCCTCATTTCTTGTGACCTTTGATTTCCTTGTGTACAAATATCTGTATTAATTCAGATTATCATTGTGATAGTTGGCATCCTCATGCTTTTGCTTCACAGTACCAGAAATTTATATCATTTCAATGCACCTGTTGCTACCTGTGTAGGAAAACAAAACAAAACAATACAAAACCAGAAAGCTAACTGTAGATAATCTGATATTATAGACACTTTGTTAGTTACAATATTACTTTTTTGTAGTAGAAGGTCAAGAGTGCAGTTGCCATAGAATGTGTTTTATGGCTGTCTCAAGTCCTTCAAGACTGTTTTTTGTCAAATTGGTTTATTCACTTATTTCACAAGATCTGTTGGGCTCCTGAACTATGGCAAGTGCCATGGCGTGTGTTTGGCATAGGATAATTGTCAGTGCCTTTTTTCACAGAGTTTAGATTATAGCTCAGTGGGTAGGAGATGTATTCAGGTTCCTTAATATTTCTTAAGAATTCCATCTGTACTATTTTTGTTTTTATTTCTTTTTTCTAATCCCAAGACTTTGATTAAAGTAATGGTATGCAGCCAATAGTGTCCATAACATAAATTAGTTATAAGGTCTGTGATTTGGCTGACAGCAAAAGCAGATCACATCAATGTTTACTGGTCTGTCACAGAGTCAGCACAGGGTTCTTAGTCCAGAACAAACAGATCACTACTTCAGGCCAGTGTCACCAGATGCTGTCTAGCAGTTATAACATTATATAGCTCCCAGTGTGTGCACTTAAATATATACATTATATATATTGTAGAGGACACCTTATCTGGGAATGTTTCCTTGTTGTTTTTCTCAGAATATCCCTGGGGCTTGAACGCAACTCCAGGGCACCCTTATCTGAAAACAGTAAGGGCTAGAGAGTTCAGGATGAAAACATCAGCTCACCGGAGACGAAACAACAAGGAACAGGGACGTGTTGAGTTGGGACAGTGTGGGAACAAAGAAATTATGGTGGGACAGTTGCCAAACGGGCTGTGTTATAAATAAAGAAGCTACAGCAAGAAAGTTTGCTGCAGTCTTATACCATCTTTGTGTGTGTCTGTGTCTCTTTGTAGTGGCTGCAGTCGTGTACCGTCTTTATGTGTGTCTGTGTCTCTTTGTCTCTGTGTTCATTCCTTGGCCGCAAGAAACGGGCCACGGCAATATATAATATATAATGTGTGCCTGTGTACATGCACACACATATATATAATCTCTTTTATATATGGTTTACTTGTTCTTTTCTCTACTTATAGCTGTTGCTTTTGCCTTTTTTTGTGATCATTCCAGTGGACAAAGACTACAACATCAGATTGAAATATCTCTCTATGGTGCTGATGATAGGACATGGGACAAATATAATCAAAAAGATGGCGTGATCAGATTTGCATTTTGGGAATTACTTTGGAAACAATATGAAGGATGGAGTACAGCAGTAGGGGATTAGAGTCGGAGGTTATTTAGTCTTTCGGTTGTGCTGGTAAAAAAATAAAAATATTCAGAGTTGGAGAGAAGGTTATTCAAGTATATTTATGAGACAGAATTAACAGTATTAGTGAATAAACGTATGAGGTGGGTGGAACTTTACGTAGAGGGATTCATTAATATAAAGGAGGATTTAGATTATATTCCTTAGTAAATAAGCTGATGGAAAAGCCATTCACTAGAAAAAGTATATGGGTCGAAGAAGAGAGAGTTCATCTTAGGGAGGAAGTAGCAAATTGAATTTTGATTTTAAGTTTGGGGTTTTTATAAGGAAGAAATTGGATATGTTTGGCAAGCAGCTGACTGAATAAATCTTGGCATCAGAAAAAAGATGAGAGTTGGAAATGTAGATTTGGTAGTTACTATTATACAGATAGAAATTGAAGTCATAGGTGCAGCTGAAGTCAATAGAGAAAATTATATATGTTACTAATAATGAAAGTTAAGGGAAAACTTAGAGAACAAAGACATGAACAAAAAGAAATGTGTAAAATTTAATTGTCAAGGATGGAGGGATAAAATAAGAAAACCAGAAAAGAGAGAAATCTGGAGGTCCTTTCAAAGAGTAATTTATGCAGCATGGGCACATATACTGTGCCCAAGGTACAATAAATATTTATGTATCTTGAATCACAACCAGACCAGAGATTACAATTGATAATTTTGGCAGTTAATTAGTTATAATAATTTGATTTCAACTGCAAGTAAGCTAATCGAAATTTATTCTGACTCAGGCAATTTTTTAAGATCCAATATTAGCAATAAGACCAGAAACAAAAGAAAAAAAATATAAGAAGGCTTTCCTTTCCATTTCTTGTTCCTGCTTTTCTTGCTCTAAATGTATCTGCTTCACTCTTCTGACTCTAACTTGCTTGGCTTCTGCTTTCCATAGTGATAAATCATAACTGGTAGCTCTAGAGTTAACAACTTCCTCCATTAAAAGGCATCAGACCAATTGAGGAATTTTTGTCCAAATATAATTGTGGATGGGCTCATTGGCACAGCTGGTATCAGGTGCCTGCTGCTGGCCTCATCAACAATGTCAAAGGGGGTCATCTATTTTTTTTTCATTTTGTTTTTATTTCAGAATATTACGGGGGTACAAATATTTTGGTTACATGGATTGCTTTTGTACTACTTGAATTCAAAGTTATAAGTGTGCCTATCACCCAGATAGTGTACATTGTACCCACTAGGTATGATTTCACCCATCCTTTCCCCCCCCCCACCTGCATGATTACCATTGAGTTTTACTTCCATCTGTGCACATGAGTGCTGATTGGTTAGCTCCAATTTAATAGTGAGTACATGTGGTGTTTGTTTCTCCATTCTTGCAATACTTCACTTAGGAGGATGATCTCCAGTTCTATCCAGATTGTTGCAAGAGGTATTAATTAATCTTTTTTTATGGCCGGGTAGTACTCTATGGTGTACATATACCCCATTTTATTAATCCACTCATGAATTGATGAGCATTCAGGTTGATTCCGTATCTATGCAATTGTGAATTGTGCTGTAATGAGCATTCTAGTGCAATTGTCTTTTTGATAAAATGACTTTTTTTCCCTTGGGTAAATACCCAGTAGTGGGATTGCTGGATCAAATGGTAGGTCTACTTTTAGTTCTTTGAGGAATCTCCTTATAGCTTTCAACAGAGGTTGTACCAATTTGCAGTTGTACCAACAGTGTATAAGTGTTCCTTTCTCTCTGCATCCACACCAGTATGTATTGTAAAAATAGTGAGAACTCTGAAATTTCTTTGCATTTTTTTCCGAAAGTTTTTATGTCTGGCTTATTAGAAGACAACTGGGTTCTCATGTCTGCTTCTGCATTCAATCTATCTGAATATATTGTGTTTGTTAAAGTATATGAATAAATATATAGTTGACAAAGGTTTTAATTTGTTGAAAAGAGATTGAGGCGGTATTTTCATGTGGCTGAAAAAATGAGAGGTATTTTAATAGGCTTTTCCAGTAACTGTGAATATTTTAAATTTGATACCATGCCAACAAGTTGTAGTGAAATCTCAACTATATTAAGGAACTGTTATATTAAAATACATTGGTCTATCTTCCACTTGCAATGGATTATTTACCTGTGTATGCTTTTATAATGTCATTGCTGATTATTTCAGATTATTTCAAAAATAAGTGCTCACATCTATGTAACTCTTCCAAATGTTGTCACATTTTAATATTCAATGTAGGAAATTTTCTTTTATTTATTTCATCACCAATTTCATCAGAAAATTATTTAAATAATGACAAGCTCAAAGTGGTGGGTACAAGTGTCTCAAACTAACTTTCACTGAAAAGATCAAATTTTATCACTGGCAATAAATTTTGTCAATGGTTTTCCTTAAATTGACAGGCTTACTTTATTCTTTTGTGAGAAAATATCTGCCATCTACTCAAGTCTGAATAACCATTGCTTGTTAGTCAGTCTTTTGAGTAAAAATGATTTCCCATTACAAATGAAGCAGCTATTTCAGCTTGCAATTCTATTGCACACATGGTTTTCCTCAAGATGACTCTCATACTTCAATACAAGGTGGACGTACTTTATGTGTACTTATGTATGTTTCATTGCCCAGAATTTTAAAAGACACATTCACAGGAATAGAGATTTAGTATAATTAATAAGTTTTACTGCTTTGTCAGGACATTCTTAGGTAAACTGGATTTTTTTTTTTTTCATGTGAGCATGTAGAAGTGAAAAATAAAATGACTACTACTATAATTTGGTAACACTCTCAAGTTTTTCCCTTTCCATCATCAGATATTTTTATATCATCAGCAAACCCAGTGGGAAAAAGTACATAACATCTTATTACTGTGATGAAAATAGTTTTGACCTTGGGAAACCCAAAAACATCTCACAAGGATGCATTGACCACACTATGACAACCAATGAAATATATTATAGACAAGATGAGAATAGTAAACTCAGACAGAAAGAATAAAAGAAAGACATGTTTTTTGCTCTTTATGCACAGAATCAAATAAAGAGGATAAATCTAGGTGCACACTCACCTCAAGCACAGTAATAGAAAACCTGACTTTGTTAGTTACTTTTCAAGCCTAAGATTGTTGTCTAAAAGTAAAAATATAAGCTATTAGCTATTTTCAAATGAAATAAAAATGGCAATGTTATTATACTCTGTTCCTTATTCTGTCATCTCACTATTAAGACACTTAATAATGCTAAATGTTTCCATGCTACTCTGACTTTTCTGCCATTTTGAATGTGCTGAGAATTCCTTCATCTAAAACAGGTATTGTGTACCATTCTTTACTGCCAAAGGTACATAGAGTGGCTATTTGGACACCTTAGCCCTGGCTATCTCTTCATCTCTTAGGTACGATCTTCCCTTGAGCCCTTCTAATAAAATGTCAATTGTTGATCTATTCTCAGCTCTATTCCTTATATTGACCAAAACATTAAAGTGCACTGAAATGTGTTCAGAGAGTTCACAATGACCAATAACATTACAAAGAGTCAAACTGTGAAAAGAAACTTGGGTGTGTATATGGGCATGTCCAGCACACATGTGTGTGATTGTGTATTGCGACTAGTACAAAAGGTTTTCTGTTCACATTATTTGTGTTTTGCCATCATTAAGAGAAAAGAGAAAGAAAGAGGATATCTTCATAATTTTTTCATACCTCTACATCTTTATGGCTGAGATATATAATAATTTGATATTTAAGTAGTCATCTATATTAGACGAGGTATTCCAGAGAAATAAAACCAATAGGATACATATGTACAGTTGACCCTTGAGCATCAACTTCCTGCTGAGTGAAAAATCTGCATAAAACTTTTGACTCCACAAAAACTTAACCACTAACAACCTATTATTGACCAGAAGCCTTACTTATCTGTCTCAGGGATGGCAGAGATGAGAGAGATGGAGGAGACGGAAGGGGAGGCAGGAGAGGCAGGACAGGCAGGCATATTCAGTTTAATTTTACAGAAATACCTCATAATTTCTATCTGTTTTTTGTTTACTCATTCCTTTAAAAATGTTTCTACATGGTATCAATCTTTCTTCCACCATTTCCTTTAGTTTCAGTGCCAGTATCATAGAAGGGGACATGTCATAAAAGAAGGAAAAAGCAGTCTTTAATAATCAAAACTCTTCTACCAGATGTCTAGTGTCAATTTGTTTTCTGGTACTGCATCTTCTACCTCTTCTTCCTCATCTTCTGGCACTGGTTCAGAAGCACTTATCTCCATCAAGTCATTTTATGTTAATTGCTCTGGTGTGGAGTCATTAGATCTTGAATTTCTCCAAGGTACATGTCTTGAAACCCTTCGCCTCCTACCTTTTCTGTCATCTCCACAATCTCTTTAATGATCTCCTTGATTGGCTGTCAGAAATGCTGAGAAGTCATGCAAAAATTATCAAACCATCCTTTGCGGTCATTAAATTCTCCAGCTTTAGATTCTTCACATTTCTTTTGCTTTAAGTTGTCATATAGTGATTCTTACTGCAATCGTATTAGAGGCTATAGGCATGCTTTTCTTATAGCAATTCTGTACCTGCATAAAAGTGGCATTTTGAATGAAAGATAAGAAGGTATTTCATAAAAAGTGCAAGGTTTTGTGGCTGCTGCTGTAGCTGCAGCAATAGCTTCACATATTTCCTTTCCTTTTTTCACAATGGCTCTTGTGGTAGAATCATTTATTTTGAAATGGCAGACATCCTCAGCTGCAAATGTCAATATAAGGTACAAATCAAACAATTCAACTTTTTCTTGTAATGTCATGATTTTTCTCTGCTTCTTAGGAGCACTTCCAGTATCACCAGTGGCACTTCATGTGAGTCCCGTGGTATTATTCAAAATTTACAATATTGCAATAAACACGATGAAAAATTCACTAGAACTTTGAAAGATTACATTTTACTGCAATAAAAAATTTGCTAGAGAGATGAACTGCTCAGGCAGACATGACTGAGGTCACACTGGGTTTTAAGCTGCTACTTGCAACATTTGAACTCACTGCAACAGCAACAGAAGGTAGCTATGAAATTATTACAGTAGTACAGTATGCATTACAGTTAATTTTAAGCATGTTAGGTAGACAGCTAGGGACCTTTTTTTTTTTTTTTTTTTTTTTGAGACAGAGTCTCACTGTGTTGCCCAGGCTAGACTGCCGTGGCGTCATCCTAGCTCACAGCAACTTCAAACTCCTGGGCTCAAGGAATCCTCCTGCCTCAGCCTCCCGAATAGCTGGGACTACAGGCATGTGCCACCATGCCCGGATAATTTTTTCTATATATATTTTTAGTTGTCCAATTAATTTCTTTCTAATTTTTAGCAGAGACGGGGTCCCGCTCTTGCTCAGGCTGGTTTCGAACTCCCGAGCTCAAACAATCCACCTGCCTCAACCTCCCAGAGAGCTAGGATTACAGGCGTGAGCCACCGCACCCAGCCAAGCTAGGGACCTTTAACCCCTGCTGGGGACAAGGCAGGTGACTGTCACACCTGGAGGAGGAGGGAACACCCTGGGAATCTACTAATCAGAATTTAGCATGTCAACTGCAAAAGAATGCAGAGGACTCTCTACTCCAGGGGCCAAGCAGCGTAGGTAACATAGAGTCTGGAAAAGTGACCTAGAACAAAATCTGCTTTCAGAGAGGCTCATGGGAAATCCACATGCATAGTAAGACTTGAGTCATATAACTCCCAACTGCCCAATCAAAGTGGTTCCGTTATGATATCTGAGTTACAATGAGAGTTCAATCCAGACACTATAAAACGAGATCCAGACCATAATGAAGGCCTTTTTTGTCACGACAAGGTGTCTGTTCATCATTTGCGGTAATTGTATCTTGCTCTCACTCTGTAAACCTATATCTTGCTCTTGCTCTATAATCCTATCTTTCTCTTCTCCATAAACTTCATTTTCATGCTTACCTTGCTTTCAGTATGTCTTGTCATTTTTTGGCCAAGACACACCAAGAACTGACATTTCAGACTGTGACCCGATAGGCAGTTATAATTTAACACTGCATTTTTATGTTTGTTTACATTTTTCTCAGCTTTGAAGGGCCCCATGTACAGTCTGTAAGTATGTGTGTAAGGTTTGATAAATTTTAACTTTTATAATGAATTTATTATATATTTTTATGTAATAAATGATGATTGAGTAGTATCTATATATATGTTATGCATTTATAAGATAGCTAACTTTTTCTTAATTTTTTGATATTTCTGGTCTATGCCATTCATCTGTGAGTTTTTTCAAATTGTCACAAATCTGAGACACATTTTTCAGTATATTTATAGGAAAAAATAGGTGTTGGCCAACGTTCACTACACACACACACACACACACACACACACACACACACAGAGAGAGAGAGGGAGAGATTTTAAAGAATTGGCTAATGTGATTGTAGGGGCTGAAAAGTTGGAAATTTGTAGGGCTGGCCAGCAGTGGGGAAACTCAGGCAGTATTTGATGCTACAGAGGCAGAATTCATCTTCTGGGAAATCTCAATTTTTGCTCTTAAGGTCTTTAATTGATTGGATGAGTCCTATCCACATTATTGATGGTAATCTCCTTTACTAAAAGTCAGTTGGTTGTGGATGTTAACCACATCTACGAAATACTTTCATGACAGCACCTAGATTAATGTTTAATTAAATAACTAAGTACTTCAGCCTAGTTGATACATAAAACTATCATATCACTTCATGAGCAGTGTACATGCTATCTTCTCTTCAGCTATATATCTGATTGTTATCTACACTTTCCAATTTCACTTTTTTTTTTTTTTTTTGAGACAGAGTCTCACTCTGTTGCCCGGGCTAGAGTGCCGTGGCTTCAGCCTAGCTCACAGCAACCTCAAACTCCTGGGCTCAAGCGATCCTACTGCCTCAGCCTCCCAAGTAGCTGGGAGTACAGGCATGCGCCACGATGCCTGGCTAATTTTTTCTATATATATATTTTTAGTTGTCCAGATAATTTCTTTCTATTTTTAGTAGAGAAAGGGTCTCGCTCTTGGTCAGGCTGGTCTCGAACTCTTGACCTTGAGCGATCCATCCGCCTCGGCCTCCCAGAGTGCTACGATTGATTACAGGCGTGAGCCACCGCGCCCGGCCACCAATTTCACTTTTTAATAAAGAACAAGTGTCAGGGTTTGGGGTCAGTAATCTTATCTGTTCTTGATTCTTGTTCTGTTCTTGGCCAAAGAATGAGCATAAACACCAAAGTTTATTGAGGAAGGACAAAATGGGTTTACAGAGTAAGAGGAAGATAAGTTTGCCACAGAATGAACAGACTCCTCTGTCATAACAAAAGGGGCTCTGATTATGGTCTGGGGTTCCGTTTTATAGGTCTGGATTGGGCCCTCTTTGTGGTTCAGATGTCACCACTGAACCACTCTGATGGACAGTTAATCACATGATAATCAGCCTTAGGTTACTCTAGGTCACTTTCCAAATCCTATTGTACCTGAGCTGCCTGGCCTGTGGGCTGGGGATTCCCTGCATTCCTTTACAGATTAGCAGGGGTTTCTCCTTCACCCAGGGTAGTTGCTCAGGGCCAGATTAAGGTGGGGCAGCACCAAGACCAGGGCCTGACCTTGTTCTTTTTCCCAGGTGGACAATTGCTTGAGGCAACACCAAGGCAAGGCACCCACTTTTGTCCCTAGGACAGTCTTGGAGGTCCCTTGCTACCTAACTAACATAAGGAGTAAAAGTAGACTTTGAGATAATTGCACCTCAGTGGGATGCAATAGGGCAAAGTTGGGGTCATGGATTGTTTGGCTTTGTTTGGAATACTCGTTGGCCATAAAAAGAACAAAATTTTATCATTAGAAGCAACATGGATGAACCTGGAGGACATTATGTTGAGTGAAATAAGCCAGGCACAGAAAGTCAAATACTGCATAATCTCACTAATTTGTGGAATTTTAAAAAGCTGATATTATAAAAGTACAGAGTAGACTATTGATTACCAGAGGCTAGGAGGGTAGGGGGGTAGAGAAGAGATTGGTTAAGGGGTATGAAATTACAAATAGGTGGAAGGAATAATTACAGTGTTCTATTGTACAGTAGGGTGACTATAGTTAACCATATTTTTATTATAAATTTCAAAATAATTATTAAATAAATGAGAGTATTTTGAATGTTTTCACCACAAATACATGATTAAAGTTTGAAGTTATAGATAAGCTAAATAGCCTGCCTTGATCATTACATAATCTATGTATGTATTCAAACATCACACTACACCACATAAATATATACAATTATGGTATGCCCATTAAAAATAGAATAAACTTTAAAAAATACTTACATTGAAAACAATTTATGTTATCATCAACAATTGGGAACAGAATTCCATAGCCTTCCACAAAGTCAATGAGTTTAGATTAAAAGTTAATAAGGACAGAAATGAAAAAATAATACTCTGCAAAACAAAACCTTCTTGAAAATCTCTAACTCACATTAGACTGCGGAGACCATTCTACAGACTAAGTCCTTAATTTTTGTCTGCAAAATCCCTGTCCTGTTCATATCATGTTATAATGAATCTCTTAGACAGTCATACTAATTTCATCAAACAAATTTTTTCTTTTAGCAAATACAGCAAAGTAGAGAGATTATTTGATGGAAAGAGTGAAGAGCCAAGTAAAATAGAACAGCAAAGAAATTTATGTTGTCTGTTAATAATTGTCCATTTATTCCCCTTTTTTTCCCGTGCAGAAGTTCTCTGCCTAATTTTCTTTTATTCTTAATCCCAGAAACTGTCCTATTTCTGCCTGACACATTTTTCTTTCTCTGGGAAACAAAGCACCTCTTAAGGAATCTGCCTGGAAATCTCATGCTTGTTTTCCTTGCTAGCCTTGGCTTTGAATTTTCCACCAAACCCTCTTTACCAGTGCTTCAACCTTACAAAGATTATAGCTGCTACATTTGGAGCCACAGAGGGTTAAAGGGTATTGTTTTCATTATTAGAAAATGAATGACTTATAATTTGTAATATTAAAATATTATTTTGGTTACCAAGGTAACAAAAAAATACAGCATTAATAGCCCACCACAAATTTCATATTAACTTGGACAAACCACTCAGAAGGCACAAATTAGCACTTTGAACATAATATATTACAGAGAAGAATGAGTGTATGCATAAAAAATAAATAAAATTATTTTTTCTAATTATATAAATTATTAAGTTGAAGGAGCTCAGGGAATTTCATCCCAAAATATGACTTCTTGAAATAAAGAATATTTTAAATTAAAGGCCATTGGAGATCAACAGAATTTGGAAGGGGCTTTCCATCTATCTGCATAAAACCAGAAAGACCCATCAAAAAGAACAATTTTCTTTCCTTTCTCTCCCTGTTATCTCATTATATTGCAGGAAAGAAGATCAAAAGTGCAACCAGACCTGGCCAAATCCATTTTAAACATAATACCTGACTCTCAGGTTAATTTAATTTCCAAAGAGAATCATTTAAAAATCAATCTGTTTCTCCTCATCCATTCATTCTCTCAAGTATCTATTCATTCTCCCTAGTAAAGATTTATTGCTCCTGAACAGAATAACCTGTATTGCTCATCTCTCCTTCCCCTCTAAAATGAGAGTATATAAACTTCTGGACCCCACTGGAATGTTGGGTTATCATTCTAATTCTCCTCGTATGCATGATAAATAAATTTGTAATCTTTCTCTTATTAATCTGCCTTATTGTGAGTTGATCTTTAAGCAAACCTTCTGAGGGTAAAGGGGAAGTTTTCCTTCTCCCCCAGAGTCATGTATACGAAATTGATTGTACGTGTAAATGTATTGGATTTTAATGTAATGTTGGTAAATTATGTTTTTCCAAAAGCAGTAATTGTGCTTCAAGGCCCTACGGTACAATAATTTAAACAAATAGCAGTCCAGCCAATGTAAAAAGAAAAATGAGAACATGTTAATCACTCAAAGTTTGCAATAACTTGGGTTTTGAATTTTTAGGTTGAAAACAATGTCATGATTTTATCCCTTCCAAGTAAAGGATTTTATCCCTTCAAACTTCCAAACAAATTTTCTCAAATTTCTTAAAGTCACAGATGATTTTAAGGATTCTCTTAAAGTCTATGAAAACAGTCTTAACTGAAGAATTAATCTGGTAATGCAGTTAGGTTTACATCAGTAGAATGCATAAAAATCAGCTGTGGTACTTAAAAGAAAATATATACACCACAGCTCCACACAAGACCTAGTAAATTAGAATCTCTGTCTGAACACATGAATTTGTACTTTTACCCATGGAGACACACTGAAAAAACGCTGTGCCTAGTTTTGAGACCCATAATTATCTCCTAAAGTTCGTAAGTGTCATTTAATCCGTGGCACCAAATGATGGCTACTGCTTGTTTGATTAGGTAGCCAGATGGTTAGGCTGTACAATTAAATAACAGTTTTCTTCATTTCATTCCATATATTTTATATTTTATTGCATTGTACTCCCTATTATACAATCTAAATATTTCTCAAATTATTATATATATAAATTTGATTATTTAATGCAATATTTAAGAAAAATAAAACTAAGTAAAAATGAGTAGTTTGTGAATACCCTTTCACAGGGGTGAATTGACTAAATTTCTTGACTAAATTTCATGTTTTATTTTATTCTTGATCATAAGCTTACTATGTTGCACATGGGTCCAAAAGGATCTGTCTTGCTTTGGGATCTATAAATCTATATTAAAGAATTATAAAATTTATAATTTATTTTCCAAGTTTGAAGAGTCTTCAATTCCATGCTTAGTATTATTTAATTTAGGAGCAGATTTAGTTGTTTCAAAATTTTAAAATTACTTTTTTGCCCATATTTACTAATATTTTTTATATATAGTTTTTGTCCAAAGAACATGCTAAGTGGCATTGCATAAAACATCTTAGTTGTTACACTAAAGGTATGAGATCAAAATAATAATATTCTATAAGCTTAAAAAATTCATTAAGTAAAATAGTAGGAGCTTTTAAAGTGAGTTTTTAAATTCAGTTATATTTTATTGACTTAGTTTGAGTTTCCCAGAAGTAAATACTGAGATGAGGATTCATGTGTTTGTGTGATTTGTTAAAGATGTACTTTCACTATAAGTGAATGAAGGAGACAGATACAGGAGAGGGGAAAGCTGAACAAGGATGCAATTTCAGGCAAATTCCTAGGCTGAGACTAATGCTATGGGGGAGCTCAGGAGTGAAATATACTTCAATGTTTGCCCCAGATTATCAAATAGGAGTCTAGATTTTATTACCCTGTACCGGTCATTAGCTAAGGCTCTATCATCTTTCTTTTAGCAAAATGCATTCAAAATTCATTCAAGATGTTGCATGAATAAAAATAAAAATATATATATTTTTATTGCTAGTTAGCGTGCCATTGTATGGTTGTACGAAGTTATTTATCCATTCCCCTATTTGAGATGAGCTTGGTTGGGTGGGTGGCAGTCTGAAATGTCAGTTCTTGGTGTGCTTGTGGCCAAAGATTGTCTTGACACACCAAAGTAAGGCAAGCATAAAAAAGAGGTTTATTGAGGAAAGAAAGATAGGATTATAGAGCAAGAGCAAGATATAGGTTTATAGAGCAGGATACATATGCCACAGATGATGATCAGACCTATCATCACAGCAAAAAGAGAGAGAGAGAGAGAGATGTTGGTTATGGTCTGGGTCTTGTTTTATAGTGTCTGGTTTGGGGCCTCCCCTTTATTCAGACATCATCATGGAACCACTTTGATGGGACAGTCAGGAATTATATGACCTGAGTCTTCTGTGCATGTAGATCTCCCATGAGCCTCTCTGAAAGCGCATTTCGGGGATGAACCACAACAGCACCCACATTCATCCCTAGGAGACCCGGAATCCCTCACAATCCGCCTAACAGTTGTTTCTAGTTTTTGCCTATAATGAATAGCAGCTATGACCATTTGCACACAGACTTTTGTGTGAACATAAAATTTCAATTCATTTGAATAAATATAAGGAATGAAATGGCTGGGAATATGGCAACTGTATGTATAATTTTAATCTTATGATGTTCCAAAATGGCTTTACTATTTTGCATTTCTTCCATCAAAGAATAAGGATTCTTCTTGCTCTGCATCCTCATCAGCATGACATTAATATATTGTCATTATATTAGAATTTTGATGATTTTAATAGGTGTTTACTTACCACTTTGTGGTCTTAAGATTTACCTAATGAAATCTACCTACCTAATGACATTTACCTAATGTTAACAATCTCTTCATTCTTTTTTATTTGTCATCTATATATACTTTTTAGTAAAGGTTCTTTCAGGTTTTGGGAATTTAATTTTAAAATGTAGGCTGGGAGTGGTGGCTTGTGCTTGAAATCCTAGCACTTTGGGAGGCCAAGGCAGGAGGATTGCTTGAGCTCAGGAGTTTGAGACCAGCCTGAGTAAGAGGGAGACACCATCTCTACTAAAAATAGAAAAAATTATCCTGGCTGTAGTGGCATGTGCCTATAGCCCCAGCTATTTGGGAGGCTGAGGCAGTAGCATTGCTTGAGCCTAGGAGTTTGAGGTTGCTGTGAACTAGGCTGACACCATGGCACTCCAGCCTGGGCAACAGAGCGAGACTCTGTCTCAAAAAAAAAAAAAAATTATAGTGTTTATTTTCCTATTGTTGAGTTTTATGTGTTATTTTTATATTCTGGATAAAACTCTCTTATAGAATATGAGAGTTGCAAAAGTTTCTTCCAGTATATACATTGTCTTTCATTGTCTCAACAGCACTTTTTTGAAGAACAAATGTTTTTAATTTTTTGAGGTCTATTTTTATCATTTTTTGTCTTTTTTGGTTCACATTTTTGACATCTTATTCAAAAACTCATTGCCAAATCCAAGTTCAGGGAGATTATTTTGCCATGTTTTATTCTAAAAGTCATAGAGTTTTACATTTTATATTTAGATTTATGATCCCTTATGAGTTTTTCCTTAATGTGAGAGTTATGTCAAAGTCCTGCCCTTTCAAATGAATATCCAATTTTTCTAGCACCATTTTTGGTAAAGATAATTTTTCTACATTTAATCATCTTTACATCTTTGTAAAAATATCAGTTGGCTATATTTGGCTGAGTCATTTGGGGCCTCTCTATTCTTTTTCTGATTCTGTTTTGTTGATTTATGTGTCAGTCCTTTCACCAATACCATACTGCCTTGATTACAGTGGCACTTGAGAACAATGTGTTCTCTGTTGTTGGGTGGAATGTTCTATAAAAGTATATTAGGTCAAGGTGGATAACAACGTTGTTAGGCCACTTATATTCTTACTGATTTTCCAACTACTTTTTCTATTAGTGAGATGAATGTTGATGTCTCTGGTTATAATTATGGATTTGTCTATTTTTCTTTTAGATCAATTTTCTAGGTTTTTTTTTTCTTATATATTTGTAAACTCAGGTGTTACATAGATACAGAATTAGGATTGTTATTTATATTTGGAGATCTGACCTCTTTATAATAATATAATTTCACTCTATTTCTGATAAAATTCTTACTTTTTAAATCTGTTTTATCTGGAATTAAATAAATCAGCCCACCTTTATTTGGTTAGTGTTCTCATGTTGTATCTTTGTCCATTATTATTTTACTTTTAATTTCTCTGAATCTTTATCTTTAAAGTGAGTTATTTATAGACTACATATAGCTGTATCTTGCATTTTTATCCAATTTAAAAATCTCAGTCTTTTAACTCATGTTTCAAATATTAATTTTGAGTGTTAATATTGAATATTAAGGAATTATTGATGTGGCTAGAGAAGAGGTTAACATCTTATTAATTGTTTTTTATTTCTTCCATTTATTCTTTGTTTCCTTTTCATTATTTTCCTGTGTTCTCTGAGATTAATTAAAATTTTAATGCAATTTTATCTCCTATTGACTAGTTTATTATACCCCTTTTAAAATGTGAATGATTATTATTTGTGTTTATAATGTACATTTTAGAATAATCTGAAATAACTTTTAAATAATATTATATGACTCCATATGTAATGTAAGAATTGTATAATAGTATATTCCCAATTCCTCCCTTTCAATTTGCATCATTGATGGGTATACATTTCACTTTTACATGTGTTATAAACACACAATAAATTTTTACAATTTTTGGTTAAGAGTCATTTATCTTTTAGAACAATTAAAAATGAAAAAATGTATTTACCTTTTTCATTTAATTTCCAAGAAACTTCATATTTTTATGTATATCCAATTTATGTTTATCTGATATTCATTTCACCTGAGGAACATTAACACGTATTTTAAAGTAGGTCTCTTGGTAACGAATCCCTCTATTTTGGTTTTCTGAAAGTGTCTTTGTTTCCTCTTCATATTTAAGATTCTGTTTAGTGGATACAGAATTATTTCTTTGAGCAAGTTAAAGATGTCATTCCATTGCCATCTTGTTCGCATGAATTCTGATGAAAAATCTGTTGTAATTCTTATCCTAGCATCTCTACTATGTCTCTTTTTTCTCTGTTGCCTTCCAGGCTCTCTGTCTTGGTCTTTTCTTTTCAGCAGTTTGAATATGCCATGCCTGTGTGTTTGATATTTTTCCTGCTGGATTCTCCGTACTTTTTTGAATCTATTCTTTCATTTCTCTCACTAATTTTGGAAATTCTTGACCATTATTTCTTCTGCACTTTTCTCTCTTCTCCTTCTGGGTTTCTAAGTGTGCATATGTCATACTGTTTTCTATTGTCCCAGAGATTTTGCATTTTAGTCCTCCCCTTGTTTTCTTTTCCTTGCATTTTATTAATAGTTTGAGTAATTTTGATTGACCTATTGCTTCTTTTCCAGTAGTGTAGAGCCTATTGACAATCCCATCAACAGAAATCTTAATTTCAGTGATTATACCTTTTCATATCCAGCATTTTTATTGATTAATTTGTATAGTTGCCCTCTCTTTGCTGATATCCTATGTCTGATCTTTCATGTTATCTATCTTTTCCACCTTTATCTTCATCAGAAAAGCTTCAGTTTACAATCAAGGACATTAAACTGATTGAATTAGGCTCACCTGTTTATCTAGGATGATCTTCCTTAGTTAAGCCAACTAATTGTGAATCTTAATCATCTGTACAAAATATTTCACAGTGACACCTAGATTAGTGTTTGATTAAATAAAGAGACTATAGCCTACCTAAGTTGATCTCTGCCTATTTTGCTCCCATTTTCTTTATATTGTTCATTAATATGATGGAAATTTCTGCATAATTTAATTGTATATATTCTATTGCATTTATTAATAAATAATTTTCAAATGAGTAATTTTTCTTTATACTTTCTGTTTACTGTAGATATATAATAGGAAATTTATTTATGTTTTTCTAATTATTTTGCAATTTTTCTGTTGTTGTGTAAGACAATTTAAAACTTTATTGGTATGTCAGACACGTTTTAACTATACAAAATAGATATAATTACTACATTTAATTATATCAGGCTAGGGATGGATTAGCTTACTTTGGAAATCTGTAGACTAATTAATCAACATAGCCGACACAAAAATTTATAAACTATCAGAACAGGGTGAGTAGTGCCTTGCTTTTATCTGAAAGTTATGGTACATGATTGTGATGTTGAGAAATTGACTGTTGTAATAAAAAAAATCACAATAGTGAATTTATTTTGTTTAGTTCAACAAAGATAGATTGGTGTAGGATCATGACCAAAAGTATGTGAAATGTTCCCCTTTTATATTCATTACAATAAAAAATTTACTCTTTATTTTCTGTAGTCATTAATCACTGCTGGGTGGATGTTTAGAACACATACTGCCTATTTCAGAGTAAAAGCTTCCCACAATTGAAAAAAACATTAATTTTGTTCATTTTCTTTTTTTCCAGTTTCATTAAAGTATAAATGATAAAAAAATTGTATATATTTAAGGTGTTCAATGTGATGATTTGATATATGCATGCATTGTGAAATGATTATCACAATCAAGTTAATTAATACATCCATCATCTCAGTTACCTTTGTGTGTGTGTGTGTGTGTGTGTGTGTGTGTTTGTGTGTGGTGAGAATACTTAAGATTTACTCTCTTAGCCAATGTGAAGTATGTAATACAATTATTAACTCAGAGTCTCATCATTTATTTTCTACATTTTCTCATTCATTTTATCTCATGATTCTACAGCAAGTAACTAGTAGATACATGATATTCTCAACTCTTTCCCTTTCTTTCTATTCATCCCTTCTCTTCTTGATTATGTTCCTTGAGCTCTTTCTACAGATCAAATTTAATCTATACTGTAAACTCTCTTGTGGCCTTGATATGTATGAGGCACGTTAAGACTCATAAATTAATTTGTGCTGAGGTGTCAGTTGTTCATAATATCTCTCCTGAATTTATAAGAGCCATCAAAGGAATAATTAATATGTATATCCTGATAATTGTTCTTCCCTTGAGAGGGTTTCTTCACCCTCACATGAAAGAATCTGTTTTCATCCTTCTCATCTTCCTATTCCCCTGCTATATATAATCAAATTCATTTGCCAATTTAACATTATCTATACATAAGCAGTATTCCTTAAGAGGCTAGACGGTAAAATAATGGCAAATCAAATTTTAATTTATTTCAAGTTTAATTTCAGGTCAATAAAAATATTTTTAAGGATGTGAAAATGTACTTAATATATACTTATAAGTGAAATTATTATATTACTCTGATAATAAAGGACATGACAAAGGTTGACTGAGTCACTGAATATATAAAATATAATTTTTTTATCAAATATACATGAATTTGTTTCTTTTAATTAATGTCAATAAAGATTATAAGGGAGGTAGCACTAAGGAGGATAAACCCATGGCCATTATTAGAAGAATATCTTGCTAATATAGCCCTAAATGTATTAAGAGAGCTAGTATAATTACTTTCTACATCCCCCCCTGCAGCACACTTCCTAGAAGCATAATAAATGAATACCTAAGTAACAGAGCATGTTTATTTCTTTTTTCTTTTTCTTTGTCCAGTGTTTGTTGATTTTTTTACCTCAATGATCTGTCTACTTCTGTCAGTGGAATGTTAAAGTCCCCAATATTATTATGTTGCTGTTTATCTCATTTCTTAGTTCTAGTATTATTTGTTTTCTGAATCTGGGAGCTCCAGTGTTAGGTGTATATATATTTAGGGCTGTTATATTTTCTTGTTGAATTCATCCATTTATCATTATACAATGACGATATTTTGGTTTTTTTTTTACTGTTGTTGATTTCTTTTCTTTTCTTTTCTTTTTTTTTTTTGAGATAGAGTCTCACTCTCTTGCCTGGGCTAGAGTGCTGTGGTATCAGCCTAGCTCACAGCAACCTCAAACTCCTGGGCTCAAGTGATCCTCCTGCCTCAGCCTCCCGAGTAGCTGGGACTATAGGCACGTGCCACCATGCCCGGCTAATTTTTTCTATTTTTAGTTGTTTGGCCAATTTCTTTCTATTTTTAGTAGAGACGGGGTCTCGCTCTTGCTCAGGTTGGTCTTGAACTCCTGAGCTCAAGCAATGCTAGGATTACAGGTGTGAGCCACCACGCCTGGCTTACTGTTGTTGATTTAAAGTCTGTTTTTTCTGATAAGAGAATAGCTGCTCCTGCTTGTTTTAGGTTTCCATTTGCATGGAACGTTTTATCCCATCCCTTTATGTTGAGTCTATGTGGTTATTTACATGTTAAATGGGTTTCTTGAAGACAACAGGTTTTTCTCTTAATCTATTTTGTCAATCTATATATTTTAAATGGAGCTTATAGACCATTTACATTCATTGCTAATACATTGTGTTCATTGTTACCTAGTTGTTCTGTATTCTCTCTTGTGTTACTGTTTTATAAGAGCTGTGAGTTTTTATTTTTGAGCGTTTTTACACTCATTAGTATCAACCATTCTTTTTGGTGGTTAGAGCACTTTTGAGCATTCCTTATGAGGGCAAGTCTAGCGGTGACAAATTCCCTTAGTGTTTGGGCTTATCTGGGAAAGATTTTATTTCTTCTTCATTTAG
Organism: Propithecus coquereli; assembly: GCF_000956105.1. Classification (NCBI taxonomy): domain Eukaryota; kingdom Metazoa; phylum Chordata; class Mammalia; order Primates; family Indriidae; genus Propithecus; species Propithecus coquereli. The sequence continues at coordinate 2,770,031 of NW_012148508.1, forward strand.
AAACCTTAGTTTTGCAGGATACAAAATTCTTGGTTGACAGTTATTCTGTTTCAGAAGACTGAAGATGGACCCCAGTCCTTTCTGGCTTGTAAGGTTTCTGTTGAGAAATCTGCTGTTAGGATGATGGGTTTTCCTTTGTAAGTTACTTGACACTTTCATCTCTCAGCTTTTAGAATTTTCTCCTTCACTTTGACTTTGGCCAAGGCGATGCCCTACTTACATTGAATCTTCCAGGATTTTGTTGACCTTCTTGTATCTGGTTGTCTAAATCTCTAGCAAGACCAGTAAAGTTTTCTTCCATTATTCTCTCAAATAGATTTTCCATTCTTTTTGCTATCTTCTTCTTCTTTGGGGATACTTACGATTCTTATATTTGGACATTTTACACAATCTCATATTTCTCAGAGATTTTGTTCATTTCTCTTGATCCTTTTTCATTTTTGACTGACTGGGTTATTTTGAAAGCTTTGCCTTCAAGCTCTGAAATTCTTTCTTCTGCTTAGTTTAGTCTGTTAAGACTTTCTTTCCACTGTATTTTGAAATTCTCTAAATGACTCTTTCATTTCCACAATTTGTTATATTTTAATGTCTATCTCTTTAGTGAATTTTTCATTCATGTACTGATTTTTTTTGTGTTTTTTTGGTTTTATTATGTTGGCTTTTAGCTTTCTCATTGATCCCATTGAACTTATTTGCAATCCATATTTTGAATTCCGTATCTGACATTTCAAAAATTTCCTTTTGGCTGGAGTCCATTGCTGGAGAGTTAGTGTGATCCTTGGGGGTGTCAAGAGATCCCATTTCTTCACATTGTAGAGTTCTTATGATGGTTTTTTCTCACCTGGAATCTCTTTCCTCATCTCAAAACAGATAACTTTGTGGTTAGCTTCTTCTCTTCTGCTGGTAACTTTGCTGCTAAGTATAGAGAAGGAGAGGTGCACTGCCTTTAAGCATGTGCAGGTTGGTACCCACTGTGCTGCTGTTGCTGGCAATTTGTGTCAGCTGGATTTCAGAACCCTGAGAGAGTGTTCAGGAGCCAGCAGTGGTGTGCTAGATTAAGTAACCCCCAGATCCCAGGACCCTGGATGTCATGCTTGAGTCCTGTGGGGACCAGAACAAGAGCAGGCTGGCAAACTTGCCCTCAACCCTCCCTGAGTTCAGGCACTGGTTATGATAGTGAGAAGTGGGATGATCTCCTGCTCCAGAAGACTACCCCAGCAGGAGAAAGGTGGATGCACTGTAAGCCTATGACAGAAAGAGTGGGCCCTCCTTGATGAGATTAGCAAAGGTAGGCAGCTGTGGGACTGTGGAGACTGGACCTAGAAGAAAGGATGTATGGATAGAAAGAATGTGAGTAGAGTGTATGAAGGGACAGGAGAAAATGCCTACCTGAAGATGCTTATTTGCTGTGTGCAAAGGTCAGCTGAAAACAGCTGACCATGTATGGATGTTGTTAAAGAAGTTAGCAAGGGCCCAAACCTTTGTCCCCCAGCTAAGTCTTTGTTCTAAGAATTATTAGCTGGTATCTACACATCTTGTTCCTTATCTACAAAGAGCTATGTTTGCTTGAGTTTCCACATTCTTGTGTATTCTCTAACCTTCTACGTGTATCCTTGGTAATAAATATGGGAAGAACTTAGCTGAGGAGGCCATTTCATCCTTCAGACTTTGGTCTCTCCCCTTCTCTCTAAATATTAAGTATTTCCAGTAATTATTCCTTCTCTACCGAGTTCAGGAGCGAAAAGCAGCCGCTACATGAGACACCCATACTGCCCACACCTCTCTCTCTTCACAGTGACAATAGTCTCTGTCCTTTTGGGGAACAAAATCATCCGGATTCACAGCTCCCACCCTGACCCAGTTTCAACAGAGGTAGTAGTGGGCATCTCAACCTGCTGTATGCGGGGTTATCAGGTTGGCTGTGGGCTGTGGCTGAAATGCTCCAGCAGGGGATGTGTGGTTGTGCCAGGGACTTGTCTCCAGGGTGGGTGGGCTCCTCCCAGAAGAGACTGGAAGCTCAAGGAGAGGACTGCAAACCATGCCCTCCCTCAGGGTAGGTGGTAGCTTTAGTCCTTGGGGAACAAAAAATCACTTGCTGTGGATTTTTAGAGGAATGGGAGTGTGCCCCAAGCTCCATGTAATCCTGGCAATGATAGGTGCTCTGTCAGAGATGGGGCAGCTGCTCTCAAATGCTCTTCCTTAATCTTACCCTGTGGTACTCTCACCACTTCCTAGCAGAAATAGCCACAGCTGCTTCATCAGCAGAGGGTTGGGGAGGGGAGGAGAAGGAGAAGGCCCCAAATGGTAGGGAGATGGTGCCCTGTCCCCTTTGTCCAAAGGGGTCCACTTGCATGTTGAACTCTCCTCTTAGCTGGAAATGGCCCACCCTGAATGTCCAAGCCCTGGGAGACCCATAGTTCTAGGATCTACTGGTCTCCTAAGGCTTCTGTGGTCTGAGTGGGTGCTAAGGAGCATTAGCTATGTATCCAGCAATGAAGATATCTGAGGGCTGAGATTCTGGATTGGAACAGCTGCAATAACACTACCTGTCCATGAAGGGAAGGAAATGACCTGCAGTGTCCACGCAGGACCCAGGCAAGGTGAGCAGAGTACTATTGGGTGTATACCCCCTCTGCTAGCCTAGGACTAGTTCACCTGCAGCTAACCCACACCAAAAGCTTGTGCTTGAGAGCAGAGGTGGCTATGTCTGAAGCATTAGGTGGTTGAAGGAGGAGAGGTTCCCATCTCCATGTCCCTTCTCAGGCTGCCCTGCTTTAAACTCCCAAAACGGCATCTTGGGCCTGTGGCCAGAGATGATAGAACTTCTTCAGGCAAACACTGTGAGCAAGATGCTGATTGGATGGCGATTCTCTTGTGTCTCAGTCACACTGCAGTTTGTAGAAGGGTGGTGGGAATTGTCCTAGGAGTAGGTAGGAGAGCCTCTGCTCCCCGTCTCTCCCCAGCTGGGTGGGGCTGCAACTGTGTCAGCCTGAGGGTGGAGCACTGCCCAGATTTAAATCCCAGAAATGGCACCTTGGGTATATGACAAGAGAGGGTGGGGTGCTATCCAGGCAAAAAGTGTGAGCAAGATGTTGGGGGAGTGTTGTCCACATGCCTCTCATTCTCACAGCAGCCCATAGCAGAGTGATGGGATTTGTCTTAGATGTGTGTAGTAGAGCTTGGGCTTCCTTGTCCCTCTTCAGCTGAGAGGGGCTGCAGCAGAATTAATCCAAACTCAGCTCTGCCCAGTGTCTAACTGACAAAATGGCACCTTGGACCTGCAACTGGAAAGGGTGGGGTTTCACCCATGCAGCCAGCATGGGCAAGAAGCTGTGAAAAATATGTTCTGCTCATGTCTCAGTCTCAAATGCAGCCCACAGCAGGGCAGTGAGACATTTCCAGGGGTGTGTAGGAATGCCTGGGTGCTTCTATTTCTCCTCGGAGCTGCACAGTGGCTGCAGGTACACCCATAATTCCCCCATTTCTAGGCTGTCAGAAGGGCACCTGGCTCAAACTGCTCTAGGCTTGGATGCTTGCAGGATTCCTCTGCATGAGTTCCCTTTTTGGAACAATGTCTCTATGCAATACCCAAGCAGCTCCTTACGGTAGGCCAGAGATCTGAGTGCATTGGGGGGGAGGGGGGGTTCTCTTGTAGGCAAGATTGTAAATGCTCATCTCAGAGAGTGGAGCCTTGGAGGCTTCTCTCTTACTGTTTCACCACATTGAGGAGCTTCTCCCATCTATTAGCCAGCACCTGGCTGGGTAAATTCCCCTAAACCCTCTCCTTACCCACCTTTGGTGCTTCCTGTCACTTCCCTGAAGAATTCTAGCATTCTCTTCTAGACAATTTGTTTGAAATGTGAGAATCTGCTTACTATTCTGGTTCCTCTCTGTGGAGAAGGCACATGCTACCTGTGTCCAGTCAGCCATCTTCCTAATCTCTCCAGTGCATGCTTTTGAAGGCACTTCAAGTGTTAGTTATTTTATTTACAGACTATTTGTTAGGTATCAATGTTTCTTAATTTTCAAGTTTATTGGACTAATGTTAAATGAATTGGAAAGGTACAGTTTATAAAATGAATGTTCAGTAATTTTTTTTAAAAAAATTGTTATAGTTTACCTACGTTTTCATATTTTATTTCTAAGACAATTTCAAACGGACTTTAACATAAAGAATATTAAAATCATTTATAATTATGAATAAATATAATATGTAGTATCTTTAGCATTTTCATTGTCTGTCAAATGTTGCTCATTAAAGGCTGATTTTGCTCATTAAAGTAACTGAGTTATGTGGGAAACTATTTCTAAGAACTATTAATAGGTTCCACACACACACACACACACACACACACACACACACACACACATACACACATACAAATTCCATGTGTGAATAAACTTAATAACTATCAAGTTAAACTTGCAGAAATGCTGTTATTGAATATAAACATCATTAAATATGCAACTTGCAAGATTTAATGATTTAAAGTAGTTAAATGAGAAAATAAAACAACAAGCATATGAACAGGTACAAATAAAACGACATAAATATTACAAGTGATTCTACTTACCGATGCTTTCTATTTCCTCCAGAATAAAATTCAGGTGGGAGATATAAATTTGCTTTTGGCTTAACTAGTATAAGTTACCATACACTTCTTAAATTTGGCCATGTTGTATGTGAAACTAATGTTCAAAGATACATGGCTTTCAAACAAAGATACATGGCTTCTAAATTCAAGTCAAATATTTCATGTGGTCCTCTATCAATGAAACAGTAAGTTGGTCTAATGCTGAAGTCAGACTATATATATTATCCTCCACCATGATCTATAAATTTAGCTATGTATGTTGTGTCTTGTGGAAAATTTAGGAGAGTTTTAAGGGTAATATTGATTATTCATATTTTTGTTCTTTAGCTCCTAAAAAAGATGCCTGCCCACATATCAGAAAATATATTTTAAGAAAGAAAGTAAAAGTTATTTTCCCAAAGTTATGTGACTATGAAACACTATTTTTCTCAAAATACAAGTCAATAATATCTCTCAGAATTAGTATTATATAGAATATGGGTTGAGAAATGCCCTGCTAAACCACAATTTCTTTGCCGATGAGATGTGATCTTGCCCATTACTGTATTCTTAGTGCCCAGTATAGTACCTTTAACATATCTCAATACATATTAACTTTCATAATGATTAAATAAATGCATTGATTTACCAGATAATTTTCAGCTCCAAACGTAACAACAACAGCAATGACAACAACAAAAACATTGTATGTCAATATGAAAAATATTGGAAATTCCTTTTATGGATAAGGGTTATTATTACTTCTGGTATGATTTATGTTTTGAATTTAATTGATTGCAGCCTATCATTTGAATTTATTTAATTATAGGAAAATAACTTATGGGTTTTTTTGATTAAAGAAAGTTTATCTCTGCCTTTGTCTTTAGCTTTAACATAGACACCTTTAATTTCATTTTCATTGTGGAAATATGGCATTGTAAACTTTTCTGCACATGACTAGTCTTTTCTTTTCACTTATTCTTTCCAACAGACATATTTAATTTTCCCCTCAAAATAGTGTTTTAATTAAATATGGGCTTCTAGTTGCAACTACTAGTAATGAATTTCTAGATTTTGTTAGTTGCCAACACTAGAAATTCAATTCTTAGTTCTTTATTTCCCTTAAAGGCCATTAAATTAAATTCATGTTTCTAGATATAAAATGAAAAAAAAATGATTTCTTTTTACTTAATTATTCCCCTGCATTCACCTGTGTTATCTGATCTTACAGTGATGTTTTGAGTTGGCCAGCAGATACTAGGATGATATATCAAGGTGGTTAAAAGCTTTTAGTCTAAAATAGGACTGGTTGGGCTTAAATCCAGGCTCTACCCATTAAGCACTGGATGATTTGGGAAGTTACTCTATTTTTTTTTACCTTAGTCTCCACATGTACTCCACCATCTTTAGAGTGGTGCCAAAGCAATATCGTCTCAATAGATTTGTAAAGATTAATCTTTTTTGCACACATAAAATACTGTAGATGGCAAGGGCACATAGTTAAAAAGTAAAAATAATAATATTTCTTTCAATATATTCCTACATGCTGATTATATAGTTAGAAAATTTCTATTCACTCTTACTATTTTACTCAACAGCAATATTTTTCTGTCAGCCTGGTCATCATCCCAGCACCTGAATCTCTCATTGTCCCCTAGAAGTTAGCGATTTTATTTATTTTTTATTTTTAAACTAATTTTGTTGTTTTATGGATAGAAAATCTGTGACTATTTTAAAATACATATTTTACTTGTGTTGTGTGTGCAGGTTTGTGTATGTTTCTGTGGAGAAGATCCGTAGTTTTAATCAGTTCATCATGAATCACAACTTTTAGGACCATTGCTCTAGAGAACTTGTCTCACTGTGCTAAATAGGTCTCATACCTGATTCCTGCCCTACTTTTCCACATCCCTGACTTAGCCACATGTCATTAATTTTAGCAAAATCATAACCACATCTACACTGACATATGTTAGTGTGTACATGCATATTCATAAAAATCAAACGCACTATCAGAAAATGGGAAAGGCAACCTTTATATCAACAAAAATTGCAGAACACAAATTAAATAATCAATTACATGCCTGTCACAGCATATTTAATAATGTTATACTCTTCTACATGGATTGCTCCTTTTTTAAGGTTATATTATTAAGAGCAAGCAGAACAAAAGTTTGAAGAATTAATTTTATTGCATATACCTGATAAAGAGTTTTGCCATAATAGCTAAGAATAAGCTTATATTTTTGCCCATTTTAATTTATATCAATTGAAAGAACCTACAAAATTTGGTTTTGATGAAATAATGATTAACTTCATATATCATTAATGAAACATTTAAAAAATATATTTCTAAAATAGAAGTATACTAATTAGGGAAAGTTTCTATGGATTAATAATATTTTCTTATGATAGATGATACATTTTTAGAGATGATTCTATTTTTACATCAGTTTACTGTATAAACATGATAATTAATGTTACCCTAGTACATGAAAAGTATAATTCCTCCAACACATATATGTACAATAGATGCAGAATATAATCCTACTGTAAAGCACTTCTGAGACCTTCAAAATATGAAATGACCCTAACTAAATTTACCACAAAATACGACAAATAGTTTAAGGAAATTCAAACACAGTTGTAACTTTTTAAATTTTTTTGAAACTAAGGAAAAAAAAAAGCAATAAAAAGACATTATTAAATACAGAAGAGAGTGTAGGAACAGCTGACCACAGAGAACCATGTTTACATAAAACCCCCAGGGCTTATGATGTCTAGTTCCCTTGCTTTACATGTAATGAACCTTGAACTTAAGCCATGTCTAATCCAAGTGAAACACAGATTTCATCAGAAGTCTTTTGGCTTGAGAGGCTACGAAACCTGTTACAGTGTTAGGTAGATAAACTTGATGTAGCAGGAATGCATTAATCATTGTAATGCATGGATAATTCTGAGCCAGATGAGTTTTTCTCACATTTGTTTCTTAGTCCAGTATCCCACGAGCTCACATTTTACCCTTAAGAAAATGGTGAAAAAAATGAAGGAAAAGGATCATAAACATTTTGTGTGGGGTTAAAATGATGGTTTCACTGATACTCCCATAGTTATGGCAGAACAAGATACACTGCCTTAGAACCACTTTGAAAGATAATCTTCAGAGCAAATGGGTACCTCAAGATCATAGTAGGATTATCAGTGGTGCCCAAAATGAGATGTTGAGATAAACTGGGAAGCGAAGATAACTGAATCAAGATGTTTTCTGGTAGAAAATCATGAGAAGTGACAGGTAAAGGCAGAAGACAGAGGCACCTTGCAGAAATACAGTGACAGTGTTCTCAAGACAGTGTATTTCTCAGTGGTGTGATGAGGGTATATCAGAGACACAACAATAGGGGACACAGACTGGAGAAATTAACTATTCCTACTCAGACATTTTTATGACGCCATGTGAGAATTCCTTAGAAGAGTCCTCAAAATGGGAACTTTGCTGGTCGTTGGGGGTCCAGTAATAGCAAAGAGATAAAATCCAAAGAAATATGGGTTACAAACACCTGACCATAACCCAGTTTCAAACATTTTGCTAGAGCTCCTGAATTTTACATCAGGGCCCTTTCCAATGGTTACATATGTAAAAATAATCTTATAAGTTCTAGGAATGATGTTAAAATTCCTAGGAAAGCTACTCTATTAGGTTGTCCATCAATTTGTTTAAAAATTTCAATCTTTAATGGGGCTTACCTAAAAAGAATACAAGCCATTTATGACAAACCCACAGCCAACATCATACTGAATGGGGAAAAATTGAAAGCATTCCCACTTAGAACTGGACCCAGACAAGGTTGCCCGCTATCTCCACTTCTATTCAACATAGTGCTGGAAGTTCTGGCCACAGCAATCAGGCAAGAGAGTGGGATTAAAGGCATACGAACAGGAACAGAAGAGATTAAACTCTCACTATTTGCTGATGACATGATATTATATTTAGAAAACCCCATGGATTCAACCAAGAGGCCCCTGGAATTGATAAATGAATTCAGTAAAGTCTCAG
>NW_012148508.1:2780012-2790858 GCF_000956105.1 Propithecus coquereli
ATATGTATACCATGGAGTACTATTCAGCTTTAAGTAGCAATGGTGATATAGCACCTCTTGTATACTCCTGGATAGAGCTGGAACGCATTCTACTAAGTGAAGTATCCCAAGAATGGAAAAACAAGCACCACATATACTCACCATCAAATTGGTATTAAATGATCAACACATAAGTGTACATATAAGAATAACTTCTATTGGATGTCGGGCAGGGGGGTGGGGGGAGGAGGGGACAGGTATATGCATACACAAAGAGTGCGATGTGCACCATCCGAGAGATGGACATGCTTGAAACTCGGACTTGGGTGGGGAGGCGGGGCAAGGGCAACATATGTAACCTAAACATCTGTACCCCCATAATATGCTGAAATTAAAAAAAAAGCAAAAAATATCATAGATAGAACATGAGTATCACCACACAATTTGAGTGGCATTCAAGTTCTAGTACAAAAAAAAAATTTCAATCTTTAAAATTAATGTATGGCAATGGTGGCATACTATAATTACAAGAGGAAGCTTGAAACCCTCCTTAAGCCCTCTCCCAATTTGTAAAAAAGAGAAAGGAAGTATAAATATTCAAAGTCAAAGCAGTGAGTATTATTATATCATGATGCTCGAATGGGAGAAGGAGCAACCTGGCAAGGCAGGGAGTTGGTTGACAGATAATTTTCAATCATGTAAGGAAAGTTAAAGATTTTTGTACGCATTTGTCAGAGTCTTGGGATTTCTAAAGAGGGCATTTATTTTTGTGGTCAGTTTTTTAGACTTGCCTTAAATCATGTTTTTTTCTTTAAGTAGACAAACCTCAAACTTCAGAGGACAAGCAAAAGGTGAATCCAGGGAAAAACAATGCCAGAGGCATAGGCTCATATAGTTTATTCAAAAGGAGCCACTACATTCATACAGGTACTATCTCGGGTGGTCAAAAAGATTTCATCTAGAAGCTCTAATGCAGCTTTTGGCCTTTTCCATTTTGCATATATCTTTCTCGAGTTTTTAGAATGGGGGATATTGGCAATAATGGTTTTAGAGTTTTAGATTTTGGTTATATTTGTCATAATTAACAAGTGCTATAACCATTAGGTAACAATGCGCCAACTACTGTCACGTATATATACAAAGGCTGACTCTGACTTACCCTTGTAATGATCCACATGCAGAGTCACCAGTTTTTTTCCCTAGTGTGTTTGCCAAGGATAATTGAAATAGATGTCTGAACATTTTTTAAGACTAAAGAAGCCACTGTGAAACACAATGAAATAAGAATATAAAGCATTAATTTAGTCAACCATTCTATGCGGCAAAATACAAATAACATACTCTGGTCTATTAACTGTTATCTATTAGTGGTGACTATTTATTGTTTTAACCCTGGAGTTCTCTGTCCCATTTTGAATGCTCTTTGCTTCTTGGTATTCTGTTGTGAAATATTCATTTTCTTTATGCTAAATTAAAATATATTATTTATATCATATTCCTGTGAGGGGAAAGAATGACATATATTGGGGTTAATCCTATAAAATTATTCCCAAACTCGGTAGCTTCACAAGGGTGCATTAGGCTTTCTATTTAATTCTATTCTCAAGTCTTTGTGATTTAAAACCTCTGAGATTTCACTTCTTTGCCATTTTATTAATATGCCCAGTATGGCAAGTTAGGATTCTCAGAATTTTAAATTTTTCTCTACACCACTTTGTGTTTCCATACTTCCTATGTCAATTATTATGGAGTAATACCTCTAACAAATCCCCATGTTAAGAACATTGTCATATCCTTTGCCTTAACCTCTACATCTAAGAAATCCCAATAACTCATCAATTCCATTTCTGAAATGTCTCTCAATTCTCATTCGTTTAACTTCTTCAACTTAGAATTTAATTATTTTTAACTTGTCTATTGCAGTAAAATAATTTATTAACTATTATCCAAAACTTCAGACTTTTTGCATTCCTGCTTATTCATTACACTGTTACCATATAATCTTGCTAACATTTATATCTATCATGCTATCTATGTGCCAAAAAACAAAACCAAAAGAAAACATAAATCAAACACAGCAATGTCATTATATTGCCTATGAGACAAATCAAAATTTCTTGAATAGCATTTCAAGCTCTTAATCAGATTCTTATTATCTTTTTCAGTTTCATCTCCCACATGACATCTAACACATAACCAATAAACTTAAACTTTAATTGGTTAATGACTCTTCCCCGAACACACAATTCCAGTTGTGCTCTGGCATTTGTGTTTGTGTATGAGTGTGTGTGTGTGTGTATGTGTATGTGTGTATGTGCATGTGTGTGTGAGGGAAGATGGGTGTAGAGAGAGTGAGTGAGAGAGAAAGTGACAGAGAGAGAGAATTCAAATATAAAACCATCCTCATATAGCCATCTAATCTTTGACAAATCAGATAAAAACATACACTGGGGAAAAGAATCCTTATCCAATAAACGGTGCTGGGAAAATTGGATAGGCACATGTAGAGGACTGAAACAGGATCCGCACCTTTCACCTTTCACAAAAATCAACTCATGGTGGATAACAGACTTAAACCTAAGGTGTGAAACTATAAGAATTCTAGAAGAAAATATTGGAAAAACTCTTATGGACATCAGCCTAGGCAAACAATTTATGAATAAATTGCCCCAAAGGCAATCACAGTAACAACAGAAATAAATAAATGGGACCTGATCAAACTAAAAAGCTTCTGCACAGCCAAGGAAACTATCACGAGAGCAAACAGACAACCTACAGAATGGGACAAAATGTTCACATATTACAAATACGATAAATGGTTGATAACTATAATCTATATAGAACTCAGGAAAATCAGCAAGGAAAAAATCAAACAACCCTGTCAAAAAGTGGGCAAAGGACATGAACAGAAACTTTTCAAAAGAAGATTAATGGCTAACAAACATATAAAAAAATGCTCAACATCTTTAATCATCAGGGAAATGCAAATCAAAACAACAATGAGATATCACTTATCTCCAGTGAGAATGGCCTTTATCAAAAAGTCCCAAAACAATAAATGTTGGTGTGGATGTGGAGAGATAGGAACACTCATATACTGCTGGTGGGACTGCAAACTAGTACAACCTCTGTGGAAAGCAATATGGAGATACCTCAAAGAGCTACAAGCAGAACTAACATTTCATCCAGCAATCCCATTGCTGGGCATCTACCCAAAAGAACAAAAGACATTCTATAAAAAAAATCTGCACTAAAATGTTTATAGGAGCACAATTCACAATTGCAAAGATGTGGAAACAACCGAAGTGCCCATCAATACATGAGTGGATTAATAAAATGTGGTATATGTATACCATGGAGTTCTACTCAGCCACAAAAAACAATGGTGATTTAGCATCTATTGTATTATCCTGGATAGAGCTGGAACCCATTCTACTATGTGAAGTATCACAAGAAAGAAAAAACAAACATCTCATGTACTCACCATCACATTGGTATTAACTAATGAACACTTAAGTGCACATATAGTAATAACATTCATCAGGTGTTGGGCTGGTGGGAGGCGGGAGGAGGGGATGGGTATATACACACCTAATGGGTGCAGTGTGCATTATCTGGGGGATGGACATGCTTGATGCTCTGACTCAGGTTGGGCAAGGGCAATATATGTAGCCTAAACATTTGTACCCCAGTAATATGCTGAAATAAAAAAAAAATTTAAAAACATAAATTAAAAAAAAAAAAAAGAAGAGAGAAAGAGAGAGAGGAAGAGAGAATATCCTTTAATAGCCACAAGGTAATTTTAGGAAAAAAGCAGGGAAAAAAACAAAAAACAAATCTTGGTTTAGAACAAAGAATTTTAATGTGATATGTTTCTAAAGTTATTCACACAAAATTTGGCATAATTTTATGAATAAAAACAATAACATAAAAGCAAGAATTTGATAAATAGTTCATAATCCATCTTAACAATAAAGTAAATGCTATGGTTTGAATGTGTTCCCCAAATGTCAACGTGTTGAAAACTTAATCCCCAATGCAACAGTACTGGGACGTGGGACCTTTAAGAGATGATGAGGACATGAGGGCTCTGCCCTCAATAGTAAATTAATGTCATTATCATAAGAGTGGGTTTCTTATAAACGTAAATTTGGCTTTCTTTTGCTGTGTATTTCTAGCCATGTGACAGCTTCTGCCATGTTATGACCCAGCAAGAAGGCCTCACCAGATGTAGCCTCTTGATCATGGACTTCCCAACCCCAGAACTTTGAGCTGAATAAACTTTTATTGTTTATTATTTGCCAGGTCTGTAGTATTCAGTTTCAGCAACATAAAATGAACTAAGACAGAAAATTGGTACTGAGAAGTGGGGCTGTTGCTATTGTGAACACCTGATAAATGTGGAAGCGGCATGGGATAGAGGCTGGAAGAAATTAGAATAATTGGGATTCAGAAATTCATAAACTCTTCAGGATATTCAGAGCTTTAGGCACTCCCAGTAATGAAGTGTGGCCAGAAGTGGAATCTTTACAGGACTATAAGAATACATTTCCCAAGTGGAAACCAGGAAGCCTAGCATCGCATGTCAAAAACTTGGATGAAAATGGCTTAGACTTGCTCTCAAAAATGTTAGTCTATGATCCCACCAAATGAATTTATGGAAAAATGGCACTGAATCATCCATATTTTAATGATTTGGACAATCAGCAGATTTAGAAGATGTAGTTTTCTAACATTGTATCAAGAACAGATAGTTGTATTTTTACTGTTAATTCTGTTTTTGTCTTGTATATCTTTCTTTATTATAAAACTTAAGCTGTACTTCATCTTCTAATTTCAAAAATACAACTTAAAAATGTAAATATTCTATATGAATTTAAATATAATCTGTATTTCTGTGTAGATTTCACTGTGACAACTATTTGTTATTATAATAAAACTATAAATCTAAAAACAAAAAAGAAATTGGAGAAGCAGGCTAGAAAACGCCTAGATGGCCATAAATAGAGCATTAAGGGCAATTCTGGTGAGTGCCCAGAAGGAGACAAGAAATGTAGGGGAAGTCTGAAACTTTTTTACCTAAGTTGTCACAATCAGAATGTTGATAGAAATATGGAGAGTAGGGCCATTCTGATGAAGTCTCAGAAGGAAATGAGGAACCAGGTATTAGAAACTAGAGTAAACCCCATCCTTCAGCAAGGAACTTGGCTGAATTGTGTCCATGCACAGAGGCTTTATAGAAGGCAGAATTTAAGAGTGATAAGCTAGGATATCTGCCAGAAAAAAATTTTAAGCAAAATATTGAATGAACTGTGTCGCAATTTTTAACCACATATGGTAAGATGCAAAAAGAGAGAGAAATAATTTAAAGATAGAATTTATAATTAAAAGAGAAACAGAATGTAAAAATCTTGGAAATTCCCAGCCTGGTTACATAAGGAATGAAAAGGTATCCTTAGGAGAGCAAACCAAGGGTGTGGTCACATGACCAGTTGCTAAGGAGATTAATATGAATAGAAGGAAACCAGATGCTATTCATCTGGACAATGGAAGATTGATCCCAAAGGCATTTCTGAAATCTTTGAGCCACACTAGAAATTTGAGGGCAAGATTTCCAGAGAGGCGCCAGTGGAACCTCAGCATTTGTTGCCAGGTGCTGCCTCAGGTCTCCATTCTTCACATTCTGGCACAATGCTATTCAGCTAGCCTAGCCTTGGCTCAAGTGGGCCCAGGTGCTGATCATCTACTGCTTTGGAAGGCATGTGGTGCTAATTTTGCAGGCATGCAGAATACAAGACCTGTGGGGCCATGGCAGCTTCCACCTAGATTTCAAAGATGTCAGGGACAACCTGGGGGCCCAGGAGGAAACTTACTACAGAGTTGGAGCTGTTGCAGAGAGTATCTGCCTTGGAAATGCCTAGTGGAGTCACAAGAAGGAGGCCACCGCAGAGAGATCCCATTGGGGCAATGCCTACTGGAGCCATGGAAGTAGGACTGCCACTGAGACACCAGAACTATAGAGCTACCAGTGTGCAATGCGAGGCTGAGAGAGCTGCATGTATAAGAACTCAATACGGTAGAGCTGAAGCATAAACTGAGCTCAGAAAAGCAACAGATAAGGGCTCCCTGAGGTAGTGGGTACCCAACCCCCACTGCAGTGTGTCCAGGCAGTGGCACATGGAGTGAAAGGTGATTCTGGAGTCTTAAGAATTAATGTTGTTTATTCCTATTGGGTTCTGTACTTATTTGGGACCAGGTACCCCTTTCTGTTTGTCTGTTCCTCCCTTTTGGAATAGGAATGGCCATCTGATTCCTGTTCCACAATAGGATTTTGGAAGCAGACAAATTGTTTAATTTCACAGACTTACAGCTGGAGGGAATTTGCCTGAGGATGAATCGTGCCTTGAATCTCACCTATATGTGATTTATATGAGATTTAAACTTTGGACTCATGAGTTGGTGCTAGAACAAGTTAAGACTTTGGGACTTTGGGGATGGAATAAATGTATTTTGCACTGTGAAATGGACATGAATTTTGGGGGCCAGGGGCAGAATACTATGGTTTAAATGTGTCCCCCAAAGTTTGTGTGTTGGAAACTTAATCTCCAATGCAACAGTGTTGAGAGATGGGACCTTTAAGTGGTGATTAGGTCATGAGGGCTTTGCCCACATGAATAGATCAATGTCATTATCGCAGGAGTGGGTTAGTTACCATGGAGTGGGTTCCTAATAAAAGAATGTGTTCAGCTCCATTTCTCTTGCTCTTACCGTCTATTGCCCTTCCACCTTACGCCATGGTACTATGCAACACAAAGGCCCTCACAAGATGCTGGCACCTTGATGTTAGACCTCAGAGCCTCCAGAACTATGAGAAATAAATTTCTTTTCTTTACAAATTACTCAGTCTGTGATATTTCTATTACAGTAATGCCAAACAGACTAAGACAGTATATATGGGGGTACACAAAGAAAAAGAAATTTCATGAAAAGATGGTAAGTATATGCATCTCTTCCTCATTTCAATAAATTGCAACTATGTACAAAGTAAATTTTAGTTCCACTTAAAAAAATTGAACATTTTGCAATCAAAGCTGTTCCTTGGATTTCAATAAACATTCTGGTTGTCCTTGGCTTCCTTCACTTTGTGAATGAAGAACTTTGTTCTTGTTGGTCTGGGAATAGTTTTTACTGGTGATGTTTTCCTTTGGCTGGGAAACAGATTAAGGGCTTCTTTTCCTGGCAGAGCCTTCTTTCTATTGGATGTAACTATTGAACTTACTTAAAAGAGCACTTTTATTTATTCTGGCTGTTCAAATTCATCTTGTAGATGTCCATAAATTTGAAAATTAGAGGAAATAAAAAAAACAGAGTTTTTAAATGTACACCTGCAAATGGGTTATCTTAAATATGCCCTGGAGAGAATAAGAACAAAAAACAATAATGATATTTTAACATTGAGGCCGCACACAGCAGTAATTTATAACTACAAAAGCTCTATTTTATCAAGGAAATACGTATGTAAACTTATTTTTAGTCATCAGCTTTCCCAGTCTTTTCACTTTGGTTTGCTTTCATCCCCAAAAGAAACAAAGACGTGGTTTACTATAACTGCTTGCTGATTTTCCTTGAATGTGTGGCACATCTTTAAACTATAGCTATTTGAAATAATTATGACAAAAAGTGAAACACAGTTTCTTTTAACCATAAAGTGTTTTACATTTGCCTGTCAAGGAGATCAGCTTTTCTGCTCCTGGAAAATAAGTTTTTGAACACTATAAACTCTTTTATTACAGTGGGTATTTCCTGTTGTCCTGCTGACAGTGAGTGCTTTGGAGACTGTCATACTTAGTAATGCTGACAAGTTGCAAAAGTTTGCCAAAGAAAAATGCACTAGACCAAAGTGGAACATCTTTTCACAAGGATTTTCTGGGATTTTCTTAGGCTCTGTAACTGAAAGGACAGGTAACCTCATGTGTAATCTATGAAAAGGAAAATGTGTCTTCCCCCACAAAAATTTTAAAGCAGGATAATAAAAATCTTTCGAAACATAATTCAAGTGCCATAGCAAAGGTTTGGAAGCTGTCTTTTCCGGCTTTATTTCCCATCTGTGCATTGGTTTGGAAACATCAATTTTTTTTTGTCTCTACACCAAAAATGATTTATCAAATATGTATATAATTGATCACCACTAACTGTAGGCAAATTCGCAAGCACAATTTTAGAGTGTTCATTCCATTTTCCAAAAGAATGATAACATTATCTTAGGTTTTTAGTCTTTGACATCAGTGAGGGAAAGGCCAAAGAAAACCTTTGTCTCTTTTTTCCTTTATAAATGATGTAATGAAAAAATTATTGGTAATACAGTAGTTTCTGTTGGTCTTTAAAAGAACATAATTCATGAAAAGATTATTAGACCAACATTTGTAACTTTTATGTTTTTATTTATTTGATAAAAAGTTATTTTAAAAATTTCCCTTTTCTTTTCTTCTTTTTCCAGTATAGGGTTTTCGTCCAAAGTGACTTGATATTCCTTTTTGGAAGACTTTTTGTTGATGTTGTTGTCTAGTAACATAAAATTAATATTTGCCAATTAGGTACATCCAATATTATAATGGTCTCTATAACTTTATTTTATAATAAGAAAAGTATGCTTCTTTCCTTTATAACATTGGATTTCTGCTAAGAATTACTCACTTATCCTTGGAAGACTTTTTTGATGGCATCAATCATCCCCTCCCTTAAGCAGTCAAAAGTTAGTAGTAAAATGTCACACTTCAGGGGGGAAAAAAGTCCTCATCTCTATGTAAACCAATCCATGTCTTACTTCCTGAATTTGTGCACTTTCAATAGGAAACTGTTGGGGCAGGAACTCTGTCTTCTCTAAATAGCTTAAATAAAGCCAATTGCCTGTCATCACTCCAGAAACAAATAAAAGATAATAATGGTGAAAAAATGAAATACTGAAACCAAACTTTTTCACTAATTCACTCTTCATTTCCTTAATGTGTGGTATAATTTTAGTTAGGCTATTTATGACTAAAATAGCAAAGTCTTCATATGGGAGAAATTGCCTTTCTGTTTTGCTTGCCCATTTCCCTCATTCATCATGTCTTCAATTTAGTGCCAAAAATGACTTCCATAATTCTGGCTACAAACGGCTGAATGAGAATATCAAACCCTGCTCCACCCAATACGTTACTAAAGAAAGAACTATATTTTTCAGTGTCATATTACAGCTTTAGTTTATGGGGAAATAAGACAGTTATAAGCATTATTTGAACATGTTGGCAAGCAAACAGAAGAGTGAGAAAAGGCGACGGAGACAGAAGAATAAGGAGGTAGACATACTCAGGTTTTGGCATGACAATGCACATAGGAAAGCTAGTGAGTCTTTCAGTTCAGTACTCATTTGAGAGCCCAAGGTGTTTGTATTAGCTTTGTTGCATGTAAGACCAAGACACTTAATTCCATCTTTGTTGAGCATTGGCAGCTTCTGCATGTATTGCCTTGTAGTATTTGTGTTTTCAAATATGATTCGCCTGAGCTTCTGTTCTATAATTAATGTCAGGTTTCTGATGCACAGGCCTAGGACCTAAGTGCTCATATTTGTGCTTGGCGACCCAGCTTCTTCTCCATGTCTGCTTGATATAAAGGTGTTTATCTCTTGGGAAATAAGAATATTAGGCTGACAATTTTAAGATCCACTAAGCTGAGTGTCTGTTACTCTCTATGGTGAGGCTATGAGATATAAACTCTGCAGGTTGTCACATTTCCAATTATGCAGAGGAAGGTGATGTGAGAGAATCAAGCAGAAAGAAGAAATTAAAGATAGAGCAAAGTTTTAGAAGCTCCAGTTAGCCATAACATGCAACTAAACAGTACAGCAGTCATGTGAATTCCCTAGTCCTACCAATACATTTTTCCTTTTGCCTGAACTAATTTATCCCAGGTTTTCCTCTGTAATACAGAGTCTTAACCAAAGCAATTTCCCTGACTTTAAGTGACAAAGACATATCTTCCAGTTATCTAAAAATATTAACACATGTTACTCAAAAGTTTGTTCTCTTATTTTTTTATAAAATATAATTCCCTTTCAAAAGAAGAATATACATTGCTAGAATTTAGCTATGTATTTCATATTATCTATATGGGAGAAATATACATGATCAATATTTTTCTTATGCATAATCAATGTTTCATCCCATGATAATTCACCTTAGCTCTTGGTCAGCAGAAATGCATTACTACTTAAAAAGGGGCCTGCCTGCTTGCTCTCTACTACTTTGTAAAAGCCAAAAAGAGATTTCTTAATATCACATATATTAAGTTATGGAAATAATATGTTTATATTGAAAATACTTAGAAACAGTGAGAAGAGCAATAAATTCTTGTTCTGAAGGCTTGGCTGTGTAACTACCATGCTTATGCTTTGAGAAAGTCATTCAGTCTCTCTGGTACTTAACTTTCTTGTTTGTAAGATGAGATTGTGATGTGAGCATCACAGAGTTTCTGCAATAATTAAATGCAGTAAGTAAATATGTGGATTTATGTATATAAATACACACACACACACACACACATATATATATGCAGTTGTCCCTCAGTATTCATGGGGGGATTGGTTTCAGACACTTCACAGATACCAACATCCACAAATGCTCAAGTCCCTCATAGAAAATAATGTATTATTTGCATATAACCTACTCATCTCCTCCTGTATACTTTAAATCATCTCTAGATTACTCATAATACCTAATACAATGCCTACACATCACTTCTTTCACGTGGTTCAACACAGTACTTGGTGCAAGGTAAATTCAAGTTTTACTTTTTAGAACTTTGTGGAATTTTTGTTTTCTAATTATTT
>NW_012148508.1:2791033-2802055 GCF_000956105.1 Propithecus coquereli
ATTATTCTATTAGTTTGTTTAAACATCCTGAACAGAGACAGCACCACGTTTATTGAGGAGCTATTTGGTTGAGACCATTTCAAGTGTAAGTGTTGCAGATGAGTCATCTGGCATGGAGGACAGTGTGTTTCTATTATAAAGAAGAGGACTGTTTTGATGTTAGAAATGGAGAAAAGGAAGAGAGCTGGGATGGAAAAATTTTATGGGTGACAACACCTGTGAAAGCCTGGAATGGGAAAAAATGGGGGAAATAAAATTTTGATAGGTAATTTTGGAGATACAGAGTAAATGTAATATTTTCCAAGAGAAATACAACCAGGATGAATATGATTAGATTTATGATTTAGAAGAAGATAGAATAGAAATGGCACCAAGTTGTATAATGTCCCATTCTATCACTTTTGGACTAAGTAGAGAAAACAGAATCCAAGTAAAGACATTTTTTTTCTCTGCCATAAATGAGTCTTAACTAAATGTTGTTACTGATGTCTCAGCTCTGCAGGTCCCATCCTTTCTTTGGGGAGACACTGTTGTAAGTTTGGGCCTCAAGTTATCAAGTTATGATGTTATGGTAGAACCAGGACCTCATCTCTCACTGACTGGTTCATTATCAATAGACATATAATTTTTATTAGGTCAACCACTTTATTGTTCTTATGGAAGTTTTTGGAAATTAAAAAAAAATCAAAACTAAGTGACATTTTAAATTTTAATATATTTATATTTCATTTACTATGTTTTAATGGGAGAATTATAACAATCAATTTCAGAAGTCCCAATGTTTTATCTGCTTTATATACTTTCATATTTCCTTAATATCAGACAAAACTTTAAGAAGTATTCCATGCACATAATACAATTTCCATGAATTTAATTTTTTTCATTCATTATAATGTTCTGAATTATAAAAATTTTTCAAGTTTTGTTACACATAAAAATATGAAGCACTCATCCTCAACTGCTGATTATACTAGTATGTCTCACATAAAAGTAGCAAAACAAATATGTATAATAGTTCTTATCTAAGAACTATCTAAGGTTCTATCTTAACCTTACAACAAAGGTTAATTATGGGACCCTTTAAAATTATAGGCTACAAAAAATTTAAATCGATACGTGTAAATGCTACTTCATTGTCTATACCTTGTGCTTTAGAGTGTGTTCCTTGGATCCAGCTTACTAAGGCACAAAAACCGAATTTTGTTCAAATTCCTTAAATTCTTTGTTTCTTAGATTTTTCATCTGTAAAATGAGAGTAATAATATTATCTATCATGAATGATTGGAGTGTTAATAAAATTAAATCCAGAAGGTATCTAGAACAGCAACCACTCTGTTAACATTGGCAATTAACTTCTATGATGACTACTACTTATACTGCTACTACTATTACTTTGCCAAATATATTACTATTTAGATATGTATTCTTTCATTAAAAGAAAAAGTGATAACTTTTATGTGTCTGAATGAGGAGCTATAGCTATATGCATTATAAATAAAATTCATATTAATATACTGGCTTTGAATACTATTTAATTTTTAAAAAATTATTATTTTAAAGATTTTAAATCCATGGTTTCAGAGCAGAGCTTCAGTTCTGACGGAATGCAATTTATCATGGACTAACTCCTATGTGCAGTCATAGAACCTAGGCAAAGAAAACAATGTGTTTAACAGATACGTTGATACCTAGTATTTTGCCCTGGTCTGTACTGTAAATTCTGAATACCACCAGTTAACGTAGCTAAAGCTACTCTAAGACTTGCTTAACATTAGCCCAAGAACAAGATTCTATACTAGATGAACAGAGAAAAGCATGACAAAAACTACCAAAATAAATCATTTAGACCAGTTAAATGAATTTTAGCTCTTTGCTCTGTAATGAAGGAACTTTGTTTTCTCTTATCCATCAATAATCTCTTCCTTCAAGATGGGATCAACTCTGATAGTTTCAGTGACCATCTCTATGCAGATGATGGCAAAATCTTTCTTTTTTCTCCTCTCTCTGCTGTTCTCCCTTGATCTCCAGATTTCTATCAATGATCGGCTCCCAGCTATTCCCTCTTATATATCTGGTTTTCATCTCAAATCTTTCCAACTCGAACATATTCTTTCCGCAAAAGAATTGACTTCCACACTTGAATTCAGTGTCACTATCCACATTCTTTTAGAATTTAAAACATAGATCCCTATTTGCTTCTTTCCTTGCCTATATTTAAGATCAGCCATTATTTCCTCTCATTGTTTTGCCACCTTTCCTTTCCTTTTCATTACCTTCATTTTTCCCTCAGGGCAAATGCTCATCACACCAGGGATTTTAATAATATTTTCTGGATTCATGTATTGTACTAATATTATACATAATCTAGATTTTAAGCTTCCACTTATGCTTACTATTTGTATTAATCACCTCACACTGCCAGAACAAAATACCCCAGACTGTGCAGCTCAAACAACAGAAATTTATTTTCTCACAGTTCTAGAGGCTCAAATTCTAAGACAAAAGTATTGGCAGGTTTGATTTCCTCTAAGGGCACTCTCCTGGGTTTGCAGACAGCTGCCTCTTGCTATGTTCTCACATGGTCTTTACTCTGTGAGCATGCATCCCTGGTATCTCTCCCTCTTTTCATAAGAATGCAGTTATAATGCACTAAGGCCCCATTCTTACAGCCTCATTTAACCTTAGTAGCACTTTGAAGGCCCTATCTCCAAATCCAGTCACATTTGGGGGTTAGGGCTTCAACATATGAATTTTGGGAGGACATAATTCAATCCATAAAACCATTCCCAAATATTCTAAGACAATTTTTCATGAGTCTCTTGTATTTCTGTATATCTTGCAAGCAGAAGCAATAACTACCTTCTTGTTTCTCACTTTCTTTTCAAGGATGTTCCTATAGTCAACAGCCTTTTCCAAGGCCGACAAACATAGTCTCCCTCCAGGGCAAAGGGCAGGTTTGTTTATTGTCTAGCATGATAAAAAAAAATAGGCCTCCCTGTAGGACAAAGGCCTCCCTGTACACAGACAAGTTTACTGCCATTATCAAAGCTGTGGGTTTTCTAAGCTTGGGTCCTTCTCTTGTAATGTAACCCACTGCAATCTGTGTAGCTGGCTCTCAATGCATCCACTTGTGAGAACTGGGCTACTAGGAACTGCCCAGGAAAATTATGATAATCTGACGACCATTTCCTTTTCACTGGGGTGGGGGGAGGATAACCTTTCTTCAATTTTCTGACAGACAATTTCACAAAGTCTCTACCTTAAATAGAAAGACTTCTAAGCAAAGCCTTGCCTGGCTTTCCCAGGCAGATTTAGGCATCTTTTGATCTAAAAGACACGAATACTTTGTTAATCTCGTCATATATATATATCTTCTTTTTATTCTTCAAATTTCAGCTCAAGAGCCACCTTTTCAAGAAGTACTCTCTGAGGCCAGGTGTGGCCACTAGCACCTGTATTCCTAGCACTCTGAGAAGCCTAGGCAGGAGGATCACTTGAAGTCAGGGGTTCAAGACCAGCCTGAGCAAGTCCCCGTCTCTACTAAAATTAGAAAAAATTAGCTGGGCGTGGTGGTGCTTGCCTGTAGTCTTAGCTATTCGAGAGGCTGAGAGAGGAGGATCCCTTGAGCCCAGGAGTTTGAGCTTGCTTTGAGTTAGGCTGATGCCATGACACTGTCGCCTGGGCAACTGAGTGAGACTCTGTCTCCAAAAAACAAAAGAAAAATACTCTCTTAATTATTATTTGAATTTAGTCTCACCCACTACCCACTATATCATTCAATTTAGTAACTTTAAACCATTTAGTATTGAACAATCAGTATTGATCCAGTTTATTTATTTTTCATTTACTTACGTCTCCCACAAGATGCAAGTCAGGGATCTAATTTGTTTCATCCACATGTTACCTATAGCAATAATTCGTAATTCTCAAAATGGTGTGAGTTTTGTCCTCCAGAAGACAATTGGCAACGTCTGGAGGCATTTTTGGTTGTCAAAACTGGGAAAATGGAGCTACGGGTGTCTAGTGGGTAGAGATTTAGGACACTGCTACACGTTCTAAATGGCACAGAATGTGCCACCAGAACAAAGAATTACACACTGTACAATGTCAGTAGTGTCAAGAATCTCTGATCTACAGCATCCAATGTAGTACATGAGAATAAAAAGTTGCTAAAGATATGTTGATTAATTTGAAAGACTGTCTTTGTTATAGTATTTAGGAAATTACAATTTCACGACACTACTCTGGCTTCTACTGTTAGTCGCTTGAGTAATATAGCAATATTCCCTAAACCTAAGTACTCTTAAAGTCAACATGGGATATGATGATACATGAAAATTTGATATAACACATCTAAAAGTATTTTATGGGGAAGGATAAAATGTACTATAGCCATATTCTAGACATTGGTCTGTAATTGTCATGCTGCATGAATCACTAGGCAAATTAATTTCCAATTTTTTTGTGACTTCCATGTTTAAGAAGAAAAAAAAAATAGCGATACATAGCTACATAGAAAGGATGCTGTGGAAATTAATAAGAAAATCAAGTAAGATATGTAGAATTATATACTTCTTAATATAGCCTACAATTATTACTATAACATTTATATAGCATTTGTATATGTAACCAACATTATGGTAACAAATATTTCAAACATTTTGGGAAATAAATTATTCATATTAAAAATACATAACATTGTTGGTGCATTAGGTAAGAATTTTAATCAGTGTTGGGATTATAAACTATATGATCTGGAAACTTTAAAGTATGTCTCAATAAATCAAATATTTGAACAAATTTATCTATTAGAAAATAAATAATACTCTTTACTTAGACTCTGATTGATTTGCCCCAACTTATATTCAGTTGAAACTTTACATTTTGACTAAAACCTAATAGTTCAAATACTATAAGCTTATTTTGTAAATATGGTCAGCTCCTATTTAAATTATTTCAGCTTTTCCATATAGGTGCCAATTATCTAAATTCACCTCTTTTTGGCAATGTATTTATATGAAGATTTGGACAAAGAGAAATGTTGAATAGGATAGGAATAACACATAGCTCCTAGTCTAAAGGGGTAAACAAGTGGTGAGACTTAAATAGATCACAGATCGTATTTATTAATATTTTTCTATCCCTGATTTAAAATATATTATGTGCCTGGCCTTTTCATAATTCCACATATATATATGTGTGTGTGTGTGTGTGTGTGTGTGTGTGTGCGAATATGATATGTAATCTATTCAACAACTTCAAAAAGATGATATTGTTATAATAATTTGACTTTTAAATAAACAGCATATTTAAACAAGATCTCACAGGTTATAAGTAAGGAGCCAATAACCAAACTTAAATTTGTTTGACACCAGGACTTGTGGAATCTGCAGCCTAACAGTATACAGGATACTCCAACATTTCAGTTGAAACCTACTAAGTGCTACAAATTAGGCATAAAACTGAACCAGAAATAGAAGTATGTTCACATTTACTATGTTGAACTACAAATCAATTTAATTATGGATTGGATTATGGTGAGCTGACTCAAGCTTAACTACCTGTCTGAAGCAAAATTATGTGAATTCTGACAGAAAATAATATGATTCAGATATACAAATAATATCTACAGTTTTTCATACATGATGTCAATTACTGAAATTTAAAAAAGAAATACTAGATACTAGGGGAGAAGATATTTTTAATTAAAAATAATACAAAAATAGATCATTTAAATTGGCTGAAAGGAAATCTAAACAGACTCGGAACATCCAAATGGAAATTCTGGAATTTAAAAGTAAAATGAATGAAATAAAAAATTTATTAGAGTGACTCAAAAGCAGATTTGAATTGGCAGAAAAAAGAATCAGTGAACTTGAAGTTAGACCAAGAGATTATCCAATCTGAAAAATAGGAAAAAAAAAAAAACAAGAAATATTAACAAAGCCGCAGAGATCTATGGGAAATTCTTAAGCATACCAACATACACACAATGAGTAATCAGAAAAGAAGAAAGAAATGAACAGAAAATATACTTAAAGAATTTCCAAAATCTTCCCAAATTTGATAAAAAAGCATTAATCTACAAGTCTAAGAAGCTCAACAAACTCCAAGTAGGATAACCATAATCGTAACTAAACACATCATGGGAAAGCCATGAAAGACAAAGATGAACAGAAAATTTCAAAGAGCGATACCACTCTTCTCTTTCCTATTCCCAGTGTGTATATGAAATGCTATGCTTCTGTTCACCGTATTAGCAAATGAATTCAGTGGGCAAAGCTGGTCGTAGTGTTCTTACATTTGTAGATCCCTACCTTCACCCATTTTTATGTCTGATAGTTTTTCATATTTCTACCATTCATAAATATTTTAAATGTAGATTATATACATAATCAAGGAATTTTAATTTTTTCAGCACAATGATTCATAAAGTTATTCAGATTCTCCAGTCTTAGGTCAATCTTGTGATAATAATTATTTTTCCCCTCTGGAAATAACATTTTCATCATAAAATTTTCTTTTTCTCAGTTTAAAAACTTTCTTTCTAGATACATCCTTACCTCTGCTTTATCTGTGCTTTCACATAACACTTACAGTTTAATAAGTCATTCGGTCCTTCCCTCTTCTATAGTGTCTCTTGGGCAGTCCACATATGGTTTGCATAGGCAATGGATATACTCCATAAATTTGTCTAACATATTTCATAGTTAATATATAGTTCTAGAACTCTGCCTATTTCTGGTGTACTATTTTTCTATATTATTCATCAATTTGAAAATTTCAAGTTTACTATTTTACTTAGTGCTATTCTTTTGTTCCATGAATTTTCCAAGTTTCTTCCTATAACAAGTTCTTTGTACACATGGCTTCCTCTGCATGAAGTACTCTTTCTTTATCTCGATGTTAGGTAACCCCGAGCCATCCTACAACTTTTTGTGTGCATGTGGATGTGTGTCTAGAATATATTTAAATACTATATTTCTTTTAACGTTTATTAAGTTGAAAAGTCCTTCCAAAACTGTTAATTTCCAAATTATATTTTTCATGTATTTTGCTTGATTTCTTACACCCACATGTGACACTTGTAATACAGCTTCTACATTCAATTAGAATACTATTCCCCAATATATTTGATTCCACATATTTCAGGAGAAACTTTGATAGTGGAGAGTAGAAAACAATGTTTGTATTCCTGGAACATATTTTCGTAACTTATTTGATTCCTGCTTATGTTGACTAAATTACCTGACTAGAATTTTATCCTGAATATGTCCTGGGATTTTATTAAAGATGATTCAATGAAGGGAAAAGAAAATGTGAGTAAAAAAGTAAAAATTACATCTGCTCACTGCTGAAAATCTTTAAAGAAATATTTTTACATGAGATGGACTCAATATTTGCCTCCTTTCTTATAACGCATTGATCAATAAAATGTATTTAATTATTAATTAAAATGTCAGAGTAAATGACAAGAGTGCTGTCTATCCCTTTCTAATCAATAAATGCACCTTACATTTTAGATAATTTTTTTCTTCATGTTGTCTCAATAACCCAATGGTTTAATTAATGCTAGCAAGTTTATTTTATAATATCTTTTATATCTTCTATAGATATGCGATACTATTTTTATTCCTTTTGATATTGGAAATTTTTTAGAAAGCTTTTGGTTTTGCTTACTTTTTTCTAACAAGTAAAAACTCATTTTTAAATATGTATTTATGCTCTCAAAGACACACATTCATATGCACACGAAAAGTTGTAGGATGGCTAGGGTTTACCTAACATCGAGATAATTATAAAGTAAAAATAATTCATGCTATTTGAAAGCATGTTATTTCAAATAGCATGATTTCTTTTTTCTCATTCCATAACTGAGATTGGCACTTACTTAAGGTCAGTAATAGAGTGCTATCTTTCTAAAGGGTGTACTGAATCTCATAAAGAATAAAAATGTACAAACTAAGGCTGCGATTTAACCTAGACAGGGCTAAGCATTTTAAACCATCTTTATCACTTTCTTAAACTTGTGGTGGCAGCCAAGCCAAGGGTTTCAATCAATGTTATAGGTGAACTGGAATGCATTTTATTACCACATACAATAACAAACCTCCTTATAACCATACATTTACTATAATCTGGCAGTATCGGGCAGGAATTTTTTGGTTGACTCATCAAGGAAGAACTGTTCTGTTTCATAAGTTCCACTGGGTCATATTACAATATTGGAGCCTTAGATATGAAAAAACATTCTATTTTTTATAATTATTAATGGTTTAGAACTACGTTTCTGTCTTCCTATTGCCCAAGGGATGTCTTAAATTTTTATAAAAATGATTATATTTACATAATAGTCATAGCTTTTTTAAGAGAAGTTATCATTAGACAATGTCAGCTAATTTACTTTATGTAGAAAGTTCTGCCAACTTTCATCTGACATATGATTTGTGATTTTTTTATGAATGATTAATATTGGTTATTACATATGAAAATAAAATATTTTACATTTTATTCATATGTTTATATTGGCAAAGATTTTTTCAGTTAGACAATGTTATGATAGAGTTGCGAATCAAACTCAGTCATTAGAACCAGTTCAAGTGAACACTAAACTATTGCTACAATGAAATGGCTAAATTAATTGTTTTTGGGAAAATTTTCTCATTGGACAAACATCTGTTTTTTCTGACAATTGTCTACATAGCAAACATGTCTGTAATACCCTAAGTCAGAGACTGAGTGATTTTATCTTATTTTTCTTTGAAAACTAAGCAGCATTTACAAAATAGTGCTGACCACTTCCATAAATTTGACATGGTCATAGGCAGCTTCCTTGATGTTAAAAAGGAAAATATAGTGTGTTTTAATAACTAAATATTCTTCAGCAATCTCTTCCTTCACTCTCTTCCCTCATGAGTTGCAATAATGAACATAATGTACTCTTCGTGGTACAAATTCTAGTAATTACAAGATGGATCCTTATCTTCATTGCATAAGCAAGGAAAATAGGCCTCAGTGAGGAATGGAATTGGCCAAAGATGACATGGTAAAGATTTATGAATCAAATCAATTCATATATATACATAAATGTACATATATTATACATAAATATATATATATATATATAAATTTTCTGTCAGCCCTTCCCAGAAACATCAATAGTACATTAAAATTGCATGAATTAAAGCCAATAGCCTTAAAAAAACCGTGGATTTTTGTCTACAATTATGAAAGATGCAGCGTATCTGCATATACAGTTTCCTTCTAAGGTCAATGTGTACTGTTTGTTGATAACGTGAAAGGTACACTTTGTCTCTTTACCTTTAATAATGATAACATTACTTCTTGGCAGTGATACTGTACTATAGTGTTCAGAAAACAGTACAATTGTAATATGATTCTTGTGATAATTTTGCCTTCCATAAGTCCTGTTGCCTCTGCTTCCATCACAGTTGGAACTAAATGCAGCCTCCTGTCTGATGTCTGAATCTTGAAATTTAAAAATAATATGGCAAATGAGGATTCTGAGAAAAACAAATCTTCCTTCCTGCTTAGGTAGTGGAATACGGAAGGGTTAAGTACAAGTAAGAAGAAATATAAATTCATCAGCTATGGGGAAATCAAACCAGAGAATACGGTTGTTTAAAGGCCAACTATTATCTCCCCGATCACTGCAAAAACTGACATATTTGAGAAGTCACAATTTTTGAAACAACTTTGTAGAGGATTCAGGAAACACTATACAATCATTCCATGTGAATAAAAAATCATCAGGGATAGAAAACATGTTTTAAAAGGTATATATGCACCGGAAAAGCTATCATTTAATAAACTATAACCTGATTTAATCTGAGTATATGAAACACGTTGTAGAAAAAGAAATTATTTACACTAACACTTCAGTACTATAACTTCTTTTCAGAAAAAAAAAGTTATAGCATATCAAAAAGCATTAATTTTTCTTTTACTTCATTCAACAATATTTTCATCGCATATATATATTCTGTATGCACTGAAGTGATTTACATAAGATGACATATTGAATCTTTACATAGCAATACTATGAGAGAGTGTGATGGTATCAGCCTGATTGGATTAAGAGATACAGAGGTAGCTGGTAAAACATTATTTCTGGTGTGTCTGTGAGGGTGTTTCCAGAGGAGACTGGCATGTGAGTCTGTGGGCTTAGTGAAGAAGATAGGTCCTCAATATGGGTGGGCAACATCCAGTGGGGTGGGGGTCCAGACAGAACAAAAAAGGCAGTGGAAGATTGAATTTTCTTTCTCTCTCTTAGAGCTGGGATATCCTTTTTCTCCTGCCCTTGGACACCAGAACTCTAAGTTCTCTAGCCTCTGGATTATGGGACTTGCGCCAGAGGCTCCCTGGGCTCTCAGGTCTTTGGCCTCAGACTGAGAGTTGCACCTTTGGCTTCCCTGTTCTGAGTGTTGCGGACTTGGACTGAGCCCTGCTATCGGCTTGCCTGGTTCTCCAGCTTGCACACGGTCTATCATAGGACTTAGCTTTCTTAATGGTGGAGCTAATTCTCCTAAAAAATAACCGTTCATCCATTTCATCCATCCATCCATTCATCAATCTATCCATCTATCTATCCATCCATCCATCCATCCTATCGGTTCTGTCTCTCTGGTACAGAGGTATGCTCATTTTACAGTTAAGGAAATTGGAACACAGTGTGGTTAAGTAATTTGCCCATGGCAGGGCTGGGATTCAAATGCACACATTATGGCTCCAGACTCCCTGCTCTTACCTACAAGGCCCCATTATTTTCCAAAATAACAATAACACCACCTTGCAATATTTAGAAATAAAAAGCCCAGCAAAAAATGGACTTCTACTCAAAAAGGCAAAATAAAGACAATTTTTTTTAATTTCTTTTTTTTTTTTATTTCAGCATGTTATGGGGGTACAGATGATTAGGTTACGTATGATGCCCTTACCCTCCCTCCCCCCCAAGTCCGAGCTTCAAGTGTGTCCATTCCCCCGGAGGTGCGCATCGCACTC
>NW_012148508.1:2802365-2815816 GCF_000956105.1 Propithecus coquereli
ACCCAAGTGTCCATCAATACATGAGTGGATTAATAAACTGTGGTATATGTATACCATGGAGTACTATTCAGTTTTAAGAAACAGTGATGATATAGCATCTCTTGTATACTCCTGGATACAGCTGGAACACATTCTACTAAGTGAGGTATCCCAAGAATAGAAAAACAAGCACCACATGTACGCACCATCAAACTAGTATTAGCTGATCAACATCTAAGTGCACATATAAGAATAAAGAGAATTTAATGAAGAAGGTGGTCACAGCAGTGTGGACAGGGTTAAAGAAACCACAGAGATGTTGAGGCAACTGGAAGCTAACCAAAAGTAGGAAGCTATTGCCTCTCCTGTATCCGAAGGAAATTGTAACAAGGAAACTGGAGTCAGAGCCAGAGCCTTCTATCTAGAGGGACTCAGTACCTCCAGAAAACATGGTCACAGGACATAAGGGGAGTAGGGATATACGCAGCCCTCTCTCTTTTTCTGTTTGCTAATCTCCTGTCAAATTGTTCCCTACTCCAAACACAAGTGAAATCCCAAAGGCTCAGCCCATAACACCTCTGAGAAGGGAGGAGAAAGGATCTGGATATAGTGGCAAATAGAGAATTAGCAATACATGAAATGAAATCAGCATATTTTTGCTTCCAGTATTACTAGTGGGGTTCATAAATTAATCCCCATTCATTAGCTATTTATTAGATATTATTATGCTATAGACTGTTTCAGTATTTTTCATCCTGATGTCTCATGGTGTTGGATTACTGTCTTTAAAAATTACTGTAAAATTAATATAATCCTATTATTGTAAGTGGCTTGTAAGACATTGAAAATTAAAACTAGCTCATTAAACAAGGTTATTTGAACACAAATGGTCACGTTATTTTTTTAAAGTAATTTGTCATACTACAATAATCCAAATATTAATTTTTATGGAGCAAAAGCTATGCTAATTCAGAAAGCATATGTGTAGGTTACATTTAGCTTATCATTCATATCATCATAAATTGATTTCCAACATTAAATTTTTTCTAATACCTTACTTACTGATTTCAAAGCCAAATGCAAAGCCACTAACTCTTATAGTACATATTTGAATAATATGGCTGCCATAATTAACTGCTACAAGAATACAACATGTTGTTTCTTGGGTCATGCAGTAGAGATAACAGGTTTAGTCAAGTATCATTAAATAACTCTGAATCCCATGATAATTGATGATGCCCAGAACATGCCATGTTTCTGAAGGAAAGATGCGCTAATCATTAATTCACTATCGGGTCTAGGAAAATTAGCTCTAGAAACTGAAACAGATTATTTTACTTTTAATTTATTTTTTAATACACAGTAGGGTTTCCCAAGGACTTCATTTTCACTGCTGAAAACATTTACAATCATTGCACATTATAAACTATACAAAAATGAAAAAAGAAAGAAAAATGTTTTCTAATCTCATGCTGATACGTTTTATGTAAAACCATTAAGCAATACATGAGCCATAGCAGGGAAAATAGCTAACATTTTATTAATGATCACCATCATATTAGATGATCTTTTTGCCTATTATAATACTTTTTAGCTATTCTGATAACCATTTTACCTGTATTAGTTCATGTATTTGCATAATAACACTATGAGTTATCTAGTAATTTTATCATAGTTTTTAGTTGATAGAACTTGATGTTCAGAGAAGTTGATTAACTTAATTACCCAAGGTATCACATGTCTTGAAAATTAGAGCAGTTAATAATTTTAAACAGTGTTAGAACTCTAAATTTTGCATTTAGTATATACTAGAATATAAATTCCTTAAGGGCAAAGACTCTGGTATATAGCTAGATCTCTAGTTCCTGGGACATAATAGTCATTAAGTATTTATTAAAGAAATAAATTTGATCCTTTCTACCTGACTCTGGACTTCACATTCTCAATATCTACACTAGGCTGCATAGAAGTAAAATTGACTTTGAAAAGAAGTAACTAGAATGTGTGATGTATTTTAAATGTTTGCCTTGACAACCACACGCTTATTTAAGTAAATAAACTTTATATGATAGTACAGTTATCAGCAATTTACACTTATTAGGAAACTAGCAGGAACTTTTGATATGCATAAAATTTACTTATATTATTTATCTTAAAATTTTAGAAAACTCATGACTAACATTAATACTATACATATTGAAAAATAAGAGAAATAGAATCTTAGGAAAGTATGAAAAGTAAAAGCAATGTAAAATAAGAATGAAAACAAAGCAGCATAAAAAACAAACCTGGAAAATATGAAGTGGTCTCTAGTTCATACTATAGGGAAGATCTCAAATAGGTCCCTAAAGAGTAAATGAAAATGGGATTGTGATTTTAACATAACTCAAATAGCATGTTTTTTAGAATAATAAATTAAAAAATCAAAGACATTTTCAGCATTCTTCAATACATTCAAATGAAATTTAACAAAAATTTAGTAAGTTCATATACCACTAAATCTTTACTAAAATAGACTACATTATTTCATATCAAACCCTCTTTATAAGCAATTTTTCCATTTTAATGTATTATTTGTTTATACAATGCTCAAAAGATTGAGAGGTAAAGCTAGATATAAACAATTCAAGAAAACATTTATTTTAAACCAGGTAGCTCAGTTGTATATAGCATATATTTTAATACTAATCTTATTAAACACAATTAATTCTTATAATACTAACATGATTCATATGATATAAATCCTATAATAATATGCCTTATTCTTTCAAATATTTCATCTGCTTTCATGTTGCAATAGCTTGGGGGAATAAAAAGCCTTTTATTTTGCACTTGTGTATATGAATTTATGTGTTCATGGTGCCTCAACCTGCATTTCATTAGCGTAGACCCAAATTTTAACTTTCAAGTTTACAGAATGATTCGCCATTTGTTTAAAATAAAATTTTTAATTTTTACCCACGTAAAACATCTTTTTCTATACCTTGGAAAATCTTTAAAAAGTTAATGCTGGTACTGTCTTTCATAGTGTATCTGATCAAAAACATATATATATGTATATATGTACTTTTTTTGCAGAATATTGATTTGGAAAAACAAAGGCTACTGAAGAGAAAATGTGTTGTCTATAAAAAAAAGTCCACATAAGACAAAGATTGAGCCATAACATGTAATAATGAATGATCAAAAGGAATCTTGAAATTTAACTTTCAGGAAAAAAAGAAAAAGAAAAGTAGGAATCAATTTCCCTTAATCACTATTAAATATGTGGGGCTTACTAACATAATCATCAATGGAAGATCCTTGGAGCTTTTGGGAAGTTACATACATAGCAATTGACAAAAAAAAAAAAAAAAAAGAAAACACACACATACAAGAAATGCAGAGAGAATGAAATAATCCAGTGACTATATGAAACAAAACCTTTAGTCTAATGCTGTGTTTTCAAAGGACACAATGACAGTGATCAGTGTAGACAGGTACAGCAGATTTGTTTACTTCGTCCAGTTCATGCTGAGCAACTGTGTTGCTTCTTGCACCAAAAGTACAATAGGAATCACAAGAGGTGGAAATCTAAGTGACCCAGAGGAAAGATTACCTCTCTCTCTTAAGATCGGCCTAGTTATTGCTTATATCTATTTTTCTACAGTTTATTATTAGAATAGGTGAGAAGATGCCAGAAGTAATAAAAATTTTATTTTGCATTTTATTTGTAAATTACATACAAGTAGGTGTTCAATGAGCAAATTAAATACCTAAAGGTATTCTGAATGTCCTCAGAGAAAGAAAAAAATACACAGTCCCTACCCCTAAGGAGCTATGGAAAGACAGAAAAGTAAATTCAAACTCTATAGCCCTTGTTGTGAATGTGTGATGATAGAGGATGTTTTGCAAGCACCTAAGAGGTTTGCTGGATAATGGCACATGATGCCTGAGATAGAAGAGTTTAGAAATAAGAATCAGCTAGGATTTGAACAAAAAGTTCTAGTCATGAGGGAAAAAGTTATTAAGTCTATGGGTAAATGTATGTTTAATTATTTCTTTTGTTTTCTTGTCTTTTGTTAAGAAACTGACAAAGAGTTTTCCAGATCAGCTATATCATTTTGCATTCCTATCTGTAATGTGGATGTATGATCTAATTTCTTTGCATCCTCACCAGCACTTACTATTGTCATTATTTTTTAAATTGACAAATAAAAATTATATATATTTACAGTGCATAATATGTTTGAGAATATGTATACACTGTGAAATGGCTAAATCAAGCCAATTAACATATGCATTACTCTACATACTTATCTTTTTTGTGATAAAAACACTTAAAATCTACTCTCTTAGGAATTTTCAATTATATTAAGACAATACATACATTAACTGTAGTCACCATGTTGTATAATCTCTTGAATTTATTTCTCCTACCTAGCTGAAAT
Source organism: Propithecus coquereli (assembly GCF_000956105.1). Taxonomy (NCBI): domain Eukaryota; kingdom Metazoa; phylum Chordata; class Mammalia; order Primates; family Indriidae; genus Propithecus; species Propithecus coquereli. The sequence continues at coordinate 2,806,775 of NW_012148508.1, forward strand.
TTTGTATCATTTGACCAGCATCTTCCCAATCCAACGCCACCCCCTGTAGTCCCTGGTAACCAGCAATCTCTGACTCTATGAATTTCACTTTTTGAATTCCACATATAAGTGAGATTATGTGGTATTTTTTTTTTGTGCCTGGTTTATTTCATTTAACATAATATCCTCCAGGTTTATATATATACTACATATATATTTATGTATATTACATGTATACATATGCACAGGTTCTAATATGTGTACAGTGATTTCTGATCATGGTCTTAATTTGAATTTCCTTGATGGCCAATGATGTTAAATATTTTTAATGTGTTTACTTTCCATCTGTATATACGCTTTGGAGCCTATTTCATGTCTCTAACCCATTTTCTAACTGGATTGTCTCTTTTTTTACTATTGAATTTTGAGAGTTCTTTAAATATATAGATAAAAGTCTTTTGTAAGATACATGGTTTAAAATATTTTTCCATGCTGTAGCTTTGTCTTTTCATCCTCTCACCAAAATCTTTTATACAGAAAAACTTTTAATTTTAACAAAGCTCAGTTTAGCAAATTTTTTTTCTTATGGATCATACTTTTATTGTGTTATGTCTAAGAACTCTTCATCAAGCCCCAGACCCAAAAGATTCTTTTTCCCAAACTTTCTATGTGTTCTTCTAAAAGTTTTATACTTTTATGTTTTACATTTTCACTTATGATCCACTTTTAGAAGGTTTTGTATAAGGTAGAGGTTTATTTTTATCTTATGTTATAAACACACACATATATATCTACCTATTTATGTCTAGAGTTTTTAGCTGTTTTTATGAGAGGATGACAGAAAAGTGTGTCTATTCCATCTTTTCAGGAACGGAAATCTCCCAACATTTGAATTTTGAAAACATAATAACTGCAATAAATTATGTGGTTTACAATATATGTATAATTAAAATATATGTCAACAATACCACAATGGCAGAGAGTAGAAATGGGAGTAATATTGTAATATTCTTATATTTTGTATAAAGTTTTATAATTTGAATAAAAATGATGATAAGTTAAAATGTATATCCTGTAAACTTAACTACAATCAATAAAAATAAACAAAACAAAGAAGTATGGCTAATAAGCCAAAAAAGGTTATAAAATGGAATTATAAAATATATTCAATACTTTTAATTTTAACCAAGTTCACTTTATCAAGTTTTTTCTCTTATGGATCATATTTTTATTGTCATGTCTAAGAACTCTTCACCAAGCCCTAGATGGCAAATTTTTTTTACTATCCTTTCTATGTATTCTTCTAAAAGTTTTATACTTTTATGTATAAAGAAATGCAAAAGGTGGAACAAAGAACAGATGGGATATTTATAAAACAAATGATACGATGGTAGATTAAAACTAAACATATTGGCCGGGCGCGGTGGCTCACGCCTGTAATCCTAGCACTCTGGGAGGCCGAGGCGGGCGGATTGTTTGAGCTCAGGAGTTCGAAACCAGCCTGAGCAAGAGCGAGACCCCGTCTCTACTAAAAATTAGAAAGAAATTAATTGCACAACTAGAAATATATAGAAAAAATTAGCCGGGCACGGTGGCGCGTGCCTGTAGTCCCAGCTACTCGGGAGGCTGAGGCAGTAGGATTGCTTGAGCCTAGGAGTTTGAGGTTGCTGTGAGCTAGGCTGACGCCACGGCACTCACTCTAGCCAGGGCAACAGAGTGAGACTCTGTCTCAAAAAAAAAAAAAAAAAAAAACTAAACATATTGCTTATTATACTAAATATAATAAAGACTAAGTACATTAATGAAAAGTCATCAATTGTCTGAATAGATTTTAAAAATGTCACTATATGTTTCCATAAAAATAACCTTTAAAATAATGAAAAATATTGATACACCATACTAACTCTAATCAAACAAAAGCTGGATTTGCTATATCAATACCAGAAAAACAATATCAGGCAAAATTAATTACAAAGCACTGTATAAACTGATTAGAGATCTATAATTACAGTTTTTTTAGTAAATTTGTTGATATTATTTTAATTATATATTTTTGATGCATAAATGAGGAAGTGATTTACCTTTCTTTTCTATCTTTAACCCACAAATTATACTATTGCTTTTGCAAACTGAAATAAAACATTTTAAACATTACATAACTCTCATTGACCACTCAAATTTCGAAAATGAGTATTTCTACTGAGACTTCTTTATTTTCATGAAAATATAATTATTCAAATTGGTTCAATTAAAATGTGTCCTTCTTTTTACAGGATGTAACTGGATAATAAACTATGTAAGCATGGTCATGAGAGATATATATGAGAATGCTACTTATGTAATCAAGTATGATAAGCCCACCATTAAGGATCAAGTGCTATATTTTTTATATGGAGGCAATGCCTCCAAAGCCCTCACAGGAAATTGTCATGTTACCTGTTCTATGACTTATAGAGTCCAAGACTTGTAGGTAGTAAGAAAGGTAATTTTCCTGTAGGCCAGTAATCCACAATCCTAGATTCCTTATAACATCTCCAGATAGACATTAATTTTTGTTGCAGTTGCTTACCACCAAATGTCTCTGCATTTGCTGACAAGTGTAAGGAGATTTGACATGTTAATTAAACTTTGGCACACCTATATAAAGGACATCCTTTTGTGGGATATAATAATTTTTAAGGCTTATTTATAATTAAAAGGGTGAAAACTTAAGAAAAAAAATCCAAAACTTGGAAATTGGCAAAATAGATCACAGTGTCTTTTCATTATAGTGCTGGACATTATCTAGCAAGAATTATCTGATGCTCTAGGGGTGTATATAACATATGTGTTTGACATTCTATTTACTATTGATTAAACTATTTTGCAACTCTGTAAGGGTAGAGGTTAACTTAGACAAAATCAAAGGCAATAAAAATCTTGTCATATGGCAATAAAAATGATTTCTGTTCAGTAGAATAGATAATGCCATAGGCTATGATTTATCTCTATTTGTTACTTTAACTAATTTTATACACAATACTAGTAATTCTAATAATTTAAAAAATATCTTTCTTGTTGGAATATATAAATCCCTCTTCCTTGAATGTTCTTTGAACCATTATCATTTTACCGCATCCCTCAATCTGTTAAAATTGTTGATACAAGTTCATTTTGTATATTTATGATAGTTCTACTTTTAACTTTTAGAAAATCATATTTTAAAGAAAGAATGATTGTCTTTTCTTGTTCAGCAGTTTTGGGTATTTTCTAAATATGTGCTTTTTCATGCTATTTAATCTGTTATATTCCAGATTTAAATGTAAATATATTTAAAAGGTAAATATATTTCTTCTATTTATTCCATTAACTTTTCTGACCAGTATAGTGATAGGATTAAGAGAGGTGTATCTTTTTAACCCTCAGATTAACTTTGAGTTCCTTCAGAAATGTTTTTCTTAGAGACAGGGTGTGAAAGTAGAGAGATTCAGAGGCCAACAGAGACACAATGACAGTTTACTTGATTTTCTGAGGCTCTTGACTCAGGATGAAGGGTTAGGGATTTCTCAGAAATTGAGAGAAAAAAAAAAATCTCTGACCAAACTTAGAGGAAATATTCTAAACTTCCTTATTCCATATATATTAAAAGTTCCTATGGTAGCATCCTGGATGCCAGGAACTGTGATGACCATATTATTCCTTCCTAGAAAGTATTCTTCTGTGTTACTACAGGGATGGAGGCAGCTTCTTTTGAACAGTGCATTTCCAAGTTCAGAATTCAGCTGCAATTGTCTTTCCCAGAAGATCTAATTCAGTAGTTTTCAGCCCCAAATGCACATCAGAATACAAGACTTTAAAAAACATGTCTAAGCTTTACCTCAGACCTACTAAATCAAAATCTTTGGGATATAGCCTGTGAGAATTCTTTAAAAAGAAGTTTCTCAAGTTTATTCTGATTCTTAAAAAATATAAACTTACTGATTTATTCCAATTATTCCTAAACTTTGACTGTTCATATCACCTGGGGTGCTGTTTTAAAAACACAAATTTATGTACCTCAAACTCAAACTTTTCAAATGGAATCAAACAGATAATCTTTTGGAAATACTGATCTAGTTTATTCCTTTTGAGGAAAAAACAATTAAATAGTATATAGATCTCTCTATTACTTACACAGCTGTTTCTATCAATCTTATCCATTCCCCAAACCACAAAAATGAAAATTTGTCAGAGGATAACATGCAACCAATGATTAAAGACAGAGGTTCTCCATACTACCAGATCTTTTTTTTTTTTTTTTAATGTGTGTACCATAATTTATTCAACTATTCTGATGACAGTCTCTTAGCCAGTTTCTGGTGTTTAGATACACATCCTTGTCATTTCTATTGTAGTAGTACTCATATAGACACAGAATAATTTCCTATAAATGTCACTGGTACACTGTCAAAACCCAATTTAACTTCGAAAAAGTATAGCTTGATTGCTTCCAGAATGCTATACCAGATCATCCTCCTACCAACCTCCTACCTTCTGCCACACTTCCCATTCCCCAGTAAGGGGTATTTTCAAGTTTTACAAATCTGTTTATGACAACTTCACATCTCTAACCTGATGTTTTATTAGCATGTTTGGATATGACCCGAAATATGGATTGGCCAATGTTTCTGTCTTGCGTTTGTGTACTTAATCCTCTTGGGTCATGCATTATTGGCTTATTTGTCTCTTCTTTTCTTGCAGAAACTATAGTTATGAACCATAACCTGTAATGGAAACCCTTATTCTATACTGTTGCAAATATTTTTCGTACTTGAATTTATGCTCAAATTTCTGGCAGTATTTTATGACTTCAGAGTTGAAAAGAATATATAAACATGGTCTTCCTCACTCAAAAATAAATACATATTTAAAATCTTCCCTAATACCTTTACTGTATTTTTATGCTTAAACTTTTAACCTGGATTTAATATTTTGTATGACAATCATGGAAAAGCAAAAATCAGAAGTAATATCCAAGTGATCTTCTACACAAATTAAGTCTTTAAAGTGTTTAATACAGTGAGAAAATTAAAATCAAAAGAAAAAACAGGCCCAAAAAGAAAAAAAGAAAAACCAGGGCTGATGGTAGTGGCTAACGCTGCAATCACAGCACTTTAGGAGGCCAAGGCGGAAGGATAAGGCCAGGAGTTCCAGACCAGCAAGAGCAAGAGCAAGACCCGGTCTCTACAAAAAACAGAAAAATTAGCTGGGCGTGGTGGCCTGAGCCTGTAATCCCAGCTACTCAGGAGGCTGAAGCAGGAGGATGGCTGGAGCTCAGGATTTTGAGGCTGCAGTGAGGCGCTGTGATGACGCCACTGCACTCTCGCCCAGGCGACAGAGCAAGACGCTGATGAAAAGAGAAGAGAGAAAAGAAAAGGATGAAAATTACAAACCAATTTTGAAATACTTTACATTTCTTGGCCTAAGATATCCTAGTTGTCCAAAGACAAAATGTGCCAAACGGTCTAATTACGTTATGGGAAATGTTCACAAGTCAGAAGGAAACCAAAGGGATTATTACTATTCTTTCCTGGTATCCCTGACAGTCTGGGAAGTTTAGTAACCGGCCTGGGGTTAGATTGATTCTGCATGATGGAACCTGCAATCTCATACCTGCAGTGTTTCGCTCAAAAGTCTGTGCTCCTTCCTCAACGTGGTGCCCCCAACGTGGGTGACTCAAGAAGCACAAGAGAAGAGGGGAGGCAGGAGGGGTCCGCTGGGCAGGGGCAAGGTCCACAGTGGTGGTCGGATAAGACTTAGGGTGGAGCAGGAATGTGTGCTAGGCTGCAGTGTGGCGGAGAGAGCCCTCAGTTCGGTGAGGCAGGAGTGGGTGGGAGAAAAAGGACAAACCAAACACCCTGGGTTCCTTGAGAATGTAGACTTCTCACAGAAGAAAGCGAAGCTCACAGCGGTACTCGGCGTCTCCAGCCCGGGACGCGCTTCAAGTCAGAGCTCTGTGCGCCCTCTCAGGCGAGGGCGGAGCGGAAGGTCCGGCCAGCCGAGCGGTGATTGGCCGCGGCCCTTGGGGCTGCTGGGCCTCAGCTTCCGGGCAACACGGAAGCAGTCAGGGAGGTGGAGCGTGACCCTGGAGACTACAGGCAGCGCGAGGCGCCAGAAGAGACCCTGATCGTTTGCAATCTTCTTCAAATTAGAAAAAGGCTAATGAACTTATGGATTAAATCAACTGAAAATTATTTGCTTCAACCCTTCCTAGTTTCTCTCAAAAAAATAAATAAAGCATAGCTAAGTTGTTTATTTTAGGCTGATAACCAGAAAGCATTTTTCACTTGAAGAGACTCTCAAATGAATTGCTGTTAATATTGGGGGTTAATTACCTCATGATTAGTTCCCTTAACCTTTGCAGACAAAAATCTCAGTACTGTCCACATTTCCTGGTGTTAGTGGGAGATTCTGCCTCTGTTGTGATCTTTTAGGTGAAGACAAATCTGAGACTGTTGGTCCAGGGAAGAGAGGGCTCCCATTAATCCCCAATAATAAGATTACTCTGATAAGAAGAGGAAAATAAGTGATAAACATTTATTAAACAGTAAATGAACCATTCCCCTCCCCCCAAGCAGATGGTGTTAATGAGGAATTGAGTAGGGATGAGGTACCACTGTCTGAATGTTAGGTAGTTAGCAAGGGATTCTGGGTCTCCTAGGGAAGAAAATCGGTGCTGTTGCCTTGATGCAATTGCCCAACCTGGGTAGAAGGAGAAGAGTGGGCCCCAGCCCCAATCTTCGTTCTACCCCACCCTAATCTCTCCCAAGTGACTGCCATACCTGCGGGAGGAGAGAATACCCTACAAATCTGCCAATCATTATTTAGCCCACCAGCTGCAAAAGAATGCAGAGTACTCTCTTGCCCAGGGGCCAAACTGCACACATACCATAGATTCCAGAAACTGACCTAGAACAACCTGCATGCTTATTAATGCAATTCCCAACTGTCCAAAGTGGTTCCATGGTGACATCTGAGCCACTAGGGAGGTCTCAATCTGGGCACTATAAAACAAGATACAGACCATAACCAGGACCCTTTTGCATCCTTCCTTTTGCTCTTTTTGCTGTGAAAATGGGTCCGGTCATCATCTGTGGTGTATGTATCACACTCTGTGAACCTATATCTTGTTCTAATAAATTTTACTTTTACATAAATCTCTGAATCTGAGAATCTGAGAAAGAAATCTTTCTCCACTCACGCCATGAGCACCTACTAGCTTTTGCACCCCAACATTGGGAACTTTTTGAGTTGGAATATGAGCGAATTCTTGCTGGCTTTGTTTTATGTCAAGTACTTTTGGACTCTATCCTATATACTATAAAACATTAAGTTATAAAGACTCTGATTATAATTTTCCAAAGTGTGTTAAATTTTTTTGTGTTGGCAGAAGATTAACTTGGTTGAACTCTTGCTGCATTTTCTATCTTTTGGGTGGCATGCCAATCTCTCTTTTGTGCTTTAGTCTGTAGCTGACATATTTTAAGTCCATCTACACTTGACTTGTTCAGATGTCAGTCAGATGAAGCAGAATTTCTTGCTCCCTCTGTTTTCTCTCCTTTCTAGAATACCATCTCATTTTCTAACAGCTGTGGTTGCCTCAATCTCTGTTCCATAATTCTTCATTCCAGAAGGACTTAATGTTTTCTATCAGAATTTTAGATGCCTTACATGGTATTGAGTTCACAGAGTTTGCCCTCTGGCCAAAACCTGTAAATTAAGAAACTAACCATGTACCATTTCCTTTTTCCAAGTTATAACTCCCCTCTAGAATCCGACTATTTATGTTCACTCTCCAATGTCTTCATATCTTTCTCCCCCTGCCCCATGCTTTATAGTTGCTATCCTCAGGAGGGGCTTGGGTTTGGCAGGAACATATTTGGCCATACTAAATGCAAAAATACGCAGTGAGAAATAAAACCACAGCAGATACTTCAACTTAAACAAATCTACCTAGCTAAGCCTAGCCTAGACAAGGAAAACTTTGTCATCTAATCTACTTATTATTTTGGAAAAATGAGTGGTACTGTAATTCTAGTGTCCTTTTATTAAAATCATGTCTCAACATGAGTTGAAATAGCATTTTTAAAATAATACACAAAGAAATGATAAATGCCTGAGGTAATGGATACCCCATTTACCCGGATTTGATTAAATCACATCGTATACCTATGTCAAAACATCACATGTACCCTATAAATACATATGACTATTAGGTACCCATAATAATTAAAAATTAAAAATTAAACAAAAAAGATTATTACTACCTCTTCCAGGTATAAAAGGTGGTAAGGAAGATTCATCCATCAAGGCTTCCTCCTCCGGCCCAGCCAGGATCCATTTTATTAATCATTGCCAGAGTTATTATTATTAATTTAATAATAATAATAAATCTATGAATGCCATGGAGGAAAATCCTGCAAAACATAAGATATATTTCTGCATTGCTTTATAATATTATGTATTTATAGCAATCAACATAGAGACTCTAAATTATATGGAGTGGTGAATAACATGATCCACTGTTGTTTCTTTACTCCCAGAACCTATATTCCAGTCACAATAACAATACATAAATTTCTAGATTAAATGTATTTTTGCATATTTTCATTATCACAACCTTCAGAGATCCTATGTGTAAGTCATTTCAGTTTCACAGGCATTCACTGAAACCTACTGTATTTATCACTACAGTTAAAACCTTTGTACTTGTGGATGAAACATTCCAGTGAAGAAGCCACACAAATGTGATAGGATGGGATAGTTTCTTAACACATTAGACCAAGTAGATGTTTTCTACCAGATTAGTACATGGATTAAATGTCACAGAAGGAAATGTTGTTGTAAGTGTTAAATTGATGTTTGGGAATAAATTTAGGAATACAGAGAAACTTATTTAAAGTGTGTAAAGCATTACAAATTGAGGAAAAAGATTTATTAATTGAAGCACAATGTAAGCAACACAAAATGTGTCAGGATAACACATGAGAGACTTTTTTTTTTTTTTTTTTGAGACAGAGTCTCACTCTGTTGCCCTGGCTAGAG
>NW_012148508.1:2815866-2837036 GCF_000956105.1 Propithecus coquereli
TGAGACAGAGTCTCACTCTGTTGCCCTGGCTAGAGTGAGTGTCGTGGCATCAGCCTAGCTCACAGCAACCTCACACTCCTGGGCTCAAGTGATCCTACTGCCTCAGCCTCCTGAGTAGCTGGGACTACAGGTATGCGCCACCATGCTCGGCTAATTTTTTCTATATATTTTTAGTTGGCCGATTAATTTCTTTCTAATTTTAGTAGAGGTGGGGTCTCGCTCTTGCTCACGCTGGTCTCGAACTCCTGAGCTCAAACAGTCCTCCCGCCTCAGCCTCCCAGAGAGCTAGGATTACAGGCGTGAGCCACCGCGCCTGGCCAACACATGAGAGACTTAAAGTTGCATGAGGAAGTATATGAAAGAATGATGGAAACTTTGATTTTTATATTTTATTTATAGTATATAAAATATTTCAATAAATCCTTTTTAATTTATTTGAAAAATAAAACCAGATCATTTTTAAATACAATTTCTTTATTGAATAGAGTTAAATGAAAATATTATTGAATACACTTTGAGGAATAACATATCACTTGTTAGAAAACTCAAGGAAAGCTGGCAGAAACATATATCAAAATCACTCTACAAATATAAACATTGGCATATAAAAATGGATGAGATCGACTGCAAATATTATTATTATGGAAAGATATCTACATAGTAAGCAAAAATAGAATCTCTAGATTCATTCAACTGTAAGGTGGTAGGGATTACACAAAAAATGAATTGAAACATTTAAAATTTTAAACAATATTGAATTGGTAGATGCAGTATATTGTTATTGTCACTAGAGGGAAATCTGAGAGGGATTTAGGAGAAAGAAAGTGTATTGTTATGGCTGTAGGTTGAATAAAGGATCCGGTGTGAATAAATTTTCTTAACAGCATGCTTACTTCAGGGGAAAAATGAAGCATAGAATTTCTGGGAAAAAGCCATGTTGTCAAGCTATACTGAAATAATTGTTTCTCAGCAAGGAAGAAGATCTGTCAGATGCCCATGTTTAGACTCAAATAATCTATCACCATATGTTTCAACAAAATGCATGGTATTTTATGAAATAGGAAGAAAAAAACTATCAAAATAAGTGTTTTAAGGCAGACATCACATGATGAGTAGTGATTTTAAAACAAAACAAAACAAACAACAACAAATCAATTATTGGTTAAGTCTCAGCCTTCAGCCTCAGAGCCAGAGAACGATGTAGTTCTCAAGTTGTTTAAAAAGTAAATAGTGTTCCTCCCATAACAATTAGGAGAAAACATATTAAGATGTTATTATAAAAATTATAAACATTATTCTTATGGATGGTGACTGCTCAATTTAGCAGAAAAGAGCATGCAAGAATGAAAGCAGAAAGTTTACCTCTTCCTCCAATTATGACATATATTCTCTTATCTTTACCAAATGCTAAGTAACAGTGATCTCATCCTGGTAAAATATCACTGTCTAGTTTCACTACTTGCACAAGTTTTATTTTTTTATTTTATCTTACTTTTTTGTCTTTTTCTTAGTTTAAATCTGGATTTCAGCAAGTTTTAAAATATATATTACTTATTTCTTTTAGAAATTTTGCAGTATTTATTCTTTGGTGTGCTTGTTTCTTCCTTTCACATAACAGCAAACTACCAAAGAATTTATTGACCCACTAGATATTTTAGGGTAAACAAATAAATCATATAACCCTAGCCAGAAAGACTTTTCAGACTGATTTTTAAAAATTGTATATATTTTTAAAAAAATAATAATAATTCAGAAGCGTGTGAGATTCCTGTGAGCTCATTATCTTTCTCTCCTAATGTGATCCTTTCCCCAGTTTTCCTTGTCTCAGTGAAGTATAACACAATTCCTTCAGTTATACAACTTAGAAATCTGGGAATTAATCAAAACTTCCTTCGCCTTCACTCCATTGGGCAACTTCTAATTAAGTCTAGTAAATTCTGTCTCACTGATAACCATCAAATCCGTTTGTTTGTCTTTAGGTCTATAACACAGCCTGGTCTAAGCCACCTGTATCTTTCACCTGGATTAATGTCATAGCCACTTACTAGACTACCTGCATTCACTCTTACTAAATTACCATCTCTTCTCCTGGATTCAGCCATAGTGATATTTTTAAATTACAAACCTGTGTTTCTTTCCAGTTGATAATCCTTCAATAGTTTTTCTTTGTTCTAAAATTAAGCCAATACTCTCTAGGGACTACAAGAAGTCTCTATACATTGGATTTTCCCTATATCTCCAACCTCGTTTTGTGCCAGCTCATCTGTTTTTCATTTCCTGTTTTTACTGGACTACTTTGAATTTCTCACGCTCACCATTGTTTCTTTCCTAATGGTTTTTCTTCCCTCTTCTCTAGTTAATGCTTATCCTTCATTCATTCCTCAAATTCTGCTTTAATTCCACAACAAAATATTCTCTGATCTCCTTGACAAAGCCAAATCATGGTTTAAATAGTTTTTATGTGTTTCACATTTATTCTTTGTAACATTTGAGAGAGTTAAATTTTAGGTTTATATTTGTATCCCCACATGACTGTCTGTAACATGAGATATTTTGCCCACCTTATCTGTAACAAGTTAATAACTGATGGGTAAATGAATAAAACCATGAATGGACAAAAAAATGAATTAGCACTTAAAAAATGCAGTTTAAATCATCCAATGCAAGTTTTAGACTCAGTAGAGAGAGATATATAGCCAAAAACTGAAGAGAAAATTAAGTGGAAATGAGGTAATTGGCAAGATGAAAGCATATATCAATCACTATGATTTAGCCTAGGTTAAAATAATAATTAATCACAAAATCTTAGCAGTTAAACATTAATATTTTCTCTCATTCAAGCTCTATATGGATTATGATATATATTGATTATATATCGATATGTGTAATCAAGCCATATATCATTGGCTATGATTCTCTTTCATATTATTTTCTCTTGGGACCCAGGCTGATGGAGCAGCCACTGTTGAATATTCCTTACTCCTGTGACAAACAAAATGAAATAATGTGGCAAATTAAACACTGGCTTATAAAGTTTTCCATTCATAAGTGACATACACCACTTCCCTCACACTTCATGACCAAAGCAAGTCACATGGCCAACAGGGAAGGTACGTAAAATTTTAATGTGTCAAGAAGGAGAGGAAATTAGGGAAATATTTGGCAACACATAGGAAATGATTCCATGTAAGACAAAATTTTTGTGAGACAAAATAATTTCAGAGTTCAAGGCTTAAGGAATGGAAAATTTTCGTCCATTATGTGGCAATAAGAATAAATTATTTAGGTGGAATAAAAGTGGAATAACAAGTAGAAAAATACTTTAATTACTTTATAATACCAAACTTACCCATCGTTATATTGATGCTATGCACACTGATAAGATGAAACCTGGACCATTATAATTATTACCAAAGATAGTGATTGGAGAAGCTAGCAGTATACATTCATTAACAAGTATTTATTGAGAAGCTACTTGTTTTCTGGTGAGAGTGATAGGCAATAAATTATAAGCAACGTAAATAAATTATATAGTTAGTGATGTTGTGGAAAAAATTAACCACACTAAGCAAATTGAAAGTGTCTGTACCAGGGTAATGCCAATTTGCGGTACTAAATGGTGGTTAAGGTAGGCTCCATTGGAAAGGTGACATGTGAGCAAAGGGTAAGGAGGTGAAAGGGTTAATCACGTGGATATTTGGTGAAAAAGTTTTCCAGGCAAAGAAGCCAGTGCAAATACCCTGCAGTGCAAGCATACTGCTATGTTTTGAATGTTTCTGTTCCTTCAAATTTTATGTTGAAACTTAATCCTCAATGCAACAATATTAAGAGATGGGGCCTACGTAATCTATCCATGCAACAAATTTACACTTACACCCTGTACATTTACACAAACAGAAAAAAAAGAGATGGGGCCTTATGAGGTGATTAGTGCCCATATAAAATGGCATGAGAGAGTCTGTTACTCCCTTGTGTCCCTTCTGCCCTTCCTCCATGTGAGGACATGGCAACCAGGAGCCATCTATGGAGCAGAGAGCGAGCTTTCACCAGACACTGCAGCTGCTGATGCCTTGATCTTGGATTTCTCCCCCTCCAGAACTGTGAGAAATAAATTTATATTATTGATAAATTACCCAGTCTAAAGTATTCTGTTATGTCAAGAGGAATAGACTAAGACACATGCCTTGAGTGACAAAGGACAGCAAGGAGCCAAGTGTGACTAAAAGAGAGAGAAGAGATGAAATAAGAGATGAGGAGTTGGGGCAGGTATCAGAGATAGGGCTCTGTAGACCATTGTTAAGACTTGGTCTTCGCCCTAGTGGTAATTCAATGGAAGTTTTTGAGCATATCAGTGAGACAAACTAACTCTGCCATAAAAGCGTCTCTTTGTCATGTCAAAAGGTAGTAAAACAGGGGAAAATGATGGCTCTGCAAAAGGTGGTAATAGTGAGAGTGGTGAGAAGTAGTCTGATTGCAGATATACTGAATGTGGAGCCAACTTGATTTATTAATGGGTTAGATATTGAGTGAGGGGGAAAAAATGGAAGTAAAAAAATTACTGTAAAATTTTGGCCTGAGAAATAAGAAAGAAGGAGCTGCCATCAACTGAAATGAGGACACTAAGTATGCAGAAGAGGTTTGAGGCAGAATGAGGAATTCAGTTTGAGATACATTGAATTTGAATAGGTAGGCTGAGAAAGCTCACTTGAGCTGTAGTTTAGTTTCTTTTTTCTTCTACGACTATAATCCTTGTCACTATAATAATAATCAAATCCATAATTACCATGGAAAGAGCCGGGGTAGATTTATTCTCACCTGACTTTCCTGTCAACAACAATTTCTCACTCTATTACTATGAAAAGATACATGTTAATTTTTCTCTTAAAACTGTTGCTGCTATCTTTGTTTTGTAACTTTTTTAATGGTTACTATATGCCATCTGTCTATATACCATAAAGTTTTCTCTAAATCCTCACACTCACAATAGAGCTCATCATTTTTCTTCAAACCTACTCCTTTTTCATTTTTTACTTCACTTTTAGTTCCATTTTACGACTCAACTGCTTAGAATAATGGGATGCATTCACAACTCCTTCTTCCACACATCTTGGTTTCATCTCTCCCATACTTAACTGTTATCCATTTTATCTCCCAAAGAGTTGTAAATTTCACCAACTCTAATCACCTCTACAAGCATGACTTCTTTCATATTTTTATCATCTTTTACTTAGGGACCCACAAAACATTTATTACATTATCTATCTTATTCAAGCCTCTCTCTACCTTCTAGAATTTACATTCCATCTTGTTGGTAGAGTGATTTTTTCTAAAGCCTGTATCATGCCACAATACTCATAGTTACTCAATGTGTAAACACATTCTGGCTTCAATCCCATTGTCTACAGAATAAAACACAACTTCAAAGTTGTAAATAAAAAGTCATATTTTCATTTAACCTAAGCTAGTTTTCACAAATCTATCTCTACCCATTCTCTTAGGATAAACTCACATTTTAATAATATAGAGCTCCACAAGTATAAGATTCACTTTGGGGTCTTCATCATTTTGGGGTCTTTGGCAAATGCTCTTTTTTTGTTTTGTTTTGTTTTGTTTTATCCTGTAAAGCCCTTTGAATATATTTCATTCAAGAACAAACTTCTAATCAAAATTTGTTTATCAAGGAGAATTTATTACTCACATCTGTGCCCTTTAAGAACTTATAACATTTTCTTACTAATTAGTTTTTAATATACCTGAGCCCCTTGAAGGCAAAATCTATTTTTTTATGTGCTATCTAATCCCTACTACATGTTACAGTGTTTGAGACATAGTAGGAGCTGAATAAAGCTATATATTATTTCTGATGTGGGTTAGACAGGATACCACTTTGGTGTTACAAGAGTCTGGTTGTTGTATTTCCTGTTTTTAGAACTGCAAGATGATTATTTCACTATTATATTTGTGGACATAACAGGAAGCCTGCAAGCTAGTGTTAGAATATGTGTCTGAAACTCTGTTGGACATAATTCAATTTACAGAATAAAAACAAAATAGATCTTTGAATTGATCCCAGTTCAGCACAGTTGATTTGGATCAGAAAGTCTAAAATTAAAATTAGAAAACAAACAAACCAACCTACTTTTTCTGTACTGGCAGAATGAAGAGCATTCAAAACTCTTGGCAGCTAAAATCCATCTACTTTGGCAGCAGTAAATATAATACCTTTTTCATTTTTTCTTATTTTGTATCATAAACAGGTTAAATCTTTAGCCATATTTTTATAATTATTGTGTATATGGGGTTATTGAGATGGAGGTAGATTATAGTGCCCCAACTTAAAAAAATAATAATTTTCTAGTTTTTTTAAACTGCTATATTCCATATGAGCAGAATTCACATTAATAATTCAATGAAACTTATCACCATAAAATAAGAAGTTTATCATTACCAATTAAAGAGGCATCTGGCAGACCTCATTAATCTAATCTAGTTTTTTAATTAAACAACTTTTATCTAGGGTATTTAAAAGGATATAAAGTGAAAGTCTAAATATAACAAAATATTGAGACATTTCATTTCTCATTATCAAGAATAGAATTAGTTCCACTGAACAATTTCCACCCATAAATTTTTGAAAAATTACTAAATGAGAAGTGGATACCAGTGGTTCACAGTAGTCATCCCCTAAAGAAACCAACGATTTTTGCACGGAGTAAGAGCTCTTTGAGTATTTACTTTCTTGAGAATGAGCAGTAAAAATAAAACTACCATCATATATGGGGTTGATTCTATAGAATTTCTTGATATTTAAAGAGTCTTTCATACCCTTACTTATAGTACTCCTATTTCTCAAAACAACCATGTAAGGTGGCTATTGTTACATGTATTTTATACACAGGAAAAGTAAGATTAAGAGGTTAATGTTTCAGTAGACATTGGGTGCCAAACTATATTGGGAAATACAAGTTTTGCCTTTTATTTTCCTGCTTCTTTTTCAATTATCCACAAAATAATTAATTAAGACATTTCCTGAAAATCAACTTCTGTTTGTAAACAGATCAATTTCTATCAATCACAAAACATTTTAACGTTTGTGGAAATTTTCAATTGAATATTTAATCAATAATAACCAAAGGAAACTGGTAATTGTGAAATAGTGCTTTAGTAAAATCAATCTCAATAATATTAATTAAAAGTATAACTATTGGCTGGGCGTGGTGGCTCACGCCTGTAATCCTAGCACTCTGAGAGGCCAAGGCGGGCAGATTGTTTGAGCTCAGGAGTTTGAAACCAGCCTGAGCAAGAGTGAGACCTTGTCTCTACTAAAAATAGAAATAAATTAATCGGACAACTAAAAATATATAGAAAAAATTAGCCGGGCATGGTGGCGCATGCCTGTAGTCCCAGCTACTCGGGAGGCTGAGGCAGAAGGATCGCTCGAGCCCAGGAGTTTGAGGTTGCTGTGAGCTAGGCTGACGCCACGGCACTTTAGCCCGGGCAACACAGTGATACTCTGTCTCAAAAAAAAAAAAAAAAAAGTATAACTATCTTTTATTTCTAGATAAAGTGTGATAAATCGTAATGTGAATTATTCTGTTGAAATTATAAGTAAAACACTGTCACAAAAAATATGATGTTTGTATGTAAAAGACCTTCAAGAAACCATTTTCACCTAACATAGACCAAATTTTCTTAATCATGCAACAGCAAAAAGCAAAACAAAGAACTTCAAATAAAAAACAAAAAGAATTTATTATGATACTGTAATTTACATAGGTATTAATTATAACTATTACACTACAGCTATACTTGCTCTGTAGTAAGGGATTTCAAAATTTGAAAAAGGCATTTTTTTTTTCAGAAGATACTGTATTAGCTTTCCATTGATGCTTTGAAAAATTACTACACAATTTAGTGGCTTAAAACAACACACATTTATTATCTCATAGTTTTCATGAGTCAGAAATTTAGACACACAATGGCTCCACAGGGTCCTTTCATAAGAATATCATAAGACCTAAAATCAAGGTTTCAGCAAACTGAGTTTCTTGCTGGAGCTCTGGAAAGTTTCTGCTTCCAAGCTCATTCAGTTGTTGAAACAATGTATTACCATGCGGACTGAGGTCTTTGTTTTTTTTGCTACCTGTCAGTGGGAAACAATCTTTGCTCCTAAAAGTTACCTTCATTTCTTCTTATGCTTTCCACTTGGCCCCCTGCCTCTTCAGGTTTGCAACAGAGTGGCAAGGAGTCATGGCCATGTTTTAAATATGTCTGACTTCCTTTTCTGCTCTGTTCCGTTCCACCTTCTGATTTTCTCTTCTGCTTTTAAAGGCTCATATGATTACTTGAGGCCCACCTAGATAATCAAGAATAATTTATTTTAAGATCAACTGATTATGAAACTTAATTATGTCTGCAATGACAGTCCCTTTTGCTACATATATTAACCTATTCATTGGCATGATATATCATCTATGGGGATTAAGGCATGATGACAATTCTATCCACCACAGATACCTTTTGAGTGTGTACAAATCAAAGGTAAGTCATTCAACCTTCTAATAGCTGGTATTCTCCTGTTAATGCATTAAAATATGGAACTTCTTGTGTACTCTGACAATGTTGGCCTGGTTATTCACACATATTCATACACACAGAGATACATAAAATGCAAGCAGGTTTGAAGAGCATGTGTCTTCTACATGTCTGCTACGTAAGTGAGATTTGGTGAAATGAAACAAACTTTGAAGTCAGTTTTTAACTTACAGACACAGGGTTCTTTATTTTTCTAGGTCCGAGGATAAACTGCTTAAACTTTGAGGCTCAGTGTCCTAACATATGAGATTGGGATGATTATATCAATTTGCATGTTTCTACAAGATTAGCAATTTTCCCTCTCTAGTATATCCATCTGTCTGACTGTGTATATGCATGTTTTGTGTGCATGTGTTGACCAATAAAAGGTCCTCTAACATACAATTCTATTATTTTAATCTGTATCTAAGACATAGTCTCATAAATAGGATATCAACCATACTGCCTCCCTCCTAAAGAAGCCCATTGAAATGGGCAGCCAGTAACGAGAGTAGTTTTATCTTTTGCAGGGGAAGGCTATAATGAGAAAGATTAAGGGAGATATTTTATAAAAATGTCCTTGTTTGGTATTGATATATTAATATATAGTTAATATTTTATGTAAATTATGAAAATTAAAAGATCTTTTAATCCCTGCTTTCTATTTAAATTATTTTAATAATCCTCACTCCAGACACCCTAAAAATTTTATT
Organism: Propithecus coquereli; assembly: GCF_000956105.1. Classification (NCBI taxonomy): domain Eukaryota; kingdom Metazoa; phylum Chordata; class Mammalia; order Primates; family Indriidae; genus Propithecus; species Propithecus coquereli. The sequence goes on from NW_012148508.1 coordinate 2,825,154, forward strand.
TGTAAAACTCTTTTTAGATATCATAAAATTATAATAAGGACTTTAAATCTTTGGCCTTTTATACAATAAGGATTGCTTTTTAATTAAAAAAGAAACAAATCAAAGACTCTTTATTCTGTCAACAAGTGATATTAGCTCCATTTTTAGTTTCTGGTGATTGAAAGAAATTCAAACTGACAAAAATATTCTCAATTTAAATATTTTTATAAATGTATGCATTTATTATTACAGAATAGTAGTAGTACAAATATGGATGACATTATAGATACCAATTATTTCAGTTTTTATGGTTTTACAAGCTCCTTAAAATATCTTTCATATGAATACACCTCTAATATTGAGACATTTTGATGGAAAAACACTAATGTTTTTAAGAAACTAATCTGATTGTGGCAGTGATTATTGATATAAGAATTATGTCATATAAGACATATACTTATTTACACAAAATTATTATTTTGTTTTAACAAACATAGTGGATTAAAAATTTAAGACCTTACTTTACTTTAAGGTATATATCTTGACACATCTAAATAAATAAAATGTAATACTAAATTTAATTATGCATAATTCTTATTTTTAAAAATATGGCCGAGGCCAAAATGCTTATTTTGGAACATATTTATTAAAATTGGCCACCTATATTGATTATGATTGAAGGACCATTGTTTTAGTAACTCATTGATAACATCTATTTCCTAATCTGCAGTACTGAATGTAGAACTTATTGCATCTGCCAAAGGCTATTTCATGTTGTTTACATAAAATCTCATTATTTTTTGGAGATCTGAATAGTGTATAATATTCGTACTAGAGCAAATTAAGTAAACTAAATTGTCAAACTGTTTTACCTGAGCTCTTATTTTTTGTTGTTGTTATTTAAAGTATAGAAGAAAATAAATGCTGATTTATTTTTAACAATATACAGAATTTATGCAAAGACTTGGCTGTAACTTTCCTTAAAATATATTTTCTATGTCATATGATATAACTTTCTAAAATTGTTTTCTTCCCATCTTCAATAGACTCCATTAAATGCAAAATCAAATGAAGTAAGTAAATTTAGATTAGAGAAATTTTATTCAAATTTTTATTATTGTCAAAATAAGTTTATCTAACTCTACTCAAAAAGTTCCTCACCTCTCTTTCTTGCTATCTAAAATGTCAGCCAAAATCTCCTCCCTTAAAACTTTTGGAGATAAGATTTTGATTAATAAATTTCCCAAGTTGGCATATGGACAATTTTTCCTAGAAACAGAGAGATACTAGGAAATGATTTCCTTATGATCCATTATGCTTGACAGCTGTCAGTCAGATGATGCTTACCTAAGCCTACAATTAATCCGAAACAGTAGCCAAAAACTATTTGATTCAGTCTGTTTATATCAGCCTATTCTGGCAAGAGACCTGCCACATTGGCCCACACTGCAGTAACTGAGACCCTTAAGAGCGTTAGCAGAGCAAAGATCCATTATTGCCACTGCTCACAGGTACACGAGATTATTCATTGGTGACTTTTTTATGTTATCAAGAAGACACAGGTTAAGTCTCAGAAATTTGACATTTAACAATTTATCTGAACTTCCAACTGAAGTGCCACATTGCATTTAAAGACATTAATCAAAATGAAACTCAGAAAGCAAATGTTTAGTAAGAGGAAAAGATATTATTTTAAAATCGTAAATACAATGCATATAGTTTGGTGAAGTTTACTGTATCTGGAAGTCAATCAATGGCTCTGTAAATGAAATGATTAAAATATGTTACACTGTAAATTCTTAAAAAAACACCTTTTCTACAAAAAAGACCTACTTTAAGAAGTTCTGAAAAATTGGAAGTAGATAGTAAAATATTTTGAGCTTATAATGAGATAGAGTAACAGCTTTCCTCAAGGCTAAGCTTTCTATATTTTCTTAAGTTCTACCATTATTCTTCATGGCATAATTCAGAAGTGATTTAGAAATTTTTGTCCACAAATTATCTGTGAGATAATCTCAAATTACCATGCTTTTACATTGTATATTCTATTAAAGTACAATGTAGATAAGTAATAAAAAGAAGAAAGATCTAACATGATTTTTACAAATATAAAACCCACTTGTTCACAGCATGTGTCTGAGTTAGAGAAAGTTCAGATCACAGTATGAAGAAAGTTTAAAGTTAAAACCTTGTAAACTGGTAAAATACAAAAATGGAAATGAGGCTGAAGTAAACATAAGCCACATGTAACAAATCAGTCTAAAATGAAACTATGGGCTTATACAACCAAATAAGCAAACAAAATGAAGACAAAAAAAAATCAGAACTATTTATTGGTCATCCCATCTATATAAGAAAACCATCCTTTCATTCATTGATCCATTCATTCAATTAATAGGGAGGCACTATTGAGTTATACAAACAAGGTGTCTGCTTTAATGGGGCTTTATTTTAACAATCACCAAAGAATCAAAACACTTACCTGCCCAGTTAGGATATCATCATGTTTATTGAGTTGACAGTATCTACAGGTTTCCTAGAATTCTCCATTGACCTTTTCAACTAAAACAAGAATGGAACTCTATAGAATTGATGAGGTCAAAGTTAGATCTTTCCGAGGTTTGCTTATTAGCAAACTAGTAAAACCCTTGAAATAATTTAACTTACAACCAATATAAAACACAGAAGGAAATATGTTACCAGGGAATTTGTCTGTTATCAATGTATTGCCAAATAAAATAAAACAGAAGCCCAGAAAAGCATTATTAAGAGAGCTTCTAAATATGTCTTTTGATTAATACCTTCAAACTTGCTCAAGAAATATAATGATCAAATCACGTGTGAGTGGGACTCAGAGCAAAATTGTTTGGATTATCTGCTGTGTAAAATAGTTCCATCAAAAGAACTGATTAACAACAACAATAATAACAACAAAAAGACCCACAATGACTTCTGTTGATTCCCTAGAAGTATATTGGGCAAAGATAACAACTACACGTTAGAGATATCCCACAATTTCAAATAGTTTCTCTCTTTATTGGCCCAGTCAGGAAAATTACAGTACGACAATATTAGAGGAAATATTTTGGCCAGATTAATATCTATATGGCCTGACAATAGATTTTTCAGAAGGTGTCATCATCCAGACTGCTGTTGTTTCGAAACTTAATTCAGAGAAACAGTTTTGCATGTGGAAATAAAACACATATGGTTTTTCTATTACTTTAGAAATTATTTATTGGTGTCATGTTAAAACTATTAACCTGATAAAATTTTGAGATGTAGAGTTACTTTCATTTGATGAAATTCTAAGGTTGATTAAAACTTTCATGTCTCCCCCAAATTTCATATCCATTATTTTATTGAGCTGAAATGTGGGTGTTTGAGATTTGCATGGTAAACAAGATGTCTGTATGTTTTTGAAAATACATCGGAGATAAATTATGTTGGGTTTCCTCAGAAGCCAGCTTTGGAACAAGGATTTAAGCAGGAATAATTTTTGGGGGCAGCTATCTCAGAAACACTGGGAAGGGAGGGGAGGAGTGAGACCAGGAAGTGGAAGCATCCAGCGGAGGGTGTACTATCAAGCAAGTCACCTTTGTGAACCTCTGGGAAATGTCTCTGATTTTTCTCTGGTATGTTGAAAGTAAGCTTGGATATTTTTTCATCAACTCTAAGTTTATCACAGGTTAAAGTTTACTCTGGAGGCTTTAACTTGCTCAGGCCACATGTAGTAGAAAGTTGGCAGGCAGAGAGTCACAGGTGTTTTTAGTAAACAGTCTTTGGTTGGCAGAGATGAGCTCTGAGAGAATAAGGCCGAGACACTCATAGCATCTACATCAGGGGATACATTAAGATTTTCAAAACTGAAACATACTATCTCTGTATTAAAGTCAGAATAAATATTTTTTTCTTAAGTAAAGCATTGCACATTTTTTCTTTACTTCTATTGGCCTTGCATGGAATACAAATTCCTTTTGAAGTTGCAGACGACTTGGAGTATTATTAATATTTTCCCATAATGTTTATTTCAGAGTTTTGAAAATAATAGAAACTGAGATGCAGCCATGAAAACTCTTGAAATAAAAAAACTCCTCTAATCTAGGGGAAAACAAGTAGCAGATCTGAGCAAAGATCCAAAGCTCCTGACATCTAGCTTTAGGCTTTTACCAAAAACATTATTTTTAAGCTAAAATCAAAATTTTATTAATCATAAAAATATTTATTTTGAGTTTCCCTCAAAGATTCAAAGGTGGAAAGTATTTCATCTGGACAAGTTTGCCTCCCTTATTGGTTTCTCTTTTTTGTCGTAGTTTAGACATTTTTGAGTTTTACTAAAAATAATGTGGAAATGTAAACCATTTTTATTTGTGAACGCTTGAAAGATCTGAAGTCTGAAATTAGTCATATAGATACTTCTGTGATGCATTCAGAAATTTATTCTTGCTTATAGACATATGTATTTTTAATTGAAGATCAATGCGCCTATGATGGCTTACATCAGTGGTGTTTCTAATTAAAATTATTTACTTAAAAATAATTAAAAAAAGAATTTAAGTAGCTGTTTAGTCAAATTGATTTCCTCATTGGAGTAGAGAGTAAAATTCTCAGATCTACAGAATGTTCTTGCTAAATTCACGCTGATTTAAGGGTCCTTTATTTTTAAAAGCACAATTTGTGAGTGATTTACTTTCTTTCCATACTCATCAGCATTTTGTGTGCAAAACAAAACTTTAAGAAAAACCATCATTAGCAGCAACAAACCTGAGGGACTGTAAAAAATGCAAGTGATGAGTTGAAAGCACTCGACATTCACAGAAAAAAAATCACCACTACTGTAAATTTAATTTTCTTTTTTTTTTTTTTTTTTTTTTTATTTCAGCAAATTATGGGTGTACATACGTTTAGGTTACGTGTGTTGCCCTTGGTTCCCCCCCCCACCATTTGTATACACAAGGAGTGCAATGCGCACTACCCGAAGGATGGACATATTTGAAACACGGACTTCGGTGTAAATTTAATTTTCAATCCATTGTATTCTATTCCCCACAGCCTTTCTATATTTTACACATTTCTTTGAGGAGGTCCTAATTGTCAAAATAAATGGCTTATTTATTAATTTTTTATTATTTATTACTTTTTAAATTAATAAACTTTATTTTTTAGAAGTTTTAAGTTTCCAGAAAATTTGGGAAGTAAGAATAGAAAGTTATTATTTACTTCCTGTTCCCACACAACTACAACCACCTCCAGTGTAGACATCCCTCATCACAGTGGAACTTTTGTTACGATGGATGAATCTACATTGACACGTCATCACCTAAAGTGCATAGTTTAAATTAGGGTTCGTTCTTGGTCTTGTACATTCTATGGGTTTTGACAAATATACCATGACCATACATCCACCATCACAGGATCATACAAAATACTTTCACTGCCCTAAAAATCCTCCGTGTCCACCTATTCATCCTTCCCCCACCCCTACCCCGGGTAACCACTGATCTTTTCACTGCCTCCATTATTTTGCTGTTTCCAGAATGATATATCATTGGAATCATACAGTATGTAGACTTTTAAGACTATCTTCTTTTATTTGGCATGATGCACTGAAGTTTCCTCCATGTCTCTTCATGGATTGACAGCTCACATCCTTCTAGCACTGAAAAATATGCCATTGTGTGAATGTACCACCATATATTTATCCGCTCACCTGTTGAAGAACATCTTGGTTGCTTCCAAGTTTGGCAATTATGAATAAGCTGCTATAAACATTGGTAGGCAGATATTTGTGGGGACATAGCTTTCAGCTCTTTTGGGTAAATGCTAAGGAGGGCCATTGACAGGTTTTATGGTAAGAATATGCTTAGTTTTGTAAGAGACTGTCAAATTGTCTTTCAAAATAGCTATACCATTTTCCGTGTCTGTTGCTCCACATCCTCACCAGGATTTGATGTTTTCAGTATTCTGAATTTTGGCCTTTCTAATAGGTGTGTAGTGATATCGCATTGTTGTTTTAATTTGCAATTACCTAATGTCATATGATGTTCAACAGCTTTTCATATGCTTACTTTCCATCTGTATATCTTTCTCTGTGAGGTGTGTGTTCAGGCCTTTTTCCTATTTTTTACCTGGGTTGTTTGCTTTTTTGGTATATTTTGGCTAGCAGTCCTTTATCAGACATGTCTTTTGTAAGTATTTTCTCCTAAATGACATATTTTTATTTCTCATTTTATTATACTTTCCTTGTAAGTTTTCCAAAGTTGTAAAGTTCATTTTATTGAAACTATCAAAATCAGTTGATGACAAGAAATTGTACTCTTATTGTTTCTCTCTTGCATACTTTTCTCTCTTAGTATTAAATTACTTTCTTTACTTCTGCCTATTTTCTAAATTTGATAATCATTTGTTCTCTGAACATTTGCAGATGTGTGTATCCTTAATTTGTGTGAGGCATTATGGTTGTAGACACATCAACATAAAAAAGTGCAGAATTATTAGCATATGGCTTTCCAAGAAATTTGTTCTCTTTTCTTTTAGGAAGATATATTGTGCCAAGTTGGTCTCTTTTACACTTTGAATTTTAAATATTGCATAAAAGCTGACAACTTTTACCATCCCATCTTTATCCCTACTTCTGTAATTCCTACTATCTGTTGAAGGTCTTTGGATTTTCTATCATCCATTTTATATTTCAGATTAGAAAACTTTAATTTTATTTCATTCCTCTGACATGTACCTTTCTGTGTGTGTGTGCATGTGTGTGTGTGTGTATATGTATAATTTTGGAGAGATATGTATATATCTAAATGTATATATTTACTATATATCAAGTTTCCTTTTGTTTAAATCTTGGGAGGGGGAATGAATAGCAATGGGTTCTGGACCTGCTAAACTATGACTGCACACTATCCAGAAGATATTTAAAAAAGAGTTTAGAAGTCATTATATTCTTTTTGAGATGGTTTTATGAGTGAGACATGAACAGCCTGCTTTGAACAGTATTTACCCTTCTGTGTTAATTGCTTTCTGTTTTATTCTTCAATTAGAAAGTATTTCCCTTGTTCTGACACCTGTTACATATTTATATATTAGCAGTGACACCCGACATTTGCTATGAAAAACATAAATCACATAAGGGGGCATGCATAAACAAAGGGCTGCAGGCCATAACATTGTCATACTCCTCCTGTGTCTCCATTAAGAAAAAACACTTGTTTTTTCCCCTTTGCTTTGTGGATTTTGACAAATGACACACACAGCAGAATTACCTTCTCAATTACAAAAATAATGTCCATAATTTTTTCAAAATTACTTTTATGTGAACTATTCATTCCAATATTGATTGCATATACATGCTATTTTATGAAAATAATTTTCATTTCCTTGCATTTCTCTCCCTGACATTTTTTCCTCGTCTCTTTCATTATGTTCAGAGAATGTTGGGACAAAAAAGAAGGAAGTCTTTTTTTTATGTTAAGGAAACATATCTGAATGGTAATAAATATCAACTTGAAATATTCCAGGTAGTGTTTATTTAGAAATTACAAAGCCAGTCTCATTTCGTGAAAATATATTCATATAGATAATCAAAATAGAAAACTGTACATATTAAATAAACAAGTAAATAAAGAAAAATTCATATACAATGGTGAAATGCTATTGAATTTTCACTCAAGAGACTTGGATTCAAATTCCACCTAGACTATAACTACAAAATTCCTCATGGAAAAATCATGTCATATAAATTATTTGACCCACGTAACTTTCCTGCAAAATGTGAGACATGGCTTAGGTAAAATTTTATCTTCCACTTTGGTAATCTGTAACTTTAAAATAATGTTGACAGTTTTTAAAATCTTCTTAGTATATAACAGACATTACATATATACCATCTTCTTCTGTACTTAAAACAATTTATTTTATTTCAATTTAAAGTAAAGAAACTGAGGTTAGGAGGAGTAAATAATGTGCCCCAAATCACAATGTCAGAAAATATTATCCCCTGACTCCAAGATAGTCTAGGCCTGCAGTCCCCAACCTCAGGACTGCAGGCTGGTACTTGTCCATGGCTTGTTAGGAACTGGGCTGCACAACAGGAAGTGAGCAGTGGGCTAGCAAGGGAACCTTCATCTGTATTTACAGCCACTGCTCATTATCTACATCATCGCACAATTCTGCCTCCTGTCATATCAGCAGCGGCATTAGATTCTCACAGGAGCATGAACCCTACTGTAAACTGCACATGCGAGGGACCTAGTTGTGCATTCCTTATGAGCTGTAGAGCAGCTGCAAATACAGATTATCATTAGCAGAGAGGTGTGACTGCACAATAAATGTAATGCATTTGAATCATTCCAAAACCATCCCCTGCCCCAGTCCATGGAAAAATTGTCTTCCATGAAACCTGTTCATGGTGCCAAAAAGGTTGGGGACTGCTGGTCTAGGCCATAAAAATGGCTTTATATATTAAAATATAGTAGATCAGAGCATTTTGTAATCCCCTTCCTTACTTTTTTCACAATTAATAAAATCTGAAGTCAAATTAGCTAAAGAGCAAAGGAGACTCTACTGGCTCATGGAGCTAGACAGAGACAGGTTTAGCTTCCCGTGTGGCTTGGTGCAGGGTTCAATCTCTCGCCCCAGAACCACATCCTCTCCATGTATATGTCAGCTTCTTTTATTTTATAATTGATTCTGCTTTTACCTCTCATGGCTACATTCTTCTAAATTTGAATCCATCAGAAAAGAGTAAATTTCCCAGGACTTACTGATATTTATTATGAGTAAAATGGCTTAGGCAGCAAGCCACACTTGAACCAGTCAATGTAGACAGAAGAATGGTTTGCTTAGTATGGGTCATGTGCTCTCCATCTGTGCCTGGTCTAGTAGTGGAGAACAAAACATCCCCAAATGAAAATTGATGTTGTTATCAAAAGAAGACAGAATTGATCCTATAAATCAAACAAAATTCCCTTTAAGTAAACATTTTTATTATTGTCTGCCTGAATTTCATTACCCTCTTTTTTAATTATTTTCTTACCAGAACCCACAGTTCCAACAGGAGAAATTTTATTTCTTATCACAGCCCATGCTCCTGGGTAGAGGAAGAAGAGATGATTCAATTCCTACATCCAGAAGTATAACTTACTCTGACCTTGGCAATCAAGGTTCCTAAGCTCCAGAGGACACTGATTGTATCATAACTGAGAATGAGATCTGAAAAAAAACATATGAGACACAATTAAACTAATATGCCAAGAACTAGAAATAATAAAAAATTTTTGAAACAGAATTTTGAAACAATATTTAAAAGGATTAAAATTAAATGTGTAGTGAGAGTAATGATGAAAGAAAATCATCAAAACATTGCATGAATTTGAAATTGAAACAAGTAATCAAAAGGTTGTTAATAAAATAAAAAGATGTTTGATGATTGAACAGGTAATTAAATGCAGCTAAAAAGAGAATTGGTGAATAGAAAGATCACCAAAATGCATCACAGACAGATAAAAATATATTCCATATTTTACAAAGTAGTTAAGAGGCTTGGGGTATGGAATAAAAATAACTGACGTACACAAATACAAATTCTACAAGGAGAGAATAAAAAAAAGTAGGGAAGGTGATCATCAATACCTCAAATGGAAGACATGTTTTAAGATTAAATAAACATATTTAAAAAATATATTTCTTTTTTTTTTTTTTGAGACAGAGTCTCGCTGTGTTGCCTGGGCTAGAGTGCCGTGGCGTCATCGTAGCTCACAGCAACCTCAAACTCCTGGGCTCAAGCGATCCTCCTGCCTCAGCCTCCCGACTACAGGCATGCGCCACAATGCCCGGCTAATTTTTTCTATATATTTTTAGTTGTCTGATTGATTTCTTTCTATTTTTAGTAGAGACGGGGTCTCACTCTTGCTCAGGCTGGTCTCGAACTCCTGAGCTCAAACAATCCGCCCGCCTCGGCCTCCCAGAGAGCTAGGATTACAGGCGTGAGCCACCGCGCCCGGCCTTAAAAAATGTATTTCTAGATATGGTAAAATTTCATATATGAAAGATAAAAATATTAAAGACATAGATAAAGATGGCATATGTCAAAGGAATGGTAATTAGACTCACAATATGCTTCTCTTCAACAATAAATGTTAGGAGGTAATAGAATGACATATTCAATAATTAGCTAAAAATGTGCTTAGCTGAAGTAATACAAAAGAGAAAAAAATACAGAAATTTCAGAGAAAGTAAAACGGAATTTATAATGCACAATCTATCCCTGAAAGACATAATGAAAGACATAATGAATATAAAATATCTCCAGATTCTCCCACTTTTTCTTGTGTCCCAAACAAGAAACACAGAGTGTTTTGACTGCTCTGTGACTGGGCCAGCTGTCTTGTTCTCTACAAACTTGAAAGCAAGCTGGGCCCTTGAACATTCCTAGGCACTAATAAAGGTGTTCTGGTTGTTGCCCAAAACTCTGAAAGAAACTAGTTTTGAGCCAAATTCCTTAAACCCTCAAATAAACTCCATACCCTGACATCCTCCTCACTGTAGATGTTCCTACAGATGTTCCTGTAGAATATCCCCTTCTCTGGCTGTCCACTGGGAAGACAAGCCATAGCATTGTGTTAGTAAGTTCCCCTAGTAAATGCTTTAGACTGTTCACCCTGCTGTTTAGTGCTCCTTTCTTGTCCACAAACAAAATGAAAACATAAATTATGGCCTAGGGATAACAACTTCTGCAAGGAAGGGAGGGGAATGGGATTGAGACATTGAAATAAATGTGTGTGTGTATGTGTGTGTTTATATAGTTTTATATGTATTAACAAATTTCCATCCAAAGAATGTATCTTTTATATGAAACAAAAGTTCTCAATCTTACTTTTGCAGATTTTTTTTGAGAAATGTGATTTGTCTGTAATATAGGTGGATATTAGATTCTTTATGCTATACAATGTCTTTTATAAAACGACTCCTAATTAAACTACTAAGAACTAAAGTAACTATTATGAAAAAAAAGCAGATTTAAAGTATTTCATCATGATTTTATTGTTCTTTATGTCTGTAATATATAAATTTAAACCAAAATATCTGTTTATATCTACCATATCTCTGTCTTTCTATCAAATTTGATGGAATGGAGGGTGTTCTGGAGGGAGTTTTCCATTTCTTTTTGAGAGTATAATAAACACTATAAATCAAATAATGGAAAATTTTCTGTCAAGAGCAACTTGGATTAACTGAAAATATAATAAACATGCACTGCAGAACATATACAGGAGAGTAAAATTAAGTGAGAAATATAGCCCCTATCCAATTTTTAGTTGACTCAATTTTACAATTAAACAGCATATATTTTCTTCCAAATTCTATTGTTAAATATACTGAAACAACTAATCACAATGATGATAATGTTTAATTCTCCTGTGTCATTTAGTTTCCTTTTTCTTTCAATTTTACTTGTTTGCTATATATAGAATCCGAGCTAAATACAGTAAAGTAACAATGTTTTTGTTCTGTGTGTAGATTAAATTCATATTTAAACAGTAAGTTTATTTTCTTAAACAATAAGCCAAGATTTCTCTGCTAATTTATCTAACTATTTATCACTGTCATTTGCCTGGATGGAAATATATTTTTAAAAGTCAGCCCAAGAACTAATTATGAACTAAATGTTTCAGTATTATCTTTCACGATAACCATTAGAAAACATCAGTTTACTATAATGACTTTAAAATATAAAATGTCTATTCACTCTAATGATAGTTTCCTTGGCAGTGCAGAAGCTTTTTAATTTGATTAGATCCCACTTACTTATTTTTGTTGCTGCGGCGATTGCTTTGGGGGTCTTCTTCAAGAATTCCTTACCTAGGCCGATGTCTGAAAGGGTCTTCCCAACATCTTCAT
>NW_012148508.1:2838181-2872996 GCF_000956105.1 Propithecus coquereli
AAATATATAAAATGTCAATAGAAGGTTAAAAATGGAAATAAGTTATCTATTTAAATGTTTAAAATTCAGTGAAAATATTTTTAAACTATATTAAGTTTTATATTGAGATGATCCTTTCATTGATAATATATTTTTTGGTATATTTGTGGATACATGTGTTAATATCTACTTGCTTGGCATTCATGCATGCAATTGAGATGTATTACTACAACAGGAAGAGTTCCACTTACGCATGTGATTTCTTATCATCTGAAATTTTTCTAATACTAGTCTTCTTGTCTATTTCTCTGCAATATATTTTTAAGAGCTATATTTGATATTCTATTTTGATCAAAATAAGTGAAAAAGAGCAAACTCAAAACACTCAAAACAATTGAATACATAGGCTATTGAAGTCTGTGTATATAGATGTGATATAATTCTCCAAATATAGATAAGAGAAGAGTTTTATCATCCTGTAGGGTACCTGTCTGAAGAAAAAAAGAAATATTCCTTATTGCAAATTCATATATTCAGGTATTCTTTATGTAAATTCATAATAAATTTGCCTTTTTCTGTTTCTCTGTCTTTCTCCCACTCTACGTTCAACTCACTGATTACTTACACCAAAATCTCTTTCAATTCTGATGGAAAGTAAGGGAAGATCTAGATTATATGTTATTTTGGGGGTATTTCCTAATCTTTCATCATTTCTGAATTGTTCAATAGTTTCTCTGTCTGTTTTTCTCTCTCTCTCTCTCTCCCTTATGAGTGAACATACACTTTTTATTTATTTATTTATTTATTTATTGAGACAGGGTCTCACTCTGTCACCCTGGTTGGAGTGCAGTGCTACAATCATAGCTCACTGCAACCTTGAACTCCTGGGCTTAAGTGATCCTCCTGTCTCAGCCTCCTTAGTAGCTTGGACTACAGGTGTGTGCCACAACCTCTGGCTAATGTTTTTTTTGTTTTGTTTTGTTTTGTTTTGTTTTGTTTTTGTAAAGAGAGGGTCTCACTATGAGGCTGGTCTCAAACTCCTGGCCTTAAGTGATCCTCCCACCTTGGCCTCCCAAAGTGCTAGGATTACAGGTGTAAGCCACCCTCTTCCCAGGTATTTGTCTTTTTCTTATCTGTCATATATCTACGTACCACTTTCCAGTACAGATCAAATACTGATTTATTCAAGATGCTTCTGCTACCTCAGGTAAAACTTTCTGTCTCTCTTCTCTCAATCCCTGGAGCACTACATATTTAACTCTTCTGCACACCCAAATATGTATTATTATTTATGCACACATTTTATTTCATATTGCTCCTGGGTGGGGAGTGGAAACATTGAACTAACTTCTGATTTCTTCTATGATATTTAAGACAAAGCCTCATAGAGGTCAAGAGTTTAGTAAATATTTTCTTGGTGAGGATATAAATAATTGACAGAGAATTTTAAAATGATTTATATTCAATGGTAGCCTCTGTAAGATTGCTAGTTCTATCTTGAACTACCCAATTCTAGATTTTACTAGAGTGAATAATTTTGAGAAGGGGTTTAGGTTTTTTTCCTAATTCACAATACAAAAATAATTTGCTACTTTCTCAGTAACAAAAAACTTCACTAACTCAGAAAGTCATTTTTCTCCACTGCTATTCTAAGCTAAAAATCCTGCTGAAAGATTTACTTTAAGACATTCTTGCATATACGAATATATATCTAAAATGAAACTGCTTTAAAGGTTTCTCTACGTTACTATACAATTGTATGGCTTTAGAGAAGTTTTAAAGAATCAAACACCTAAATTTTTAAAAGCAAATTAAAATCTCTGTAATATCATATAAAATCATGAAGAATAGAACTTTATTTTTAAAAATTATGCTACTTTTTAATTTTATGGATGAGAAAGGTAACTTACTCTTTAAGAATCAAACGCTTCAATCTCTATTTAATCTTCCTGGACTTTTGAAGCTGGCATGATGAGTTTTAAAAAACATATATTTAGGTATAAATTTCTAGATTTGTATTTTTAAAGCCTAATGTTCCTTAAGATAACTGAATGACATGAGGTGGATTCATGCTAAAGACAGCTGTCTTTGGTTCGGGAAACTGGAGAAAAGTCTTCTCAGAAAAATCTTACATCCTAGCAACACCCTACAATCTGTTCCAAATCCAGAATGCAGTGCCCACACTCTTATTTGTTGATTCTTCCCCTTATCTCTAAATTTCAGAATTTGAGAATATCCCAGCTCTGAATCTTGTAGGAAATTTCTGTATGTGAAAATTTGCCTAGTACTGACATTTTAATTTCTGGAAACTGTTTCTCTCTGCCAGTTACCCAGCAACTGGAAAAATGTTTATACCGTGTCCCCTGGAGAGCAGGAAAGTGGTGCATTTTTATCTGAATGCCTCTCTACAGCTACGGATCACATCTGACACATCATTTCCCACAGAGAAAGCCCCACAAATTGGCACTTCTGTCCTGACCCTGGAACCACTGAAGTCCACACTATTTTTTTCCTTGTTCCCCTTTGTTCTTTTTTTCAGATTTGAAGAACTTTTTCCACCGTACTCCCTAGACCTAATTATGTTGAATTGTTACAGGTATCTTTGTCCTCCTCCTCCTCCTCCTCCTCCTTCCCTTTTTCCTCCTCCTCTTTCTCCTCCTCCTCCTTATTTTTGACAAGAAGGGAATTTTTTGCTTTTAAGTTTTTTCTTAGCTGCTTTTGCCTTGCAACAGCAGACATTCAAATCTAAAATCACTTCATGTCTTGAAAAAATTGCCATTCAGTCTTTAGAGGGCTTTTAAATATTATTTTCATTTATTTGTTTCCAACATTTTTCCCTCAAAATATTAGCATCTACACATTTTATTTAAAAATAAGTGGAGGAATTTGGGATTAGGTTTAAATTAGACCTCCTTTTTAATTATATAAATACTTACATTCATAGGAAAGATACTTTGGTTAGACATTAACGTATATTTTGTGTTCACTACTATAGAAGAATCAGGGATAATGGAATCCTTTGTTTTGTTTTTAGTGTTTATCCTTTCCTCACTCAAGGTGTGAGATACAGCACTGTGCTCTTCCACTTTGGGGACATTTGTATAGCTCAAATCAAAGGTTTTCTGCAGACATCCTACATTGACCAGAGTTCATGATTGTGAATAAGAAAGACCAACTATTAATATAAATAATTTTTGCTGAAAAGAAATATAAGAAGGGATATTTAGGAACTTAGAATTTCTCAAAATCCCAATGACCAAAGTAAGAAGTAACACAGTCAGGAGAATTGTCCAGTCTAGAGCACATGGCCCAGGAAGACACCTATACAATCATCACTGGGCACAGATACTATCGTTAACTTAATCAAGTCTGTCTACCAGATACTTTTCCTAAAATCTCTGACATGCCTACTTCAGACAACTGGAATTGACATCATAGTCATCACAGGAGATTCAACTACACGCCTACTTCTTTGACTTGCATTTCTTTTGAGCTTGGTATAAATGGTTCATATTTATAGTGTTTAGAGCAAGAGCCTGCAAGAAAGAAAGGGAAAGTATGTTTCTGACTCGAGCATAGGGAGGAAGAAATGAAATCTAGAGATTTCTCAAACTTGCACAGAGTTTTTCAAGATTTAGATATCCAGAAAGTATAAAAAATGTGTATTATGTTCTACCATATTGGCTACCTAACATCAACATATGCCTTTATTCCGTATTCAAATTTCCATGTCACAATAGTCACAATAGCAGCAGTAATGTTTCTGTGTAATATGACAATCTCTTCTGTAATTGAAAACTTTATTCTACCCCAAAATGTGGAGAAACCAGTCTTAGGAAATCTCTTCTTGAACTCAAAGACCGTAATCTCCGTGTGACATCACTTTTTCCTAAAATTCTCTCTTAATTCTGTCTCAGTATTCTGTAATCTATAGACCACGTTGCAAAATTAACCACCATTCAAGCATACTAAAAAAAATAGCAAGAGATTAGAAGTAAAAAATAATACATATATATACAAAGACATGTATAGCACAACATAGAATTAAATGAATCATTATTGCTTTCCTCACTACTGCAATTGATTTTGAGGTCTTATATCTATTTATTACTCATTTCCTCCACACTTTTCCATGTCCCCTTTGCCTTTGGTTCCATCTCAACTACTTTGGTCCTTTTCACATTGTAGATCGATCCAACCTTTTGCAAGGGATCCAAGTCTTTGGAGATTCTACTCTGTGAGATTTTAGCTCCACTGATTCTTCGCCTACTTATTCTTGCTGAAATTTAGAGTCGTATGCCTGCCAACATTCTAGCTTTTCTACTTTTAATTTTTTTTTCTTTTTTGCTGTTCAATGAATGGCCTAATAAGCTTAAAGTAGACGGAGTGATCTAAATTCTAATACGATGGTAACAATCTTGGGTCTTTTGCTGTAAATCTTCCTTTCCATATTGAGAGCTCTAACTCAGCAGAGCTTAGAGCTGTGAGGACAGAAGGACAATGTCTGCTGGTGGTTCATTAGATATAATAGTGACGGAAGCCAACCTCATTTCAATCCCATGTTTGTTGAGAGGGACTTTTCCCAATTCCAATCCTTATTTACCTGGGCATGGAGAATCAGCATCATAGTCACAGGTTTAGAGCACCCTGATAAATAGGACAAAGTTAAAGAAATAAACATTATGTAATAAACTGCTTGAGTCATCAAGACGCTGCATGTAAAATATCTTATTTTTAATCATAACAAAGCTGAATTTATGATCTACTTGTTTAAATAAAGAACCTTGGTTTAATTGATTAGGTCTCAGGCAAAATTATAATTTTATTATGCTTTGATCTCCACTATAACTGAAAGGTTTCTCTGTTATGATTTCTTTCTATTTAATCTACAAAAATAAGAACTCATTTTTTTCTGTGAAACTATTTTTTACTCCTGGGATTGTTTTTACTCAACTTTATTATAAGTCTTCAAATGTGGATGGATTGTGGAGGTATGCCTTAAATAATAATGGAAATTCATAAAACATGAATATGTAACAACTAGCAATAATTTGGAAATCGTACTTATTGTTAATCTCTTTACGTGTACCTGAACTTACAATGAACTCCCTGAGTTTTCAGACCTAGAGCAATGTTTGTTTTTCACACACGGTACAAAAATCTTGGTGCAATTTCTTGTTTAAAAAGCAACATGCTTTGTCATCTCTTCTTTTCGATGTTTAATAAAAGTGCTCCTGAGAGTTTAAAATTTTAAAACATTAGGAAGGCTTTTCTTTGTTTCCTATCCCTTTTTACACATTTATATCTATTATAACATACCTGCATTGTTTTAGAAATGTTTCTTTATGTGCTTAGAATGTTGCTAAGGCTAAGCCTAAACAGGGATTAGGGAGGGAGAGGAACATTCTCTCTTTCTCACATGTGCATGCACATCATTTTTAACTACATTTACAAAAGAGTTTTCCTTGGCTTCATTTGGGACTGAAAGAGGGGAAAACATTTATTTAGAGGAACTTCTAGCTTAGATGAAAGGAAAAATAGAAAAATATATCTCTTTTTTCTATATGTATGGAAAGAATATATACACCCTGAAGCAAAATGTCCTTGTTTAATGAAGAACCTCATACGTACAATGGTGTATGGAGGTTAAGATGACAAGATTTGCCACTGACTGGGAAAAGAAATAATAACTTAATTTCTCGGTAGAACTCATTGGCAGCCCATGTTAAAGGTATAAACTAGAAACAAAGCAATGGCTGTTGCCATGGAAGAAAGACAGCGTCTCTGGTGGCATTTACTGCAGAGACTGTAGAGTGTGTCACATAAGGAAGCTGAAACAGATGAATGTGTGAGACACTCTGAACAGCTAGGACCAGAAAAACTGGGAGACCCTCTGAGATTGGCCTGATAACCCCTGTCAGCATGGAAGGACGAACCTGCCAAAAGAATTTAGATATGATGAAGGAGACATTATCTGCACTCACAGGTTGATGCCGCCTTAAGACATTAAGGGAAACATGGATTTTTTCCTCCAGTAGCTGGTGAGATAAAACATAGCTGCTAAAATGTTGGGAGTGCAGGCATTTAAACTTTGAAACAATTTTTTAATTGCACAGCATATATGTTTAACTAAATACAACCTGTTAGCCTTTATTACCACAGGTGGGAAATGACTAAGCAGCATTTTCCTCTATGCTGTTTCTACTGTATTGGCATGTTACAAATTTTGTATAATTATCATTCATCACTATTAAAATCAGAAAAGAAAATATGTATGTTTAAAAACTTCCCATGAAAATCTCTTTTTATCCAATATCCTATGAGCTTTTTGACATATAGAACAAAGAGAAGCAGAGTTGGGGATCAAATGTGCTACTCAGTTGAAAGCCTTTGTCAAAGAGTTCTGATTTAAATAGAAGAAACGGATGTTATATGTTAAATTTTCCATCTTATTTTCGTTGTTCAAAATTTCTACTTCAGTGGTTACATATATTATCTATAGTAGTTCTATAAGTAAATGTTCTTCAGTCATTTATAAATCTTCCTGAAATTTTTTTTCTCAAAAGAAAATTCTCAACCATAAAACATAGAATAATTTATTATAGTAAGAAAGTCTTATTATACATTAACCATGTCTCAGCTCAACGTTGCCCCCCTCTGGGAAGCTTTCTGTGAACCCCTCTGTATGGTTAAGATGCCCTTCTTATGTGGTCTAGAATTTTTACAAAACTGTATCATCCACCACTCAGTATATTCTAAATATTGATTTATTTCTTTGTTTCCCCAGGATACTGTAACGTCAGAGCTGGGTCTTATGTATGTTGGTGTCCACAATACTGAGATATGTGTACATTATTAATGATGAACCATCCATAAGAATTTAACAAATGAATGAAGTGAATGTTTTCTGAGTTCTCTAATTTGATTACTGCATATTAATGTTTCTCCATCTGACTTCTGATTTTAAAAAAATGATGCCTGAAGAATACCTTTGTATTTTTCTTTGAATTTTATATATATTTGGAAAAAAAATTTAGTTGCCCTTCATTTCTCAGAGTATAAATAACACCTTATGAAAAGTAAAATTGAGAGTTGGGTAATATAGGCACTATTTGTTATGTATCTGATATGCTATAAAGATGTCTAGAAATATTGCTGTAACACTATGTCTCAATAGTAACTTCTGGGATGAGAATCACATTGGGGTCAATGAGGTTGCGTGTGTAATTGAGAGACGTGTCTCAATTCCTTCCTTTGCTTTCATAAACATGGCTGGTGAGTTTGCTGAACTTGCCAATCTGACATAAGTAAGAATAATTTAAAGTGTTTTAAAAAGGATGCATAGGAATTCCTGAGAAACTGGGTTTTAAATTCAGTTTTGTGAATTTCTTAATTTAATTTATTATATTTAAAGCAGTAGATAGAAAATACAAATTTTCCAACTTCCATAATGAACACTTTTATTATGATGCTTTGAAATAGTTTTTATCTGCCTGCACTTAAAAATAGAATTAAATTGCATCCAATAAAAGTCAATTCCCTTTGTCTTTTGTAAAGAAGTCAAATAATTGTTTAATAAATCCATAATTTCTCATCACCTGACTCCAATTTCCACAATAATATTTTCAGGGACCAATTTCCTCTATTATTCTGTATTTACTGTGATTTTATTAAAATTTATTATTACTAGAAAAATCTCTGCTAATCAATCTCATATTTTCTGATCTTCTAATTACCTTTGTTATCTGTATGCAAAGTATAACTCTTCTCATATTATTCTTTTATGAATGTTCAATACAATAATGATAATGCAGACAATATTTCAACAAGTTAATATTTATTCAGAATCCATTATGTGTTAAGTAGTGTGCTAAGTTTTGTATGTCAGCTGTGAGCCTGTGAGCCTGAGTCAATGTTTTACATCACAATTTTGGTACAGATATATTTGTAGGAAATAGATCCATAATAAATATATGGGAGGGTTTTGACACATATCATGGATAACTAGTCCTGTTTTTATCTAAATTTATAAGAAATTATTTAAGATACTCACTGTGGTGTAATTTTTCCATGCTTCTATTAAGAAGTAGGAGGACCTTGTTTTCTTCCCTTGAATTTGGGCGGACTAGTCACTGCCCTAGTCAATAGAGTGCAGCAGAAGTAACACTAAGTGACTTCTGTCACTAGGCACAAGAAAGTTCAGCAGTTTTTGCCTGGATTCTTGGAGCACTGGCTTATGACAGAAGTCTGTGAGAAGTTTGAATACTCTGAAGCCAGAGAATATTATACTGTGAGAAAACCAGGGCACAGGAAGAGGCCATTTATAAGTGCTCTTTTAAACAACCTCAACTGAAATTCCAGTGGACATCTAGCATCAACCACCAGCTACATGAATAAAAATACCTCCAGATTATATCAGCTCATAGCTATAAAGTCATCTCTGTGCAATGACTCTTCCAAGCTAGGTCCCCAGACATCAGGAAGTGAGACAAGACAGGTAATTAGTTAAAATAATAAAATGGTTGTTCTATGCCATTGAGTTTTGTGGTAATTTGATATGCAGCATTAATAACTGGAAAAGACTTTGGTTCAGAGGAAGATCACATGAAACAGATAGAGAAGGTAATTTTTCTATTGATGTCAGCCAGTCTCCTTCCACAGTTGTGCATGTACTTCACAATGGACTCAAGAACAGTGTGATCATGGAGAGATGGCAGAGATGGAGGTGGCAGAGATGGAGGTTTTTAACTAAGTATGAACTAAGCAATATGAGCATTAAAACAAGTGCAGTTCCTCTCTAAGCATGGAACCCTGTGCAACCACACAGGTCATATGTCCATGAAGTACCCTCGGCACACACTAGGACAGAGTCAACATATTGTACTAGTGGGGAGGATAGACTCTAGAGCCACATGCCTAAGCTTTAATTCTATTTTATCGATGTTCTAGCTGTCTGACCTTTGGCAAATTACTTAATAGCTCTCTGCCTTATCTTCGCAGAATAATGATAATCTTATTTGCACAAAGAAAATAATACATTGTCTAATTTATAGGGTTATTTTGAGGAATGAATAAATTAATACATGTGAAAGCTCATAGAATGGTGCTTATCACAAGTAAGACTTCAAAAATTTTGGCTATGTTATTTTTACATGAAGCAATTATTTTTGAAAGACACAACTGGTAAGTCAATTCCTGGACACAACCCCTTCTCACACCATTTTCACAAAACAGTGTCTTATATTTGACACTAAACTTTTTTGTTGTGTTTTTGAGAACTACTGACACAAGGGAAGATCAGAGAAGGCAGAAAATTAGATCCCAGGTTTACACTATTCTAGGTGTATACTAGTTGGCATTTAACTTAGGAGGCACAATTAAGATTAATCAATTCTCCACTTGTAAAGTCTATATAGCCAATGGATATACAGTGAATACATCAAATGGAAATCCAATCTGGATTTCCTACGGCTGTTCTGATTATCTAAATTTATTATTTTAAAGGACATAATTTTATGATATCTTTAATTTATTAATATATTTTACAATTCACCATCTGAAATAAATGTATGCGCATTGGTTTGTACCCTAAGGAAATTCAGTTTACCTAACTAGGAATTCATTCTCCCAGGGTGGTCAGCTAGCATTTAATCAGAAAGTCCACACTCCAGAGGTGGTTACTCCAAGCACTTCCACAATTTGTATCTTGACTCAACAACAGCAGATTTGATAATTAGCATAATGGATGTTAGAAGTGGATCCCTGCTGGTAAAGCTAGTAGTTTTCAATCTATTTCATTTGTTTAAAATAGTTTCTAGAGACTCCAAACTCTCACATAGTCAAGGTATAAGAATCAATGAAATGAGCCCTCATCCGTTATACAGGGGATAGCACCCTGGACTTGATCTCTAAAAAGTTCTGAGGGGCCGGGCGCAGTGGCTCACGCCTGTAATCCTAGCTCTCTGGGAGGCCGAGGCGGGTGGATTGTTTGAGCTCAGGAGTTCGAAACCAGCCTGAGCAAGAGCGAGACCCTGTCTCTACTAAAAATACAAAGAAATTAATTGGACAACTAAAAATATATAGAAAAAACTAGCTGGGCATGGTGGCGCATGCCTGTAGTCCCAGCTACTTGGAAGGCTGAGGCAGGAGGATCGTTTGAGCCCAGGAGTTTGAGGTTGCTGTGAGCTAAGATGACGCCATGACACTCTAGTCTGGGCAACACAGTGAGACTCTGTCTCAAAAAAAAGAAAAAATAAAAAAAAAAAATAAAAAATAAATAAAAAGTTCTGAGCTCATTTACTGGTTGATATAACTTTTAGTCACCTGAATCTGCCTTGATTTCTAGCCTAATCCCACCTCTGGAGTCTTCCATTATATACATCAGAATATTTCAAGGCGGGTGTTTTTGAAACATTATGCAGAATGCATTATGCTAAGATTTCATTCTAAATTACAGAAATGCTATTTTTTTGTCTTTTTATAACAGCCATTCTAACTGAGGTGAGATGATATCTCATTGTGGGTTTGAATTGCATTTTCCTGATCATTAGTGAGGTTGAGCACTTTTTCGTGTATCTGTGGTCATTTGTCTGTCTTCCTTTGAGAAACATCTATTTAGATATTTTCCCATTTTAAGTGTATTATTATTAGTATTATTATTATTATTTACTATTGAGTTGTTTGAGTTCTTTATATAATCTGGATATTAACTTCTTGTCAGAGGCAAAATATTTTTTCCCATTCTGCAGGTTTTCTCTTCACTCGGTTGATTGTTTCTTCTGCTACGCAAAAGCTTTTTAGTTTTAATGTAAATGTAAAAATTTGTATTTTTTTGCTTTTATTGCCTGTGCTTTTTGGCCACAGTTTATGCCTATCTGCTTATGAATATCTATTATACGGCAGAATAGGGTCTGAGATTTCTTTCCTTTTAGACTGGTAATGAGGTTAGTGGTAGAATTAGAATTGGTCACAGCAGAAATTTGCATGGGATTTGGAAGACTAGAGTAAATGACTCTTTTTTTTTTTCCCTATGAATGTCAGTGTAAGGCCAGGTACTGTTGTAGCACACACGTTGATGCTGATGTGATCTGCTACCTCACCCTGTGTCGGGGGCAGCAGTGATCTGGGTCCCCAGGTCTCCTTCAGCTTCTCTGAACTCTGGGCCAAGTGCCCATGCAGCTCTTTGGTGAAGAATGACAACTTATTCTGAAAGTCTGCTGCATCATCAAGACTGGAGGTGATGCGAGAAGAGAGATAGAGTTACAGTTTATTCTTGGTTATCCCCATTTTATATCCAGCTTCCTGTCTCAACTTTTGTACATCTTAACTTCAAGCTCACTCTTAGAGATAGAGCCAAAATTGTTATATTAATACATAAACTATTTAACCAGTTCTCTTGATTATATAATGTCTAATTCCTATAAAAAGTTCTCTATTTTATATCATTCATAATGGTTCTACTTGTCTCACTGAACTCAAACTGATAAACTATGTACATTGATTTACAATAATTTCAATAAATTTATATGCTTAATTAATTATTTTATTCTTGCTTAATTACGTAGAGATTTGAAGAATAAAAAGACTGTTTAATTGCACTACATAATCTAATAGAAGAAAAAGTATATTTCAGGAGAATATATGGGAAAATATTTCTGTGGAGGAAAATAAATTCTGTTTTGAATATACAGGAAATTTTAAAATGTATAGTTCTTATTTCAAAATATAATATAAAACCTTAGTAGTTAAAACAAAGTAGATCTGCTACGCATATAGATGTCAGTTCTTTAAGTCACATCATATCCAGTACAAAAAAATTTAATTTTTTAAGGAAAAATTATTATATATTATACATAGACAATATATGTCTCTGTGTTTCTATCCTTTTGTGTGTTCACCAAGTGCTTTACTTGTACCCCAGAATTACATAAATAATGACATGTGCTGAAGAAAAGCAAGCAAGGAAAGTGTGAACTCAAGTGGGAAGAAAAGAATATAAGAGTCAGAGAAAATTCCATCTGGGACTTGGAGCAAGAATATTTTCTATACTAGAAGTCAATCCATTACCTGTTAATTATTCAATTTAGACTGATGTACTTTGCTCCTCGGAGTTGCAACTTAGTCTACTCTCTGACAAATTGCATTTGAAAAATTTGTCTGCAAATTCAGGATATGTTGCCAGGATATATTGCTACCTGTCAGACAGTAGGGGGAAGCCTTGCCTAGCTTTCTAAGTGACAATGTGGTTGATAATTGGCCATTTGGAGTGATGATGATATCACGAAGAGAAAGCCTCACCACCTTGCGAAGTTGTATCTCTACAGAAACCGTACTAGTTGCCAGACGAAGTAGAGTTATATCAACCCTACCTCTTTATCTTTTGAATCCTATGCATTTTGTATTTCAGCATTATTAACCCTTTATTAAATAGCTTCCTAATATGTATAAATTGCACACAAAACTGAATATAAAAAGAGAAACAAATAGGAAAATGGGATAGTCTCTTAGAAAGCAATAAATATAAGGAAAGGAATGTTAAATAAAGAACTGAAAAGATGCTCCAAACCTCATATTCAGGATGTGATACAGATTAATATTTTTAAAAAATAAGATATATTTTATTAATCCAAATGTATAAATATTGATAGCACCCAGTGTTTTTTGGTAAGTATATGTATGCAAATGTAATCTCTGTTGATATTTAACACATGCACACTCATATAATCAGACTTCTTTTCTTGGTAGTATTGGGGGCTATATAATCTAAATCACTTACTTGAAGAAATCAGTTAAAAAACTGGATCATATAAACACATGATACATTTAATTGAATAACTAGGCTGTCACAAAATTAAGACATTAGAAGGGGGCAAAAAATTTAGTGAAACAGGAGACATGGAGGTAAGCTGGCTCCAAATTAGCTTTTATCTTGAAAGTATGTTTCAAATCACAGTAATTCATAACTTTCATTTTTACTGCATATAGAATACAGGAGACAGGAAATAAATCTTCAGAATTAAGGATTCATGCATAAAGGTAGTAGCCCAGGGGGCTATACCTTCACAGAAAAGGTAAATGAGGAATGAATCTAATGCACAGAGGGGTCAATAGGAATTTTATGAATCTATATCATGATGGGTTGCTAGTAGGTGGTCTTTTTAGAGCACTGAAGTAAACTGCTTGTCACTCTCACCGGGATTTATGCTACCTGTGTGATCCAAAACAGCTCAAGAAAATAACTTAATTAATGTAGTCATAGGATGATATGCTGATATTGCTAGGCAACCAACAAAAACATAGGTAAATCATCTAGAGAAACCCCTTCAAACAAAATCTTTGATGAATGTCCACAAAGACAGAGATACTTAAAAAAGTGAGAATTTCAGTAAATAAAAAAAAAATAAAAGTTTTAAGTGTAGGAGACAGGAAAAAACAACAGACAACAGAATCATATGCACCAGGATATCCTATATTGTAATCTTTGAGATTAACATAAAATAACTATATTTACAGAAATAAATAGAATCCAAATACAGTTAAGTAATAATAAAGGATGCCAAGATTGTATACCAAAATAAAAAACAAAATTAAAACTTCAGAGATTAATAAAAACAGATAACTAAAAGTTAGAGAAATGATGAATTGGAAGATAGACTCAAAAGAGGTACTTAAAATGCAGCCTAGATAGTGAAAAAGATGAGCATCCAAAAGAGGGATTAAGATAGGATCAAGGGATGATAGAATATGAAGATTTAACGTATATCTTAGTGGACTTTCAAAAGAGGTTAATAGGAATAAAAATGCGATCAATATTAAAAGGGACACAGAATAAGGATATTCTAAAAGTAAAAACTGGCAGAAGTATAAAAAGAAATTAGCACATACAACATTGCAGTAGGAAATTGAAACATATGATTCTCAGTAATTGATAGTTCGATCTGACAAGCTATCATAGGACAAAGAAGATTCAAATATAAAAACTGGCAGACTTTATCAAGGTGAGGTTTAGAGGTCTTTTACACTAACATGGAGAAAATAGCTTATTTCAATATACATAGGCTTTTATTAAGGCTGATCTATGCCATAAATTATACCTGAGCAAAGTTTAAAAGACTGGTATCAAAATGGGCACGCTTTCTGATCATAAGGAAATTATATTAAAAATCAATAATTAAAAGGTAATTAGAATAATACTATATGTTTGGAAATTTAAAAGCATATTTTAGGTCAATAATAAATTTTTATAGAAATTAGAACATATATATATAACTCACAAATGAAAATGATATGCAACAATCTGTGAGATATAGCTAAAGAGATACCTAGAGGGAAATTTATTGCCTACTTGGACATTGTTCAAAAAGTAAAGCTTAACAATTAAGGAAACTATAATTAATCAATAGAAGTTGTAAAATAACACAGGCATAATACATGCAAAGTAAATGAAAAGATACAAGAATAATGTAAAAAAGAATTGAAAACAAACATGCAATCAAGGTATAAATAATACTCTTTTAAAATTTAAAAAGAGTAGTTAGAAAACAATCTTCTTACAAAATAAACAAAAACCTAGAGAAGACAACAAACAATATTAGGAATAGAAAAATATATTTAAGATTAAATGCTATAGTGTTTTTCAGATAATAAGGAGATATTATGGCATTTTTGTTAATAAACAAGAATTTAAGATGAAACGGAAAAATTCACATGACATGCAATTATTAAAAATAAGTTGAGAAGAAAAAGAAAACATGAAATATTCTACAATTATTAAAGGAAATAAGTCACTATTTTAAAAACTTCCCATAAGTAAAACACCCAGCCCAAATGGATTTATACATTAATTCCACCAAACATTTAGGTTTATGTAACTCTAAACTTATATTAATATTTTCCAGGAAGAGGCAAATAAAAGACCACTTTCAAATTACTTTGATTAGGATAAGCAACTTTAATACTTAATCCATGTAAAGACTCTGCGAGAGAGCAGGTCAATCTCTCTCATTAAGTTGATTACTAAAACCCAAAACAAATAATTAATAAATCACATTGCCTCCAATAAAACGACAATATACCATAACTAAGCTTAGTTTTCCTCAGAAATGCATTGTTGATATACTATTTGAGAATCAGTTAATAGAATTTTCAAAAATACGATATTAAAGGAAGGAATATAATTTCAATAGATTCAGAAAAAATATTCAATAA
The DNA here is from genome assembly GCF_000956105.1 of Propithecus coquereli. Taxonomy (NCBI): domain Eukaryota; kingdom Metazoa; phylum Chordata; class Mammalia; order Primates; family Indriidae; genus Propithecus; species Propithecus coquereli. Next base: position 2,853,368 of record NW_012148508.1, read on the forward strand.
ATTTTACAGTCTTGGTAAAACAAAAAGCAAACTGGAGTATAATTAAAACTCTCTCCCTGATAAAAGTCATCTATCACAGTCATCCAACAAATATAATAGGTAATAGTAGAGAAATTTTGAAATCATTACTTTTTAGTTAGGAAGAAGGAATGAACTTAAGATAACTTCTATCTAACCTTATATGAGATGTTATAACTAGTGTATTGAGGAAGAAAAGAAAAGTACAAATATGAGAAAGAAAGAAATCATGTTGTCATTATTTACAAATTATATGATCCTCCATGTAGACATCCTCAAAGAATCTCATTATTGGAGTTAACAAGAGAGCTCTTCAAATTGACTGGTTGTCACATCAATATGGAAAAACAAATTCAATTTTACACAATAGCAACAATTAGAAAATGAATCCCTATAGGTTCAATGCATTTCTGCTTAGCATCTCTTTGGATTTATCCTGGAAATTAGAATTTATGTAGAAGAGTGAAAGGCTATGAATTTTTTAAAAAGAGACTATTCTTACTTTATCAGATATATAGGCTAATTATAAAATTTATTTCATGAGACACACATTTATTTTCACTTTTAACATGCCTGAAGTCAACTTGGTATCACTGTCATCTAGGCAGCAGTTTTCATGCAATGTTGATGTCTGTATATAAAAAAATTTCAAATCTTCTAGCATCAAAACTTGTGTATTGTGTCAGTGGTTTGAAAAAGAAAAAAAACCTAGAGAAAAAATAACCTAAGAACAAATGGCTTCATGTGAAGGAATGAGAGTGGAGATGAATAAAAATTATGTTATATTTGAGACCAACCTGGGCAGCATTGCAAGACCTCATCTCTACATTTTTTTTTTTTTTAATTTAGTCAGACACGTTAGTTCCCACCTGTAGTCCCAGCTACTTTGGAGGCTGAGTTGGGAGGATCACTTAAACCCAGGCATTGGAGGTTGCAGTAAGCTAAGATTGCGCCACTGAACTCCAGCCTAGATGATGGAGTGAGGCTCTTAAAAGAGAAGTATATTATAAACTCTCCAAGTAAGGGTCAAATTAAGCTAACTCCTTATAATTGCAAATCCTTCATTGCTGCATAATTGTGAGCAATGGCTTTTTGTTCTTTTACGAATTCTTTTAAGAAATTCTGCCTCAGCATCATTTTTTTTTTTTTTTTATTTTCCATTGACTTTTTCTTTCTTTCTTTCTTTTTTTTTTTTTTTTTGGAGACAGAGTCTCACTCCATTGCCTGGGCTAGAGTGCCGTGGCGTCAGCCTAGCTCACAGCAACCTCAAACTCCTGGGCTCAAGCGATCCTTCTGCCTCAGCCTCCCGAGTAGCTGGGACTACAGGCATGCGCCACCATGCCCGGCTAATTTTTTCTATATATTTTTAGTTGTCCGATTAATTTATTTCTATTTTTAGTAGAGACGGGGTCTCACTCTTGCTCAGGCTGGTCTCTAACTCCTGAGCTCAAACGATCCGCCTGCCTCGGCCTCCCAGAGTGCTAGGATTACAGGCGTGAGCCACCGCGCCCGGCCCGACTTTTTCTTTTTATTTATTTTTATTTTATGTATTTTTTTATTTCAGCATATTATGGGGGTACAAATGTTTAGGTTACCTATATTGCCTTTGCCCCACTCGAGTCAGAGCTTCAAGCATGTCCCTCTCCTAGAAGGTGTGCATCGCACCCATTAGGTGTGTATTTACCCATCCCTGCCTCCCCCCTCCCATCTGCCTGACACCCGATGAATGTTATTACTATATGTGCACTTAAGTGTTGATCAGTTAATACCAATGTGATGATGAGGGCATGTGGTGCTTGTTTTTTTCATTCTTGGGATACTTCACTTAGTAGAATGGGCTCCAGCTCTATCCAGGATAATATAAGAGGTGCTAGATCACCATTGTTTTTTGTGGCTAAAGTAGAACTCCATGGTATACATATATCACATTTTATTAATCCACTCATGTATTGTTGGGCACTTGGGTTGTTTCCACATCTTTGCAATTGTGAGTTGTGCTGCTATAAACATTCTACTGCAGATGTCTTTTTTATAGAATGTCTTTTGTTCTTTTGGGTAGATGCTCAGTAATGGGAATACTGGATCAAATGGTAGTTCTACTTGAAGCTCTTTGAGGTATCTCCATATTGCTTTCCACAGAGGTTGTACTAGTTTGCAGTCCCACCAGCAGTATATGAGTGTTCCTATCTCTCCGCATCCACACCAACATTTATTGTTTGGGGACTTTTTGGTAAAGGCCATTTTCACTGGAGATAAATGATATCTCATTGTGGTTTTGATTTGCATTTCCCTGATGATTAGAGATGTTGAGCATTTTTTTATATGTTTGTTGGCCATTAGTCTATCTTCTTTTGAATAGTTTTTGTTCATGTCCTTTGCCCACTTTTTGATAGGGTTGTTTGTGTTTTTCTTGCTAATTTTCCTGAGTTCTATGTAGATTCTAGTTATCAGCCTTTTATTAGATGTGTAACATGCGAATATTTTCTCCCATTTTGTAGGTTGTCTGTTTGCTCTCATTATAGCTTCCTTGGCTGTGCGGAAGCTTTTCAATTTGGCTGAGGCAAAGAATTTATGAAGAAGACCCCAGAGGCAATCACAGCAAAAACAAAACTAAATAAATGGGATGTGATCAAATTAAAAAGCATCATTCCTGAGGGTACAAGAGATAGTAAAAGATGGTCCTCCATATCTGTTTGTCAATACGTGTTTCAGAAAATTTTGAACTCTGAATGTTGAGAAACTTTAGGAATATTTGACACAATTTTTATTTTTGTTTAAATTTACCTTTTCATGTGTGTAAAAAAAGTGAAATGTGATAAAATATGTGCTTAAAGAAGTCTAAAGGAACTCTTACAATAAATGTAAAATAAAAATATTAAGTCATCAAAAAGCACTGTATCATGCCACATTTTTCATCCTACAATTGATGTCATATTTGCTCAATGAAATATTAGTCATTAAGAATCTTAGATACTTGTAAGGGGATATATAACTAAACAAATGAGGCAGAATAGAGAACCCACAAAAAGACCCATGCATATATGGAAACACAGATTGAGTATTTTGATTAATATGGAAAAGATGCACTATTCAGTGAATGTTACTGGGAAAATAATCTGTACAGAAAACAATTTTAAGTGGATCCTTAAATCATATATAAAAATCAATTCAGATTGTATTAAGGTTTAAATGCAAAAAGCAGAGGTATACAACTTTTAGCAATACCTACATGAAAATATTCTTATGAGTTTAGAAAAAAGAAAAATTTATTAAATGAAACACAAAACACAGTGAAGAAGATAGGTTAATTCAACTATGAGTTCTGTTAAGTAAGATTCAAAAGAGTAAAGATAAAAGATAGAGGCCAAAAGAATATATTTATGATACCTATAAATGATGAATGATTGGTTAGATAAATATTGACAGAACTTTTACAAATTAAAATAATCGGAATAAAGTAGAAAATAGGCAAAAGACATGTAAAAGCATTTCACAGAATAGGCATATAACTGTATAGAGAAAAGATCCAACCTCATGTTTTAGAAAAATTTTAGCTAAAACCACAAGCATATCATATTTTCCTTCCCAGACTGGTGTGCGTGTGTGCGGGTGTATGTGTGTGTGTATGTATGTATTTATTTTTTTAAATAAATTCTGATAATAATGTGTGGAGCTTAGTACATAGTAGTAAATAGTCATATACTGCTGTTGAAAATATATAGTGGCATTACTATTTTGGAAAACAGCTAAATATTAACTAGTATTGTAGAATTCTAAGTGAGCTATGTCTAAGAAATTCTACTTCTGGATATACAGAAGCCTTCATATATGTACCCCTGGAGAAATGTGTGCAATGGCATTCATTGGAATAATTTTGGTAATAGCCATAAACCAGATAATGTAAGTGACCATCAAGAATAGATAGATACAAAACATGCTATATTGATATAATGGAATCCTACACAATAGTAAAGAGGAATAATCTATAACACGTATGCATCAATATAAATAAATCTCATAACATAATACTGTTTGGGCATAAAGCAAATCACAAAAATATACTACCATTTTTATAAATAAATTTTTAAAACAGATGAAATATAATGATATATGATTTAGAGATGCAGACATATGTTATTAACTAAAATCTATACATCAATGCATATTTAATAAAGAATTCAGGATAAAGAGGACTGTATTTTGGGAGGATCATACATAGTAGGGGAAAGTTCCCAAGATATTGGCAATATATTTATTTAGTCAGGTGTTGGTAAAACAAGTGTTTGCTCTATTGTACTTTCAACTGTTTCAACATTTCTATAATATTCACTATTTGGAATATATGCTGTACTGCAAAATATATTTTTTAATGTAAACTGCTTTAGGCCTAAAAATTATCCTTTTCGAATCCTTCTTCCAGTAACAGCCATGTAGACAAGGATATATATGTTGAATGATGCTTATTACTACTATTACTATACTATTTGTCATAATAAATTTATGAGGCAATGTAATTGTTCATTTACAATTACATTGTAATGTAATGTTTAGGGAATGTTTAGATAAATCACACACATATGTGCACACACACACTATGAGACACTTGTGCTTATTTAAAAACTAAATTAAATGTCTGTAGAATTAAGTACATGATACATTGATGGAAGATAAGTAATTTCAAAAAAGCAAATATAAAACAACCTCAGTTTTTCAGGGTCTATAAAGAGTTGCTTAAAATATTTGTAAATAGATATTACATATGTCATTCTTTATTCACTATTTTTTACTTCCTTCCTTCCTTTTACAAGATTTCCTTTAGGTAAAACATACTTTCTTATCTCATTGACTTTGGGCTTGGTCATGTGACTTGCTTGACCAATGAAATACAAGCAGATGTGACATATTCCACATCCAAACAGACATGCCAAATTGTGCTTTCATGGTTTGGTTCTGCCTCTTTTCCTGCCCGTCATAAGAGAAAAACATACCCCAGTTAGGGGCCACTGCTTCATTTGGTGTGTGAAATGAGAAAAAGGCAGAACTGACCTTAGATAAGCTAGATAAGCCAACCCGAGTTCCTGCCAACCTGCAGCCTTCAAGCCATAAGGGCAAGAAATAAGTGTGTCTTGATGTAAGTCTTTGATGTATTAAGGTTATTTGTTACTATATCAAATAGTGACTAATATAATAGATAAAAATGTAAATAAAGGCATAGATGACAGGCAGGCATTACATACACATATCAAATTTTGAAGTTATTTGGGTGATGTTAAGATGATTGTATTATAAAGTTGAATTAGAAGAACAATCCTTAAAAAAAACAAAAAAAAAAACCTTGAGCTTCTATATTCTCTCAGTAAAACACTCAAAATAAAATTCTACACTTAGAAACCATGCCTAACATACAGTATACGGGAATCTAACAAATCTTGCCAGCCATCTTCCTCTTTGGGGTTAGAATTTAGAAGTAAGGACAAAGTCATGATTATTCTTCAGTGTGAAATAATTGTCTAGTTTATATACACATATATACATACATAGTCATGCATTGCTTAATGACAGGGATATGTTCTGAGAAATGTGTCACTAGGCAATTTTGTCATTGTGTGAACATCATAGAGTGTACTTACACAAACCTAGGTGGTATAGCCTATGACCACCTATGCTATATGGTACAGTCTATTGCTCCTAGGCTACAAACCTATACAACATGACTGTACTGAATACCATGGGCAATTGTAACATGATAATAGATATTTGCACATTTAAACATAGAAAAGATACAATAAAAATTCTATTGAATATTATTATGTAATTTTATGGGACCACTGTTGTATACATAATCCATCTTTGACCAAAATGTCATTATTGGCACATGACTGTATGTATCATGTGGCACACCAACTGTGCCAACACATCCATATATGTAGTCTCTGTGTATGTGTATATATATCTTAAATTTAATATAGCCATCAAGGATGTGTCACTGTTCCCCCAGGAGAGATCAGTAGCATCTCAAAAAAATTTCACCGTATTTTCATGTATTGCCCATATATCTTTAGGTACTAGAATCTTATTAGTGTAGAACAGTGTGTCTCCTTCTTGGGAAGGAAGCAAAGAGAATAAGGTGTGGTTACGTGTGTGCAAGAGAAGGGTGGGCAGGAGACTTAACAATTCTCTAAGTGCCAAATATCTTGAAAGAAATGTGAATCTCTCTATGCTCTTTGTTCATGTATCAAAATTCTGCTTATAAGGCAATATCCTGAATAAACCTTAATCATTTTCTCTGATCACATCCTGTCAAATAACCACTGTCTCTTTGAAATTGATATTAATAAAACGAAGTGTATATTATTCATAAGAGATGAACTACGTACATTCTATTGTAGTAATTTATGTTTCATCTCTTTACTAATTTCCAGATATATGGGAACTCTTCTTATATATTTTTTGTTTCTATCAATTGCTTGCAGCAATAGACACTCAATATTTGTTTATCATGATAAAAAAGTAAAATATATGTACTTATGTTATCATCTTGTCTCTGTTAAGTAGTTGTAATGTTTACCCATTATGCGCTGTTGCCGCCTGCCAAAGTTAGAATACTTTGTGATCTGGCTAGTAAAATAATTAACATGAATCTACAATATATTAACATAAATCAAACAGGAAAATGAATCAGCAAATTTGAACACAATGTGCACATATTGTTTAGCAAACTGCAGAAAAACAGAGAACATCTTTTCAAATTTGCCCATAATTTCCTGGTGGCATAAGGAGATAGAAGGTGCTAAGCTTCAGCAGAGAATAAAACAAAAAGAAAAATTATGTATTCATAATTTATAATAAATACATGCTTACTGTAATTGCTTCAAAATTTGTTCTTATTTTCTCTGAAATCTATAAGTGTTAGGTGTAACAGCTGGTAAGCTAGTCTAATGCCTAAGGTTTCTGTATAAGTACAGCAGTAAGCATTGACTTTCCATCACTTGGGTAGTAAGAGGAAGCCCTTCCGTTCCTAGTGTCTGAATAACTCTCGGATGTCAAACAAGAGCTTTTCTTTTGCTCCACAAAGGGCAATAAAGTTGAATGAAACATCAACGAATATCCTCACTCCAAGGAAACATATATAGTAAACTATAAAATGTTAGCTGGATGTTGGTATATTAATAGTTTCATTATAAGAAGGACTGTATGTCGCTAAGTTTTATGATCCAGAGGATCTGAATTAACCATTAATTTGATTGAGCTCTTCTGTGTATAATATAAAATATGTAGTTTATTTATTAATGAAGGATTATGGTGATGCTTACTAATGACAATTTGATGGCCCCAAAGAGACCTAAAAGTGTAACGAAAAAAAACTGGAAATACAGTTTAATATAATCAAGCATCTATTATTTCCAATTTTATGAGTTCTAAAGATTAGAAGAGATATAACACTTAGATTCTGTCCTTCATGAGCTCATACTCTTTCTCCCATGGTGCAAATTTATTCATGCATCTCTATGTACAGCCTTCCATTTTGGGCCCAGAATCTTCTAGACTAGTGTTTCTATTTTCTCAAAGTCTGTGGCGGAATACTAGGTTTGAACGTCTTTTCTTTCTTCCTTCTTTACTTTTTAATTTCCAATTTATTGCAAAATGATAGCATTTTAAAATAAAATAAAACAAATTATCAGAAAAATTAATAAAATGGTATATAACTATTTTTATTTTATTTATTTTTATAATTGGCAAGTAAAATTATATGTATTTATGGTGTACATGATGTTTTGATATGTGTATACATTGTGAAATGGCTAAATATAGCTATTTAATGTAAGCATTTACCTTGCATACTTATTTTTTTGTGGTGAAGGTTCTTTAAATCTATTTTCACAGAAATTTTCAAGTATATAGTATATTGTTAAGTGTAGTCACCACAGTGAACAATAGATCTCATAAACTTACATTCCTTCTGTTTAACTGTGATTTTGTATTCTTTGACCAATGTCTCCTCAGTCTCTCCATACTTCAGCCTCCATTAACCACCATTTTACTCTGTTTCTATGAGTTCGACTTTTTCAGATTCCACGTGGAAGTGGGATCATGCAGTATTTGTCTTTCTGTGCCTGATTTATTTCGTTTAACATAAGTTAACAAGTTCATCCATGTTGTCACAAATGACTGGATTTCTTTGTTGTTGTTGTTTGTTTAAGGCTGAATTGTATCCCACCAGCTAATTCTTTATTGCAGGAGCTGCTCATTGTAGAATGTTTAGAAGCTTTCCTGACTTCTACCTACTGGATACCAGTAATAGTTCCAAAAGTTATGACAAACAAAAATGTCTCCAGACATTGCCAAATGTCATATGAGGGGCAAAATCACCCCTAGTTGGAGCCGATATATATTTGTTAGATATATTTATTTTTATGAAGGAAATTTATTTCAGATTCATGAATTCTTCATTTTTAAATATTCTTTTGATGAAAATGACATCAAAATGTTCTATTAAATACGATGTGATCAAAAACAGATTTATTGAAAATATACACTATTAATTACCTATTTCATTGATTAATGCTGTTAAATTATTGAACATTTTACACAAATCTATAGAAACTATGTTCTTCTAAGATTCTAACTTTCATTAATAACATCTATAAATTCTCAAACTTCCATACATTTGGGTTGCAGTGGCAAACTAATTTTAAACACCAGGCATTGTATGCGGGCCTGCTGTACTAGTATATAGTTTGTACCACATTTTATTCACTACAGAAAATCAGCAGGCTACATTAAAATTTGTCTTTAGCCTATTTAATATGAATAATCCATTTATTTCCTGAAATTCCTCATATTCAGCAACCGCTTTCTCTTTTCAACACCAGTCTAATACATGTCATCACAAAAACGGCACCAATTAGAAATCATAATATCAAGCATTAAACATTCTCACCACAATTACCCATATTAAAATTCATTTGTACCAAATATATTGACTTCATTAAGACCTCTGGTTAGGTACCTTATTTAATTTTTCACCATCAATCACAACCATTTCTTCTTTGTCATGCTTAGATTTAATGATCTAGTATTATATTCAATGCCTCTCAACAAGCCTCAGCTCCCTTCCTTTTCTCCAATGTATTCATCTAATAAATACTGAAACCTAGGTAAATTTAACCACGTGTTCCATAATTTATTGAGAAAGTGGAACCCATTAAAAATACTCTTTTATCTTAGCAATTCCACATCTATACAACCTATCTGTGTCTTTTTCCTCCTCTTATTACAAATGTCCTTCTTCATATCTAAGGACACTCTTTCCAGTGTACTCTTGGTTCCCGCTTTTCTTGCTCTTCCAATTCTACCATGTTCTATATCAATCAATCTATCTATATACATATATATTTTAAAGAGTAAAATAACATACAAATATTAACTGGATCTTGAACTTCAACTCACTTAGGGGGGCTATCTTAAATGGTTTTGCAAAATTAAGTGGATATAAGGGCCTGAAATCAAAGCACACATATAAACAAAGCTGCAGTCTGTCTACTTTGACCCCTAAACAAGCACATGACTTATAGCAATTCAGTGAGAAGAGAGTCTCCTTCTGCTTTCTTGAAGGAGAAGGGATCTGAAAGTAGATAAAATTTGGTCTAAATTCTGTATAGATACATTCATGTATGAACTTCCGTGTGTGTGTGTGTGTGTGTGTGTGTGTGTGTGTGTAAAACGAAGGACAGAGTTGCTCAAAATCTTACATGTTGCCTGTTACACTTCACTACAGAGAAATCAAATGAAGATATCACATTTACCAGCACTTATTGGTCAATCTCTTTGAAACCTATAAATATATAGACAGATTTTATGTTGGCCCAGGATTGTCCTTGAGTTTTAAAAAACCAGATCAGCATAGATTGACATAGCCCTTCTTTGAGGCTAGTATCAAAGGCGTTCCAGTGCCAAAAACCTCTTTGTAGAACCTAATAATATTCCCTCACAAGGCGGTGTAGAATTTATCTCAGCAACTTATAACTGACGCTAGTGCTTCTATAACCAAATAAATAAGGATGAATAACAACTAGGATGGGATATCTTCTTTACCAAAAATCTGACAAATCTGAGATACACATAGGCTTATCATTATGTCTTCCCATGTGAGATTAGTTCCAATCATAGAACACATTACTGTATTCAGCATCATTTGTGACTGTTTAAGGGCATGGCTCTGCTGTGTTGCGCTGTTGATGTCGCATGTCTCCACATACACCATCTAAGCGGGGCTTAATCACAGCTGACATGAGTCTTGGCAGAACACCCAGTAATCCTCCCCAATGTGAGAGGATGGGTGGTTAGTGAGGAGCTGTTACAAGGCCATTTCTCACTCACCTCCCTCTCTTCCCAGGCAGCTGCCATAACAGTTTCTTATCACCTCTACAGTTCTGATGAGGTATGAGACTTACTGCCTTGCCCACTTTAGGATGCAGCTGCAGGCTATAAAACGGCTTAGCTGTAACAAAGAATTAATTCCTTAACAACTCAAGTCCAACTGCTTGTGTTTCATTGCCATGTCATCTGGCCTGTTTTGTTTCTGTGTCGTCCCATGAGACAAGTGATATGGTTGGGAATTATAACCTGTGCTTATCTTTCTTTTGCTGTCTATGCAAGCAATAAACTGAATCTAATAAGAGAACATTATTTCATTACTGGTCAAATTGGCTAGCTTTGTTGTTTACTAATAATTTAATGTTACTACAAATAATATTTACTATATGTATTAGAAATAATATGTGACCCATATGTCCAAAATATTCTATAGACTGTTTTAAATTTTATATCTTTTAGGTAAAACATTATTTCCATTCTTATAATTATAAAAACAGAATCAATGGTTTCATAAATGACTCAAAATATTTAAGCTAATTATAAAAGAATTTGGATACCATGAAATTTAAAATCATATAGGCTAAACACTGTTAGTATTAAAGCTTGATCATAGCTAAAGGATAACATGAAATCTCCTGCAACAGCTTAATAAACCCATCTCCCTACTTTTATTACCTGTACCCAGTTCAAACAGACTTTCTAGAAGTTTACCTTTATTTGCAAGCCTCATGAACAGGAAAGTATATAACTAAAACATGCTCAAACAGTTTTCTGATATTCTATCAGCAGAAAAAGTAATAGTTTGATATATAAAATTATAAGTAGGCATTATCACTAGTATGATACTAAAAACCTGCAATTAAACATATCATGCAATATTATAGTATTAGATCTGTCCTATCAAGTCTGGGGAAAAAGCAGATGGTAATACAGATACCAAAAGTTCTTTGAAATTCAACCTTCAATGGTTTTGTTTGTAAAATCTGAGAAATAGAAAGAAATGCTTCCAATATCAATTTTCCTCTCAAGAAAACAAAGTGCAGAAGTTTTATTGTTAATCTCTAGACATTCATTATGCTGAAAACTAGGAATATCCTCTGCACCGATCTGGTATAAAAAGAGAAAATATGTTATGCATTTCAAAAAAAGGAGCTAGTTACATGAGTGTTTGAAGACTGAGAGAGAACAAATAGGAAGGAAATGTAATTCAAATATTACTAACTACAGGAAGTCATTATGAACTTTAAGACTAGATGGAAAACAAAGAGGTGATGTTATTCTAGCACATATTTAATAATTGTACTTGCTGCTTATACTAATGATTACTGCTGCTATTGGTTTAATACATTCTTATATTGCTGATATTTTTGGAGCCTATATCCCCCATCAGCCATTATCAATTACCACTTGATTTTTTTGGAAAGAATCACTGACGGCTTCTGGAGACTTTGCCACCTGTTTTTTGTCAGAGAGTCTTTAAGAGGCAAAGAGAGGAAAAGCAATGTTTGGCTCTCATTCCCTGCCTACTAATCCCCCATTGATGACATCCATTAATCAGACTTAACTGGAAGCCAGCTGGCAACTAAGTCTTGTTCACATGGCCCAGCCCTTGCAATACAGAACAGAACATAGAAAAGCAGGAATGGGCCTGAGAACCAACAACATACTCTCCAGTTTTTCTTTGAAATTATGTGCACATTACTCAAAGCCAGTGTGCTCTAAATGGGGTTCCAGGACATACCAGGGGACAAAAAGGATTACTTTAATCTAAGCCAGTCTGTCCACTTTGTTGTCCTGGCCTCAATGATTGACTTTGAGGTGAACAGATGACCTAAGGCAGTTTAATTATAATTAATCTCAAAACATTTTCAAGAGGTACTGAAAAACATGCTTCATTTTTCCTCTCTATTTGAACGTAAAAGTATGTGGGATAAGAGGTGTTGTAGCTAAATTTTTCCACATGTAGCCTGAGAAAGATGCCAAAATAGTCGGAAGGTCCAATAAAGAGATTGAGAAAAAGCAATTCATAATAAATCAGTTTGACTTGCAAAAATAATACTTAAATCTGGATTGTCCAGTTATGTGAAAAAAATGATTTTAAAAAATAGTTGTTGACATTTTTCTTAAGCTATATATTTTTTTCTCTTGTAACCAAAAGAACTCTAGCTGACATGTCTGAAGTAGATGTTTTGAGAGACCCTATAACTTGACGATAATGAACAAAAATGGTAAACGGTTGCAATTTTCATGTACTTAGTATGTTAAGAGAAGTGGTATTGAAAGGAAAGGTAAAGAAAATGGAAAGGAAAATAGAAAAGAAATGGAAAAGAGAAGAGCAGGAAAAGAAAAAGTAGAAAAGAAAGAAAAAATACAGGGAAAAGAAAAGGGATTTTGGATGCCAGACATGAGTATGTGATAAACATACTGCAATTTTAAATACGGAGATCAGGGCTCATTGAGAACATTAGAGTTGAATCAATATCTTAAAGAAATGAGAGAGTTGAAAATGCTGATATCTGGAGGCCGAGTGTTCAAGGCAGAGATAATAGCTGATCCAAAGACCCCAAGGCGGACAAATTTCTGGTATTTGAGAACCAGTAACAGGGCTGATAAAACTGGAGTGGAGCTAGTGAGAAGGAAAGATCTGAGAGTTTACGGGGGGTGGAGCAGGTCACGTAGGGTACTGTCATCATTTTAACAATTTCCAGATTTCAGGAAAAGTGAAATAGGGAGGGAATGTTGAGTTTTGAGTAGGACAATAGCATGATATGATTTACTTTTTGAAAGCTCGCCCTGCCTTCTGAGTTGGAGATAGTCTGTGTTACATAAGGGAAAAAGCCGAGAGGTTATTTAGGAGATGATTATCAAGTTCCAGGTGAGAGATGATGATGGAACCAGGATTGTAGCAGGGTAGTGTATGTGAAAGAGAGTCAAATTCTGGACCTGTTTCCCTATGGAAAGTTTCCCTCAAACTGCCATCCTTTTTGTCAAAAATTTTTCTTTCTTCATCAAGAGCTTTGCAAATCCATGTAAGAATCTGTTCCCCCCAAAATGATCAGTGAATGATCTTGGAGATATGTCTGGCATATGATAGTGATCATTCTGTTTGTGTCCCAATCCTTTATGATGGGGGATAAATAACATTTGTTTACTATTTAGTCCTGAAAGAATTTCACATTGGTATTCTTCATCCATGGGTTCATGATACCAGACTAGTTCAAACTTTTGACACTTACATTTTAATTTCCATGTGTCTGTCCTATAGGCTTTGGTCCCCACACTATAAAAATCAAGCTAAGACAGTTGTGATATTGCTGACATCATTGGTGTCAAGAATAATCAAAGACATGGGAAATGCATATTATGAAAATGTAGAATGATCCAGCACATTTAAGTTTAGAAAAGGATTGCTATCTTCAGGTAAAATCATCAAAAAGTTTTTTTAGAAGAACCTTGAAAAGGCATTTTCAAAAAGTTATGACTAAGCTACAATAAACAAAGCAAATTTAAATAGGAGGGATTAAAGTCAAAGATAATGCAGAGTGTTGTGAATTTCAGGGATTTGAAGATTATAGAGGTATTGTCCCTGGAAATCATCAGCAGGGGAATAGCCATCTGTTCTGTTGCTTAGATACCCATCTTCTACCTACAAGGGTTTAGTTGTTCCCTTGAGGTTTTACAGCTCTGGTTCAGTGATCCATGCTTAGTCAATAATTCATTCCAGGGCTCCTGAACTCATATGCTTGGATCTGTAGTCTACATGGCTTACATCAATGATTTTAAAAATGTGTTCACATGGAGAAGATTTGGGAAATTTACAATACGTTGTTTAAATTTCATTTAAAATTTTATTTGTTAAAAGCTATAATTAAAAACAATTGTACACAATTATACCGTAGATACTAAGTTTTAAGACATGAATGATTCACAATATTTTTTCACTTATGCAGTTAGTTCAATGCATTAATATAGTGTGTTTATTGGAATAAACATTCTTCTGACAACACTGGGCTTATATTTAAGCCTCTCATTTTTATAAAAGAGTAATTGACTATGAAGTTGGTAGCTCTGCATTGACTTTTTCAAAAATCTAGACATACAGAACTTCCCATATAAAATGTACAATAAATACATTATAACATGTATTATCATTTATATATCTTCAAAGTAACTTCAAACTATTCAGATCTTTTGATTTTTTGAAGTCTTGAGTAATGATGCAATATTTACATATGCCATTTCAGATCATAATACTGTAAGAGTAAGCCTTGTGAAATATTTCATTATGGGACAAGGTATTATACTACACAGTTTTACTGTTTATTGTAAGTTTTATATGATATGTATCAATAGGTATCTATAATATGTGTATATGGCTTAAATTGTATCAGTATAGTTAGATTTTTTCATATTCTATCTTTAAAAATATACTCTGCCTCTGTTTTTTCTTTTAAGCTTTCAGATCAATTAAATTGAAGATTAAATTGCTTTGTAAAAAATCACTACAAACTTTGTGGCTTAATACAACACCCATTTATTTGCTCATAGTTGTGTGGGTCAGAAGCCCAGGGCAGCATGACTGATTTCTCTGCTAAGGGTATCACAGGGCTAACATAGATGTGTAAACCAAGCTGAGTTCTCATGCAGAGTCGCTGAGGAAAATCTACTTCCACAGTCATTCTTG
Source organism: Propithecus coquereli (assembly GCF_000956105.1). Taxonomy (NCBI): domain Eukaryota; kingdom Metazoa; phylum Chordata; class Mammalia; order Primates; family Indriidae; genus Propithecus; species Propithecus coquereli. The sequence continues at coordinate 2,868,447 of NW_012148508.1, forward strand.
CTATTTGCAGAACTTAGTTTCCTTGCAGTTCTATGATATTCTATTTTCCTTGTTGGCTGTCAGTGAGATCTACTCTCAGCTTCCAGAAACTGTCAGCTTTTTCTCCCTCCCCATCTTCAGAGCCAGCAATAGATAATCTTCTCTTGTTAAATCCCTCTATGATTTGAATCTCTCTCCAGGAGTAGTCCAGTTGCTTTTCAGGGATTACCCAATTAGGTAAAACCCAGTGTATGAATCTCCCTCATTTGAAGGTGACTAATTTGGGACATTAATTACACCAGCAAAATCCCTTCATACAGCACCTAGATTAATGTTTGATTGAATAAGTGGGAAAGATGTATGCATACTAGAGCATGGGGAATCTTATGATCCATTGTAGAATTCTACCTATTATAATTTATTTTTCTAATTAATAGAAATAAAATTATGCATGTTTACACATAGAAATAATATTTTTCTTTTTGTGTAATATTTAATTGAACAAATGTGCGACTGGTTTAAAAACATTCAAAAGTTACAGGTTTAAGAGAATATTTTTGCTTGGAAAAAGAAAATACATCAAAATATTGACCAACTTAAAATAGGTAACTCATTCTAATTGCTAAAATTAGTATTAAAGATTACTAATTACTAATTAGTATTATAGAATACTAATTATAGATTAGTATTACATTAATGACCTTGAGCTCACATTTTCAATTCCCAATAATACTTTCCTGCTCTTTCAAGGCTTTTATCCTTCCTAAGTCTCTAGCTGGAGTCTACTTGTGTGAATCAATAGCAATCATTTTTATCAGAGTAATCATTCTTAAGGATTTTTAAGGCAGTCATATCATCAAAAAACATTAATTCACTTTAGCAAATGATTTATATAGAAATAATATGAGATTGACAGAAGAGTTGCAAAGATAGTACAGAGATTTCCCATATATCCTTCACCCGATATCAACTAATGTTGCCATTTTACATAACCATGTTTAATATACCAAAGCTAATAAATCGACATTGGTGCAATTCCATTAACTAAATTATACACTATATTTGGATTGTCCCAATTTTACCACTAATAGTCTTCTTTGTTCCAGAATACTATCCTAAACACCAAGTTGAATGTATTAGTTGTGTCTCCTAATCCTCTTCGATCTGTGACAATTTCTAGATCATTTCCTGTTTTTCATGACCTTGACACAATTGAAGATTAAAGATGAAGTATGTTAAAGAATGTCACTCAATTTTGTGTTTTCTAATGTTTTCTCATGATTGGACTGGAGTTATGGATTTGGTGAGGAGAATACTATAGAGGTAAGTCCCTTCCTAATTATGTATTAGGGAAGTATATGATATCAACATGAGTTATAAATGGTGAATTTAACTTTGATCATATGCTTAACATGTGTCTGCAAGGGCCTTCCACTGTAAAGTTATAATGTTTCCCTTTCCATGACCAATACTGTAGAAGGGAGTCACTAAATCCAGCACATATTCAAGTGAATGGTGTTAAGCTCTACCTCCTGAAGCAGGGAGTATCAAAGCGTTTGTAGACATATGTTAAAATCACCACAGTAATTAATAAATATTTTGTGGAATATACATTCAAAATATGCAAATATCATACTTCTCCTTGGGGTTTCTCCAGTAATTTTTGCACTTTTCGACAGATCAGGCCTGCCGCAATTCTTACTGAGCATTTAAATTGTGATTTTCTATTTCCCTCATTTTTTCTAACTTATTTAACTAAAGTTTTTCTGTAAGGAAGATTTGGTTCTTCTCTCCAATTTATTTAATCATTCATTCCCATTTACTTAATTATTCTTCCTCTCATATATTTAATTATTCATTTATTTATTTTAATTTTCACTTACAATCCTATACTATCATCAGTTATCTTTCGCTCGCACTATTCCAGCACAGGTTATTGGTTGCTCTTCCAAGGAATGTCCTCATGCCCCATCTCCACTTCCCTTTTAAGCACTTCCTTACCTTCTGTACTTCAAAGATGCTCCAGGCTCCTCTTGTGCTGCACTTTTCCTAATCTTAGAATCACCATTTCTCCAAGGAGCCTGGAAGCTTGTGGTTCACTAACGGTATCCGCAGCTGCAACAAAATTTAAATACAGCCCAACTTCTAACTAGATTAACACAAACGCTCACATTAAAGGGATAGGTTAATTTGCAAGAGCTTTGTTTTGTTTTTTGTTTTTTAATTTCTGCTGCTTGCTTGGCTTGGGGTCTCCCTTTCCACTCTTTCACCAATAAAACCTGTTGCTCGCAACTCTCACACCCTCATTCCACTCTCATTTTTACTTGAGGCAGTTAGCATGGTAGTGGGATCTGGGACCGGGAGAGGAGGGTGTTCTCTGATGTTCAGATTAAACCACGGTTTTAGGCAGGCTCTGTGAACTTCTTTCTCAGGCCTGTGATCTTTACAAGTGTTTCTACTCTGCTTCCAGGGAGAGCGGTTGGCCTGACACATACTCCTGCCCCTGCCTGAGGGTAGTACTTTTTTCTTCCTGGTCTCTATTTCCAACTGCTCTGGATTTCACCAGTATTCTAAACTATTGTTCGTGTTCCTCCCCCTATAAAAGAAAGAGTCACAGTAGAGATTCTGCCTTGGTTGTTGTTTCTTTCCCCCATCTGGTACCAGAGAAGCTTTTCCAGAATGCTCTGTGTAAGCTTCTGGTGTAATTCGTGAAGGAAAAACCTGCAAACCTTCCTATCACTGTATCCCCAGAGGCTTCAAACTCTCCTAGCCCACACCTTTAGCAATTTGTTAAAAGAAAAACTTGTTGCTAGTTTATTGGCATCCAGTATACATCTGTTCCAAGTAAGCAAATGTTCAGGTCTCATTTCTCCCTTGAGCTACTGTCTCGCATCAGTTTTCTGGTTAGTTTATCTTGTGACCTCAGTACTCTGAAGGATTTAAGCAAAGCCATTAATTTACCATTTGTTCAACATTTTTCTTGTGGTAAGTATGGGAGAGAAGCTCTAGCTTTGCCTCTTTGAGCTAAAACAGCTCCAAAATTTATTTTGAACAAGTAATCTGAAAGGAGAAATGATAGGATAGCAGTATAAAAATCATGAATAAAATAGAAAAGTTTGTAATATGTAATTGTCTTCCATGTTTTTGATATAGTTTGGTTATAAGATTCATGACATTGTGTATCCTGAACACCAATACCTATAATTGCCAGGGTTAATTCTCTAGCATCCTAAAATTATAAAATTTGAAGACTTGGAGAAGGTATTATTTTAAATTTGAAGTGATATATCATTGCAACTTTTAATTGAAATATTTCATGAACACACTGATTCCAATGCAAATTCCAGTACAATTATCCAATTATTAATTTACTCAGACAATTCTCATTTATTTACATATTAGAGGAACTATACATTTTATCCCCTATCAAGGACACATAAAATAATGAAATAAATAATTCTGAAACTTTACTGACCTAATGTGTTTAATTAGGATCTAATTTCATCAAGTAAGAGATGGAGGAAATATTCAGCTGAAAACAGATAGCTCAAAAGTATGACTTTGGCCTTAACCATTAAGAATTTGAAAGAATATAAGACATGTAAATTTGTAACTTCATAATAACTTCAGATGCCAGAAATTAATGATTATTTAGTAACTATTATTTTGTGGCTGAGCATTTTTATTAATGAGTGAAGAGACAGGAAATGAGCATTCTTCACTTTCATAAATACTATATAAGTTCATTGAGCATTTGCACAAAATCACCACCTGAAACCAGCTGCAAGTGCTCTCAACTCTGGTAGAATTCTTTCCTTTATCTCTCCTTCAGCCGGTAAACACAGCAGACCAAAGCTCTCAGAACTTTTGTATGTGTAGCAACCTCTGACAGGCTGGCAGACTATAAACCAGGTCATCTAAGAAAGCAAGATAGGGACTACTGCATTTGAGCTAGAGTTTGAGAGAACTCGTCAGAATTTTTTTTTTTTAGTACTGTAGATAGGACTTTTTGCAAAAATAGAAAGCCACTGGACTGTAACCAGTCAAAAAAGTATTAGTTTTGAATTATGACACTGTTCATCCATGACAACCAAAAAACTCTGACATTTGAAGCAGGAAGGAATTTCATCATTTTGAAGCCAAAGTTAAAGAAAAATTGTAACCAGAAAATCACTGTAAAAAATCATATAAACAAATCAATAGGATACATGTTACACTGAATTTTATTTAAATCTCTTCTTTGTTTTTCTTTCTGAGAAGAGAGTAAATTGGAAAAAGAGTCCTTTTCCTATCATTGTGGCAAGCCAATTAATATATTCAGTATTTTGTCCCCAGAATGGAAAACAATTATCATCATATAATCAATGAGGCAACAGTTTTGCTTTCAGAAACACATAAACCTTAAGAGAATGAAACTTCCATATATTTGTCTTATTTCATACCTTGCAATAATAAAAATTGTTTCATTTCCAAGTTTTATTTTATAATGTTTGTCTAAAATGAATGGCACATTGAAAAAATAACCCTGTAAACTCTGACTTACTTTTAAAATTTAACCCAAGGTGTTTTGT